>NC_136349.1:752958-1078205 GCF_964198595.1 Lampetra fluviatilis | reverse complement strand
CGACTGTGAGTGCGGGCACAAGCGTTTTATAAGGGCACCACGGGGTGACCAGCCCCTCCCCACTCAGCCCCACCCCTCCCACCCCCCACCCAGCCCCACCCTCCCCACCCAGCCCCACCCTCCCCACCCAGCCCCACCCCCCACCCAGCCCCACCCTCCCCACCCAGCCCCACCCCTCCCACCCCCCACCCAGCCCCACCCTCCCAACTCTCCCCTCCCCACCCAGCCCCACCCCTCCCCACCCAGCCCCACCCCTCCCCACCCAGCTCCACCCCTCCCCACCCTCCCCACTCTCCCCTCCCCACCCAGCCACACCCCTCCCCACCCAGCCCCTGCCCAGCCTCCCCTCCCAGCCCCACGCTCCCCACCCAGCCCCTCCCAGCCCCACGCTTCCCACCCAGCCCCTCCCCACCCAGCCCCTCCCTGCACGACGGACGGACATACTAATCCCCTGTGGGCTGGTGTAACCAGGAGGTTCCTGCCAGTACGAGTCACCTGGTGTGGTGGTGGTGTGTAAACATCGTCACTGGGGAGACAAAGGCGGCCGAGCGTGGTGCTGGCCACCCACCCACTCTGTTGGCCTTAGTAGGTGCTCGCTAACAGCACTTGTCCCCAACAGTGAGAGACTATATGGGGGTCTTTGTCTTGTGGGGAGCGGTGGTGCAGCGGTTAGCACCCTGTGCTGCGCTACGAACCCGCCTCTGACCCGAGTTCGATTCCCGCTCAAGACCACCAACACTCAGTGAGAGCGATAATTATCTGAATCGGTTCTGGGACTCCTCTAGGCAGGGTCTGGGATCCAACCCACATGCTCCTGCGTACCAGTTGAGATAGTCAACATCTCACAGAGTTCCCGGATTGAACCCACGACCTCCTGCGTACCAGGCGAGGTAGTCAACATCTCATCAGGGTCTCGGATCGAACCCCCGACCTCCTGCGTACCAGGCGAGGTAGTCAACATCTCGTTAGGGTCCAGGATCGAACCCAAGATCTCCCGCGTACCAGGCGAGGTAGTCAACATCTCATCAGGGACAAGATCGAACCCACAATCTCCTGCGTACCAGTTGAGGTAGTCAACATCTCACAGGGTTCCGGGATCAAACCCACGACCTCCTAAGTACCAGGCGAGGTAGTCAACATCTCATCAGGGTTCAGGCATCGAACTCACAACCTCCTGTATACCAGGCGAGGTAGTCAACATCTCACACGACGTTCGATCCATTGATTTATTTAATAAAATAACAACACAACAGCACCGCTCACACCACAACCACCACCACCGTCGCACAAATAACCACTTCACACGCTGAGCAACCGGTGTCCTGTATAGAACCATGTCCTGTATGTAACCATGTCCTGTATAGAACCATGTCCTGTATTGAACCACGTCCTGTATTGAATCACGTCCTGTATTGAACCATGTCCTGTATAGAACCATGTCCTGTATTGAACCACGTCCTGTATTGAACCACGTCCTGTATTGAACCACGTCCTGTATTGAACCACGTCCTGTATAGAACCATGTCCTGTATTGAACCATGTCCTGTATTGAACCACGTCCTGTATTGAACCACGTCCTGTATAGAACCATGTCCTGTATAGAACCACGTCCTGTATTGAACCATGTCCTGTATTGAACCATGTCCTGTATTGAACCATGTCCTGTATAGAACCATGTCCTGTATAGAACCACGTCCTGTATTGAACCACGTCCTGTATTGAACCACGTCCTGTATTGAACCACGTCCTGTATTGAACCACGTCCTGTATTGAACCATGTCCTGTATAGAACCACGTCCTGTGTTGAACCACGTCCTGTGTTGAACCACGTCCTGTGTTGAACCACGTCCTGTATTGAACCACGTCCTGTATTGAACCACGTCCTGTATTGAACCACGTCCTGTATTGAACCACGTCCTGTATAGAACCATGTCCTGTATTGAACCATGTCCTGTATTGAACCATGTCCTGTATTGAACCATGTCCTGTATGTAACCATGTCCTGTATAGAACCATGTCCTGTATTGAACCATGTCCTGTATTGAACCTTGTTCTGTATAGAACCACGTCCTGTATTGAACCATGTCCTGTATGTAACCATGTCCTGTATTGAACCATGTCCTGTATTGAACCATGTCCTGTATGTAACCATGTCCTGTATAGAACCATGTCCTGTATTGAACCACGTCCTGTATTGAACCATGTCCTGTATTGAACCATGTCCTGTATGTAACCATGTCCTGTATTGAACCACGTCCTGTATTGAACCACGTCCTGTATTGAACCATGTCCTGTATAGAACCATGTCCTGTATTGAACCATGTCCTGTATAGAACCATGTCCTGTATAGAACCACGTCTTGTATTGAACCATGTCCTGTATAGAACCATGTCCTGTATTGAACCATGTCCTGTATAGAACCATGTCCTGTATAGAACCATGTCCTGTATAGAACCATGTCCTGTATTGAACCATGTCCTGTATAGAACCATGTCCTGTATAGAACCATGTCCTGTATTGAACCATGTCCTGTATTGAACCATGTCCTGTATTGAACCACGTCCTGTATAGAACCACGTCCTGTATTGAACCATGTCCTGTATAGAACCATGTCCTGTATTGAACCATGTCCTGTATTGAACCATGTCCTGTATTGAACCATGTCCTGTATTGAACCATGTCCTGTATTGAACCATGTCCTGTATAGAACCACGTCCTGTATAGAACCATGTCCTGTATTGAACCACGTCCTGTATAGAACCACGTCCTGTATAGAACCATGTCCTGTATTGAACCATGTCCTGTATTGAACCATGTCCTGTATAGAACCATGTCCTGTATAGAACCATGTCCTGTATTGAACCATGTCCTGTATAGAACCACGTCCTGTATAGAACCACGTCCTGTATTAAACCATGTTCTGTATTGAACCATTGAGATTGGCCACCCCTTGAGGTTGGTGAGCTCCCTCCCCTCGGAACGTCTTCTCAACGTCGCTTCCCGACATTCGTGAATCCTGCAAAGAGAACAGTGGGAGGAGGGTGGGTGGGTGAGTGGGTGAGTGGGAGGGTGGGTGGGTGAGTGGGTGGGTGGGTGAGTGGGTGAGTGGGTGGGTGAGCGGGTGGGTGGGTGAGCGGGTGGGTGGGTGAGTGGGTGGGTGGGTGAGTGGGTGGGTGAGTGGGTGAGTGGGAGGGTGAGTGAGTGGGTGGGTGGGTGAGTGGGTGAGTGGGTGGGTGGAGGGTGGGTGGGTGAGTGCGTGGGTGAGTGGGTGGGTGAGTGGGAGGGTGAGTGAGTGGGTGGGTGGGCGGGTGAGTGGGTGGGTGAGTGGGTGAGTGGGTGGGTGAGTGGGTGATTGAGTAGGTGGGTGGGTGAGTGGGAGGGTGGGCAAGTGGGTGGGTGAGCGGGTGAGTGGGTGGGTGAGTGGGTGAGTGAGTGGGTGAGTGGGTGGGTGTGTGGGCGAGTGGGTGGGTGGGTGAGCGAGTGGGTGGGTGGGTGAGTGGGTGAGTAAGTGAGTGGGTGAGTGGACGAGTTGGTGGGTGAGTGGGCGGGTTGGTGGGCGAGTGGGTGGGTGGGCGAGTGGGCGGGTGGGTGGGCGAGTGGGTGGGTGAGTGGGAGGGTGAGTGAGTGGGTGGGCGAGTGGGTGGGTGGGCGAGTGGGTGGGCGAATGGGTGGGCGGGTGAGTGGGTGAGTGGGTGGGTGAGTGGGTGGGTGAGTGGGTGGGTGAGTGGGTGGGTGAGTGGGTGAGTGAGTAGGTGGGTGGGTGAGTGGGAGGGTGGGCGAGTGGGTGGGTGGGCGAGTGGGTGGGCGAGTGGGTGGGCGAATGGGTGGGCGGGTGAGTGGGCGAGTGGGTGGGTGAGTGGGTGGGTGAGTGGGTGGGTGAGTGGGTGAGTGGGTGGGTGAGTGAGTGGGTGGGTGAGTGGGCGAGTGGGTGGGTGGGTGAGCGAGTGGGTGGGTGAGTGGGTGAGTAAGTGGGTGAGTGGACGAGTGGGTGGGTGAGTGGGTGGGTTGGTGGGCGAGTGGGTGGGCGAGTGGGCGAGTGGGTGGGTGAGCGAGTGGGTGGGTGGGCGAGTGGGTGGGTGGGCGAGTGGGTGGGCGGGCGAGTGGGAAAGTGGGCGAGTGAGCGAGTATTTGAGTGGGTGAATGAGCGGTGGGTGAGTGGGTGGGAGTCAGTGGTTGAGTGGGTGAATGAGTGGGTGGGTGGGTGAGTGAGCGAGTATTTGAGTGGGTGAATGAGCGGTGAGTGTTTGAGTGAGTGGGAGTCAGTGGATGAGTGGGTGGATGAGTGGGTGAATGAGTGGGTGGTTGACTGAGTGGTTGAGTGGGTGAATGAGTGGGTGGTTGACTGAGTGGTTGAGTGAGTAGTTTAGTGAGTGCTTGAATGAGGCGTTTTGTGAGTAGTTGAGTGTTATGGTGAGCAGTTTGGTGAATGGGCGAGTATGAGTGAATGAGAGTATGAGTGAGCGGGTGATTGGTTGAATGAGTGAGTGTGCGAGTGGGTTGGTGAGTGGTTTAATGGGTGAGTGAGCAGGTGAGTGAGTGGGGAGAGTCTAACTCTCACCTGGCGTGGTTTCTCTCCCCCCCTTCTCTCTGTGATCAACTCAGGCGATGAAGTCCAGGGGCCGGTTGAAGCCTCCCTTGCGGTTCATGTACTGCCTGCAGGCACGGGAGAAGACAGAGCTTAGAGACGGTGGGTGGGTGGGTGGGTAGGTGGGTGAGTGGGTAGGTGGGTGGGTGGGTAGGTGGGTTAGTGGGTAGGTGGGCAAGTGGGTGTGTAGGTGGGTAGGTGGGTGGGTAGGTGAGTGGGTGAGTGGGTGGGTAGGTGAGTGGGTGGGTAGGTTGGTGGGTGGGTAGGTGAGTGGGTGGGTAGGTGGGTGGGTAGGTGAGTGGGTGGGTAGGTGGGTGGGTAGGTGGGTGGGTAGGTGAGTGGGTGGGTAGGTGGGTAGATGAGTGGGTGGGGAGGTGGGTAGATGAGTGGGTGGGGAGGTGAGTGGGTAGGTGAGTGGGAAGGTGGGTAGGTGAGTGGGTAGGTGGGTGAGTGGGTGGGTAGGAGAGTGAGTGGGTGGGTGAGCGAGTGGGTGGGTTAGTGGGTGGGTGAGCGAGTGAGTGATTAGGTGGGTGAGTGGGTAGGTGGGTAGGTGAGTGGGTGGGTAGGTGAGTGTGTGAGTGGGTGGGTAGGTGAGTGTGTGAGTGGGTGGGTGAGTGGGTGGGCTAGTGGGTGATTAGGTGGGTGAGTGGGTGGGTAGGTGGGTAGGTGGGTGAGTGAGTGGGTGGGTGAGCGAGTGGGTGGGTTAGCGGGTGGGTGAGCGAGTGAGTAGGTGATTAGGTGGGTGAGTGGGTAGGTGGGTAGGTGAGTGGGTGGGTAGGTGGGTGATTAGGTGAGTGGGTGGGCGAGTGGGTGGGTGAGCGAGTGGGTGGGTTAGTGGGTGATTAGGTGGGTGAGTGGGTGGGTAGGTGAGTGGGTGGGTAGGTGAGTGCGTGGGTGGGTGAGTGGGTGGGCGAGTGGGTGGGCGAGTGGGTGGGCGAGTGGGTGGGCGAGCGAGTGGGTGGGTTAGTGGGTGGGTGGGTTAGTGGGTTGGTGGGTGAGTGGGTGGGTAGGTGAGTGGGTGGGTAGGTGAGTGCGTGGGTGGGTGAGTGGGTGGGCAAGCGAGTGGGTGGGTTAGTGGGTGGGTGGGTTAGTGGGTAGGTGGGTGAGTGGGTGGGTAGGTGAGTGGGTGGGGAGGTGAGTGCGTGAGTGGGTGATTAGGTGAGTAAGTGGGTGGGTGATTAGGTGAGTAAGTGGGTAGGTGGGTGGGTGAGCGAGTGAGTGGGTGAGTGAATGGGTGAGTAAGTGAGTGGGTGAGTGAGTGGGTGGATGAGTGAGTGGGTGAGTAAGTGAGTGGGTGAGTAAGTGAGTCGGTGAGTAAGTGAGTGGGTGGATGAGTAACTGGGTGGGTGGGTGAGTGAGTGGGTGGGTGAATGGGTGAGTAAGTGAGTGGGTGGATGAGTAACTGGGTGGGTGGGTGAGTGAGTGGGTGGGTGAATGGGTGAGTAAGTGAGTGGGTGAGTGAGTGGGTGGATGAGTAAGTGAGTGGGTGAGTAAGTGAGTGGGTGAGTAAGTGAGTGGGTGAGTAAGTGAGTGAGTGAGCGAGTGGATGAATGAGTGACTGGGTGGGTGGGTGAGTGAGTGGGTGAGTAAGTGAGTGGGTGGGTGAGTAAGTGAGCGAATGAATGAATGAGTGACTGGGTGGGTGAGTGGGAGGGTGAGTGGACGAGTGAGTGCCGAGTGATTGGTGAGCGAGTGGTGAGCGAGTGGTGAGCGAGTGGTGAGCGAGTGGTGAGCGAGTGGTGAGCGAGTGCCGAGTGAGTGGTGAGTGAGTGGTGAGCGAGTGGTGAGCGAGTGGTGAGCGAGTGGTGAGCGAGTGGTGAGCGAGTGACTGGGTGGGTGAGTGGGTGGGTGAGTGGACGAGTGAGTGGTGAGCGAGTGGTGAGCGAGTGGTGAGTGAGTGGTGAGCGAGTGGTGAGCGAGTGACTGGGTGGGCGAGTGAGTGGTGAGCGAGTGGTGAGCGAGTGGGTGAGTGAGTGACTGGGTGGGTGAGTGGTGAGCGAGTGGTGAGCGAGTGGGTGAGTGAGTGACTGGGTGGGTGAGTGGTGAGCGAGTGGTGAGCGAGTGGGTGAGTGACTGGATGGGTGAGTGGTGAGCGAGTGACTGGGTGGGTGAGTGGGTGGGTGAGTGGACGAGTGAGTGGTGAGCGAGTGGTGAGCGCGAGTGAGAGTGAGTGAGCGAGTGAGTGGGTGGAGTGACTGGGTGGGTGAGTGGGTGAGCGAGTGGTGAGCGAGTGGGGTGACGGGTGGTGAGTGGTGAGTGAGTGGTGAGCGAGTGGTGAGCGAGTGCGTGAGCGAGTGGGGTGAGTGACTGGGTAGGTGAGTGGTGAGCGAGTGGTGAGCGAGTGGGTGAGCTGTGAGTGACTGGGTGAGTGAGTGGTGAGCGAGTGCCGAGCGAGTGCCGAGTGAGTGGTGAGCGAGTGGTGAGCGAGTGGTGAGCGAGTGGTGAGCGAGTGGTGAGCGAGTGGTGAGCGAGTGGTGAGCGAGTGGTGAGTCACCGGTATTTCCGCTTGAGTGAGATGTTGACTGCATGGGCATTGCTGGATCCGGCCATGTGCTTACCCTGTCACCACAACGTCAACACGTTACCACGTTACCACAAAGTCACCGCAAAGTTACCACAAAGTTAACACGTTACCACAAAGTTACCAAAGTTAACACGTTACCACAAAGTTACCAAAGTTAACACATCACCACAAAGTTAACACAGTTAACACAAAGTTAACACATCACCACAAAGTTAACACAAAGTTGACACAGTTAACACAAAGTTAACACATCACCACAAAGTTAACACAAAGTTACCACAAAGTTACCACAAAGTTAACACAAAGTTACATTACCACACGATGGTGACTGTGATGATGATGGTGATGATTGTGATGGTGACTGAGGATGGTGATTATTGTGATGATGATGATTGTGATGATGATTGTGATGATGATGATTGTGATGATGATTGTGATGATGATGATGATTGTGATGATGATGATTGTGATGGTGACTGAGGATGGTGATTATTGTGATGATGATGATTGTGATGATGATTGTGATGATGATGATGATTGTGATGATGATTGTGATGATGATTGTGATGATGATTGTGATGATGATTGTGATGATTGTGATGATTGTGATGATGATGATGATGATTGTGATGATGATGATTGTGATGATGATGATTGTGATGATGATGATTGTGATGATGATGATTGTGATGATGATGACTGTGATGATGACTGTGATGATGATTGTGATGATGATTGTGATGATTGTGATGATGATGATTGTGATGATGATTGTGATGATGATGATTGTGATGATGATTGTGATGATGATTGTGATGATTGTGATGATGATGATTGTGATGATTGTGATGATGGCTGTGATGATGATGAGTGTGATGATGATGATGATTGTGATGATGATGACTGTGATGATGATTGTGATGATTGTGATGATGATTGTGATGATGATGATTGTGATGATGATTGTGATGATGATGACTGTGATGATTGTGATGATGATTGTGATGATGATTGTGATGATGATTGTGATGATTGTGATGATGATGATTGTGATGATGATGATTGTGATGACGATGATTGTGATGATTGTGATGATGATGACTGTGATGATGATTGTGATGATTGTGATGATGATTGTGATGATGATGATTGTGATGATGATGATTGTGATGATGATTGTGATGATGATTGTGATGATGATGATTGTGATGATGATGATTGTGATGATGATGATTGTGATGATGATGATTGTGATGATGATGATTGTGATGATGATTGTGATGATGATGATTGTGATGATGATTGTGATGATGATGATTGTGATGATGATTGTGATGATGATGATTGTGATGATGATGATTGTGATGATGATGATTGTGATGATGATGATTGTGATGATTGTGATGATGGCTGTGATGATGATGAGTGTGATGATGATGATTGTGATGATGATGACTGTGATGATGATTGTGATGATGATTGTGATGATTGTGATGATTGTGATGATGATGATTGTGATGATGATTGTGATGATGATGACTGTGATGATGATTGTGATGATTGTGATGATGATTGTGATGATGATTGTGATGATGATGATTGTGATGATGATGATTGTGATGACGATGATTGTGATGATGATGACTGTGATGATGATTGTGATGATTGTGATGATGATGATTGTGATGATGATGATTGTGATGATGATTGTGATGATGATTGTGATGATGATGATTGTGATGATGATGATTGTGATGATGATGATTGTGATGATGATGATTGTGATGATGATTGTGATGATGATTGTGATGATGATTGTGATGATGATGATTGTGATGATTATTGTGATGATGATTGTGATGATTGTGATGATGATGATTGTGATGATGATGATGATTGTGATGATGATGATGATTGTGATGATGATGATTGTGATGATGATGATGATTGTGATGATGATGATGATTGTGATGATGATGATTGTGATGATGGCTGTGATGATGATGATTGTGATGATGATGATTGTGATGATGATGACTGTGATGATGATTGTGATGATGATTGTGATGATGATTGTGATGATGATGACTGTGATGATGATGACTGTGATGATGATGACTGTGATGATGAGTGTGATGATTGTGATGATGATTGTGATGATGATGACTGTGAAGATTGTGATGATGATTGTGATGATTGTGATGATGATGATTGTGATGATGATTGTGATGATGATTGTGATGATGATGATTGTGATGATGATGATTGTGATGATTGTGATGATGGCTGTGATGATGATGATTGTGATGATGATGATTGTGATGATTGTGATGATGATTGTGATGATGATGATTGTGATGATTGTGATGATGATTGTGATGATGATGACTGTGATGATGATTGTGATGATGATTGTGATGATTGTGATGATTGTGATGATGATGATGATTGTGATGATGATGATTGTGATGATGATGATTGTGATGATGATGATTGTGATGATGATTGTGATGATGATTGTGATGATGATGACTGTGATGATGACTGTGATGATGACTGTGATGATGATTGTGATGATGATTGTGATGATTGTGATGATGATGATTGTGATGATGATTGTGATGATGATGATTGTGATGATGATGATTGTGATGATGATTGTGATGATGATTGTGATGATGATTGTGATGATGATGATTGTGATGATGATTGTGATGATGATGATTGTGATGATTGTGATGATGGCTGTGATGATGATGAGTGTGATGATGATGATTGTGATGATGATGACTGTGATGATGATTGTGATGATGATTGTGATGATTGTGATGATGATTGTGATGATGATGATTGTGATGATGATTGTGATGATGATGACTGTGATGATGATTGTGATGATGATTGTGATGATGATTGTGATGATGATTGTGATGATGATTGTGATGATGATGATTGTGATGATGATGATTGTGATGACGATGATTGTGATGATTGTGATGATTATGATTGTGATGACGATGATTGTGATGATTGTGATGATGATGACTGTGATGATGATTGTGATGATTGTGATGATGATTGTGATGATGATTGTGATGATGATGATTGTGATGATGATGATTGTGATGATGATTGTGATGATGATGATTGTGATGATGATTGTGATGATGATTGTGATGATGATGATTGTGATGATGATGATTGTGATGATGATTGTGATGATGATGATTGTGATGATGATTGTGATGATGATTGTGATGATTGTGATGATGATGATTGTGATGATGATGATGATTGTGATGATGATGATTGTGATGATGATGATGATGATTGTGATGATGATGATTGTGATGATGGCTGTGATGATGATGATTGTGATGATGATGATTGTGATGATGATGACTGTGATGATGATTGTGATGATGATTGTGATGATGATGACTGTGATGATGATGACTGTGATGATGATGACTGTGATGATGATGACTGTGATGATGATGACTGTGATGATGATTGTGATGATTGTGATGATGATGACTGTGAAGATTGTGATGATGATTGTGATGATTGTGATGATGATGATTGTGATGATGATTGTGATGATTGTGATGATGATGATTGTGATGATGATGATTGTGATGATTGTGATGATGATGATTGTGATGATGATGATTGTGATGATTGTGATGATGGCTGTGATGATGATGATTGTGATGATGATGATTGTGATGATTGTGATGATGATTGTGATGATGATGATTGTGATGATGATTGTGATGATGATTGTGATGATGATTGTGATGATGATGACTGTGATGATGATTGTGATGATGATGACTGTGATGATGATTGTGATGATGATTGTGATGATTGTGATGATGATGATTGTGATGATGATTGTGATGATGATGATTGTGATGATGATGATTGTGATGATGATTGTAATGATGATGATGATTGTGATGATGATTGTGATGATGATTGTGATGATTGTGACGATTATTGTGATGATGATTGTGATGATGATTGTGATGATGATTGTGATGATGATTGTGATGATGATTGTGATGATTGTGATGATTGTGATGATTGTGATGATGGCTGTGATGATGATGATTGTGATGATGATGATTGTGATGATTGTGATGATGATTGTGATGATGATTGTGATGATGATTGTGATGATGATGATTGTGATGATGATGATTGTGATGATGATGATTGTGATGATGATTGTGATGATGATGACTGTGATGATGATTGTGATGATGATTGTGATGATTGTGATGATGATGATTGTGATGATGATGATTGTGATGACGATGATTGTGATGATGATTGTGATGATGACTGTGATGATGATTGTGATGATGATTGTGATGATTGTGATAATGATTGTGATGATTGTGATGATGATTGTGATGATGATTGTGATGATGATGGTGATGATGATGATTGTGATGATGATGATTGTGATGATGATGATTGTGATGATGATGTCATGATGATGACTGTGATGATGATTGTGATGATGATTGTGATGATGATGATTGTGATGATGACTGTGATGATGATTGTGGTGATGATGATTGTGGTGATGATGATTGTGGTGATGATGATTGTGATGATGATTGTGATGATTGTGATGATGATTGTGATGATGATGATTGTGATGATGATTGTGATGATGATGATTGTGATGATGATTGTGATGATTGTGATGATGATTGTGATGATGATTGTGATGATGATGATTGTGATGATGATGATTGTGATGATGATGATTGTGATGATGATGATTGTGATGATGATTGTGATGATGATGATTGTGATGATGATTGTGATGATGATTGTGATGATGATTGTGATGATGATTGTGATGATGATTGTGATGATTATTGTGATGATGATTGTGACGATTGTGATGATTGTGATGATGATTGTGATGATGATTGTGATGATGATGATTGTGATGATGATGATTGTGATGATGATGATTGTGATGATGATTGTGATGATGATGATTGTGATGATGATGATTGTGATGATTGTGATGATGGCTGTGATGATGATGATTGTGATGATGATTGTGATGATGATGACTGTGATGATGATTGTGATGATGATTGTGATGATTGTGATGATGATCGTGATGATGATGATTGTGATGATGATGACTGTGATGATGATTGTGATGATTGTGATGATTGTGATGATGATTGTGATGATGATGATTGTGATGATGATGATTGTGATGACGATGATTGTGATGATTGTGATGATGATGACTGTGATGATGATTGTGATGATTGTGATGATGATTGTGATGATGATGATTGTGATGATGATGATTGTGATGATGATGATTGTGATGATGATGATTGTGATGATGATTGTGATGATGATGATTGTGATGATGATGATTGTGATGATGATTGTGATGATGATGATTGTGATGATGATTGTGATGATGATGATTGTGATGATTGTGATGATTATTGTGATGATTGTGATGATGATTGTGATGATGATGATTGTGATGATGATGATTGTGATGATGATGATGATTGTGATGATGATGATTGTGATGATGGCTGTGATGATGATGATTGTGATGATGATGATTGTGATGATGATGACTGTGATGATGATTGTGATGATGATGATTGTGATGATGATGACTGTGATGATGATGACTGTGATGATGATGACTGTGATGATGATTGTGATGATTGTGATGATGATTGTGATGATGATGATTGTGATGATGATGACTGTGAAGATTGTGATGATGATTGTGATGATGATTGTGATGATGATTGTGATGATGATTGTGATGATGATTGTGATGATTGTGATGATGGCTGTGATGATGATGATTGTGATGATGATGATGATTGTGATGATTGTGATGATGATTGTGATGATGATTGTGATGATGATGATTGTGATGATGATTGTGATGATTGTGATGATGACTGTGATGATGATTGTGATGATGATTGTGATGATTGTGATGATGATGATTGTGATGATGATTGTGATGATGATGATGATTGTGATGATGATTGTGATGATGATTGTAATGATGATGATGATTGTGATGATTGTGATGATGATTGTGATGATTGTGATGATGATTGTGGTGATGATGATTGTGATGATGATGATTGTGATGATGATGATGATTGTGATGATTGTGATGATTGTGATGATGGCTGTGATGATGATGATTGTGATGATGATGATGATTGTGATGATTGTGATGATGATGATTGTGATGATGATGATGATTGTGATGATGGCTGTGATGATGATGATTGTGATGATTTTGATGATTGTGATGATGATTGTGATGATGATTGTGATGATGATGATTGTGATGATGATTGTGATGATGATGACTGTGATGATGATTGTGATGATGATTGTGATGATTGTGATGATGATGATTGTGATGATGATGATTGTGATGACGATGATTGTGATGACGATGATTGTGATGATGATTGTGATGATGATGACTGTGATGATGATTGTGATGATTGTGATAATGATTGTGATGATTGTGATGATGATTGTGATGATGATTGTGATGATGATGGTGATGATGATGATTGTGATGATGATGACTGTGATGATGATTGTGATGATGATGTCATGCTGATGACTGTGATGATGATTGTGATGATGATTGTGATGATGATGATTGTGATGATGACTGTGATGATGATTGTGGTGATGATGATTGTGGTGATGATGATGACTGTAATGATGACTGTGATGATGACGATGATGACGATTGTGGTGGTGATGATTGTGATGATGACTGATGATGATGGTGATGATTATTGTGGTGATGATGATGGTGATGATTGTGATGATGATGGTGATGATTGTGATGATGATGGTGATGATGATGACTGTGATGATGACGATTGTGATGATGGTGATGATGATTGTTATGATGGCTGTGATAGTGATGATTGTGATGGTGATGATGATGACTATGATTGTGATGATGGTGATGATGATAATGGTGATGATGATGATGGTGATGATGATGACTGTGATGGTGATGACTGTGATGATGATGACGATGACGTTTGATTAGCATCACTCCACCTTGCTTGTCTCGAAGTTGCTGAACCCCATGGTAGCCATCATCTCCATCTCGTCCGGAGTCTGATCACTCTCCACCTCGACCTCTGTGGGTTCACGATGGTCGTGTCACACACTGGAGATGTTGACTACCTCGCCTGGTACGCAGGAGGTCGTGGGTTCAATCCCGACCCTGATGAGATGTTGACTACCTCGCCTGGTACGCAGGAGGTCGTGGGTTCGATCCTGAAACTGATGAGATGTTGACTACCTCGCATGGTACGTAAGGAGGTCGTGGGTTCAATCCCGACCCTAATGAGATGTTGACTACCTCGCCTGGTACGCAGGAGGTCGTGGGTTCGATCCTGACCCTAATGAGATGTTGACTACCACGCCTGGTACGCAGGAGGTCGTGGGTTCAATCCCGAAACTGATGAGATGTTGACTACCTCGCATGGTACGTAGGAGGACGTGGGTTCAATCCCGACCCTGATGAGATGTTGACTACCTCGCCTGGTACGCAGGAGGTCGTGGGTTCAATCCCGACCCTAATGAGATGTTGACTACCTCGCCTGCTACGCAGGAGGTCGTGGGTTCGAACCAGACCCGAATGAGATGTTGACTACCTCGCCTGGTAGTCAGGAGGACGTGGGTTCGATCTCTGATTGAGTGAGTCAGTGAGTGAGCCAGTGGGTGAGCCAAAGAGTGAGTCACTGGGTGAGTCACTGATTGAGCGAGTGAGTGACTGCGTGAGTGAGTCACTGATTGAGTGACTGAGTGAGTGAGTGTCTGCGTGAGCCACTGTGTGCGTCACTGAGTGAGTAACTAGGTGGGCGAGCGAGTCACTGAGTAAGACAGTGAGTGACTGGGTGAGTGAGTGAGTCACTGAGTGAGCGAGTCACTGAGTGAGTAAGCCACTGTGTGAGTCACTGAGTGAGCCACTGTGTGAGTCACTGATTGAGTGACTGGGTGAGTGAGTCACTGTGTGAGTGGATGAGTGAATGGGTGAATGAGTGGGTGAATGAGTGATTCACTGGGTGAGTGAGTCACTCTGTGAGTGAGTGGATGAGTGGGTGAGTGAGTGGGTGAGTGAGTGGGTGAATGAGTGAGTCACTGGGTGAGTGAGTCACTGGGTGAGTGACTGGGTGAGTCACTGTGTGAGTCACTGATTGAGCGAGTGAGTGACTGCATGAGTCACTGATTGAGTGACTGGGTGAGTGTGTGTCTGCGAGAGCCAGTGTGGGCGTCACTGATTGAGTGACTGGGTGGGCGAGTGAGTGAGTCACTGAGTGAGTCACTGAGCAAGTAAGACAGTGAGTGAGTGACTGGGTGAGTGATTGAGTGAGTCACTGAGTGAGTCACTGAGTGAGTAAGACAGTGAGTGACTGGGTGAGTGATTGAGTGAGGGACTAGGTGGGCGAGTGAATGAGTCACTGATTGAGTGAGTCATGGATTGAGTGACTGGGTGAGTGATTGAGTGACTAGGTGGGTGGGTGAGAGAAACAGTGAGTGAGTGACTGGGTGAGTGATTGAGTGAGTGACTAGGTGGGCGAGTGAGTGAGTCACTGATTGAGTGAGTGACTGGGTGGGTGATTGAGTGAGTGATTCAGTGAGTGACTAGGTGGGCGAGTGAGTGAGTCACTGAGTGAGTCACTGATTGAGTGACTGGGTGAGTGATTGAGTGACTAGGTGGGTGAGTGAGAGAGACAGTGAGTGAGTGACTGGGTGAGTGATTGAGTGAGTGACTAGGTGGGCGAGTGAATGAGTCACTGAGTGAGTGAGTCATGGATTGAGTAACTGGGTGAGTGATTGAGTGACTAGGTGGGTGGGTGAGATAAACAGTGAGTGATTGAGTGATTGAGTGAGTGACTAGGTGGGCGAGTGAGTGAGTCACTGAGTGAGTGAGTCACGGATTGAGCGAGTGAGTGACTGCGTGAGTGAGTGCGTCACTGAGTGACTGGGTGGGCGAGTGAGTGAGTCACTGAGTGAGTGACTGGGTGATTGAGTGACTAGGTGGGCGAGTGAATGAGTCACTAAGTGAGCGAGCGAGTGAGCCACCGAGTGAGCCACAAACCCTTGGGCTTGACCTTGCGCTGGGACATGGGAGGGGGCGATGAGAGAATGGGCTCAGAGGCGTGACGAGTCGGAGACACGGAATCGGAGCGCGGACGACGCGGAGATCTGGGGACAGAGAGCAGACAGAGAGAGAGACAGAGAGAGAGAGAGACAGCGAGAGACACACACAGAGAGAGACACACAGAGAGAGAGACAGAGAGAGACACACAGAGAGACACAAAGAGAGAGACAGCGAGAGAGAGACAGAGAGAGACAGAGAGAGAGACAGCGAGAGAGAGACAGAGAGAAACAGAGAGACAGAGAGAGAGAAAGACAGAGAGAGAGAGACAATGAAATACAGTCATACAGATAAAGTACTGGTGTGATGAGTTATTCGACGAGTGTATGAGTGATTGAGTGAGTGGGTGAGTGAGCGTGTGAGTGAGCGGGTGAGTGAGCGTGTGAGTGTGTGGGTGAGTGGGTGAGTGAGCATGTGAGTGAGCGGGTGAGTGAGCATGTGAGTGTGTGGATGAGTGGGTGAGTGAGCGTGTGAGGGGGTGATTGAGTGAGTGGGTGAGTGAATGAGTGTGTGAGTGGGTGAGTGTGTGAGTGTGTGAGTGAGTGTATGAGTGAGTGTGTGGGCAAGTGGGTGGGTGGGTTAGTGAGTTGGGTGAGTGGGTTGGTGGGTAAGTGGGTAGGTGAGTGGGTAGGTGAGTGGGTGGGTGAGTGGGTGGGTGAGTCTGTGGATGGGTGAGTTTAGGAGTGAGTCTATAAATGAGAGAATCAGTGGATGACTGACTGACTGAGCGGACAAGTGAGTGAGCGAGTAGATGACTAAGTGACTGACTGAGTAAGCAGGTTAGTAAGCGATTGGGTGAGCGAGTGAGTAGGTGACTGAGTGAGCGATTGGGTGAGCGAGCGGATGACTGACTGAGTCAATGAGCGGGTGCCCGACTGACTGAGCAGCGTGACCGACTGACTGAGCAGGCGAGTGATTGAGCGATTGCGTGAGCGAGCGATTGGGTGATTGAGTGGATGAGTCAGTGAGTGACTAAACGAGTGAGCCGGTGACTGACTGAGTGGGTGAGCGAGTGGATGAGTGATTGACTGATTGGGCGAGTGATTGGGTGAGCGAGCGATTGGATGAGCGAGTGACTGAATGAGTGAGCGAGTGGATCGCTGACTGAATGGGTGAGTGAGTAGATGAGTCAGTGAGTGACTGAGCGAGTGAGCGGGTGATTGGGTGAGCGAGCGAGTGACTGACTGAGTGAGTGAGCGAGTGGATCACTGATTGACTGAGCAGGTGAGCGATTGTGTGAGTGAACGATTGGGCGAGTAAATGGGTGAGCGTGCGATTGGATGAGCGAGCGAGTGACTGAGTGAGTGAGCGAGTGGATCATTGATTGAATGAGCGGGTGAGCGATTGGGTGAGTGAGCGATTAGATGACTGACTGACTGGGTGAGTGAGCGAGCGAGTGAATGACTGACTGACTGAGTGAGTGTGTGAGCGATTGGGTGAGTCGAGTGATTGAGTGAACGATTGGCGGAGTGAGTGAGCGGATGGATGACCGACCGACTGACTGAGCGATTGGGTGAGTGAGCGAGTAGATGACTGACTGATTGGGTGAGTGAGCGAGTGAGTAGATGACTGACTGAGTGACTGACTGAGTGAGTGATCGAGTGAGCGAGCGATTGGGTGAGTGAGCGAGTGAGTGGATGAATGACTGAGCGACTCAGTGGGTGATTGAGTGGGTGGGTGAGCGAGCGAGCAAGCGGATGACTGAGTGAGTGGGTGAGTGATTAGGTGAGTGAGCGGCCGATTGGGTGAGTGAGCGAGTGAGTGGATGGATGACAGATTGACTGAGTAAGTGACTGAGTGACTGAGTGGGTGGGTGAGCGAGCGAGTGGATGGATGACTGACTGAGTGGGTGAGCGACTGAGTGAGCGAGCGAGCGGATGGATGACTGACTGACTGAGTAAGTGACTGAGTGGGTGGGTGAGCGAGCGAGTGGATGGATGACTGAGTGAGTGGGTGAGCGATTGGGTGAGCGAACGGCCGATTGGGTGAGTGAGCGAGTGAGTGGATGAATGACTGAGCGACTCAGTGGGTGATTGAGTGGGTGGGTGAGTGAGCGAGTGGATGAGTGAGTGGGTGAGCGATTGGGTGAGCGAGCGGGCGATTGGGTGAGTGAGCGAATGAGTGGATGACTGAGGGACTCAGTGGGTGATTGAGTGGGTGGGTGAGCGAGTGGATGAGTGGGTGAGCGATTGGGTGAGCGAGCGGGCGATTGGGTGAGTGAGCGAGTGAGTGGGTGAGCGATTGGGTGAGTGAGTGAGCGAGTGAGTGGATGGATGACAGATTGACTGAGTAAGTGACTGAATGACTGAGTGGGTGGGTGAGCGAGTGGATGACTGACTGACTGAGTGGGTGAGTGATTGAGTGGATGGATGACTGATTGACTGAATAAGTGACTGAGTGACTGAGTGGGTGAGCGAGCGAGCGAGTGGATGACTGACTGAGTGGCTGAGTGGGTGAGCGAGCGAGCGACTGGATGGATGACTGACTGAGTGGGTGAGCGATTGAGTGAGCGATTGAGTGAGCGATTGAGTGAGCGATTGAGTGAGCGAGCGAGTGGATGACTGACAGAGTGGGTGAGCGATTGAGTGAGTGAGCGAGCGAGTGGATGGATGACTGACTAAGTGACTGAGTGGGTGGGTGAGCGATTGAGTGAGTGAGTGAGCGAGCGATTGGATGGATGACTGATTGACTAATTGACTGAGTGGGTGAGTGAGCGAGCGAGTGGATGGCTGACTGAGCGAGTGAGCGAGCGGGCGACTCCTCACCGCGACCGCCGCCGGTACGGTGACCGTGAGGAGCGCGAGGGCGACCGCCTCCGCTCCCTCTTGGCTGGCTCCCTCTTGGCTGGCTCCCGTGGCTCGCGAGCCTCGCGAGGAACCTCACGGATGTCGCGAGCCTCGCGAGCCGGCCTCTTGCGAGGCTCGCGAGAGCCTCCTGGAGGTGGCAAGAAGAGGGAGACACGGGGAGGGAGACACGAGAAGGGAGACACGGGGGGGAGGAAGACACGGGGAGGAGGGAGACGCGGGGAGGAGGGAGACGCGGGGAGGAGGGAGACACGGGGAAGGGGAGGGAGACACGGGGAAGGGGAGGGAGACACGGGGAGGAGGGAGACACGGGGAGGGAGACACGAGGAGGAGGGAGACACGGGGATGAGGGAGACACGGGGAGGGAGACACGGGGAGGGAGACACGGGGAGGAGGAGGGAGACACGGGGAGGGAGACACAAGAAGGGAGACACGGGGGGGAGGAGGAGGGAGACACGGGGATGAGGGAGACACGGGGAGGGAAACACGGGGAGGAGGGAGACACGGGGAGGGAGACACGAGAAGGGAGACACGGGGGGGAGGAGGAGGGAGACACGGGGAGGGAGACACGGGGAGGAGGGAGACACGGGGAGGAGGAGGAGGAGGGAGACACGGGGATGAGGGAGACACGGGGAGGGAGACACGAGAAGGGAGACACGGGGGGGAGGAGGAGGGAGACACGGGGATGAGGGAGACACGGGGAGGGAGACACGGGGAGGAGGAGGGAGACACGGGGATGAGGGAGACACGGGGAGGGAGACACGAGAAGGGAGACACGGGGGGGAGGAGGAGGGAGACACGGGGATGAGGGAGACACGGGGAGGGAGACACGGGGAGGAGGGAGACACGGGGAGGGGGAGGGAGACACGGGGAGGGGGAGGGAGACACGGGGAGGGGGAGGGAGACACGGGGAGGAGGGAGGGAGACACGGGGGGGAGGAGGAGGGAGACACTGGGAGGGGGGGGAGACACGGGGAGGGGGGGGGGAGACACGGGGAGGGGGGGGGAGACACGAGGAGGGAGACACGGGGAGGTAGTATTTAGTAGTGGTAGTTAGTAGTAGTGGTAGTTTGTAGTAATAATTAGTAGTAGTAGCTAGTAGTTAGTAGCTAGTAGTAGTAGCTAGTAGTTAGTAGTAGTTGTAGTGTTAGCTTGTAAAGTGTAAATGTTTGAGGGTTTCGGCGACTCCGTAGGCGGCTTAGGCCCGAGCGAGGCGCTCACCTCGCCTAGCCGACGGCGATCGGCTCCGGCTTCGGCCCATCTCCACACTCCTCGGCAAATAAACAAACAATCAAATAAACAAACAAATAAACAACAAACAAACAAAGACGACTTCGCTCTGGTTCGACGCTAAATGTTTGAATCGGCCGACTTATGCGGAGGCCGATATGGAACGTTCACGAACCCGAAGCGAAATGGATAAACAACCAGAGCCGTGACGTCACTCGGCAAGCTTGCGATGACGTCACGGTACGTCACGTCACCCGCCTTTCACTTGCTCTGAATGACGTTGCCAGACAAGGTTGGGATGACGTCACTTGCACACGCGAGCCGTGAATGACGTCACTTGAAAGGTTGCGATGACGTCGCTTCACCCGCCCCACAATTGCTCTGAATGACGTCACCAGACAAGGTTGGGATGACGTCACTTGCACACGCGAGCCGTGAATGACGTCACTTGCAAGGTTGACTTGACGTCACGTCGCTGACACACTACCTTTGAATGACGTCGCTCGCAATGTTTCGGTGACGTCACGCTACCCGCCACTCGCTCGCCCTGAGTGACGTCACTCGGCAAGGTTGCGATGACGTCACTTCACCCGCCGCAGACTTGCTTTGAATGACGTCGACAGACAAGGTTAAGATGACGTCACTTGCACACGCGAGCCGTGAATGACGTCACTCGCAATGGTTCAGTGACGTCACGCCACCCGCCACTCGCTCGCCCTGAGTGACGTCTCTCGGCAAGTTTGCGATGACGTCACCCACACACTTGCCCCGAGTGACAGACCCAGCAGGTGCCATGGGTTGTACTGCTGTGCCAGGCTAGGTGCATGAGGAGGAAGTCACGGGACAGACCCTGCAGGTGCCATGGGTTGACTGCTGTGCCAGGCTAGGTGCAGGAGGAGGTCACGGGACAGACCCAGCAGGTGCCATGGGTTGACTGCTGTGCCAGGCTAGGTGCATGAGGAGATCACGGGACAGACCCAGCAGGTGCCATGGGTTGACTGATGTGCCAGGCTAGGTGCATGAGGTCACGGGACAGACCCAGCAGGTGCCATGGGTTGACTGCTGTGCCAGGCTCGGTGCAGGAGGAGGTCACGGGACAGACCCAGCAGGTGCCATGGGTTGACTGCTGTGCCAGGCTAGGTGCAGGAGGAGGAGGTCACGTGACAGACCCTGCAGATGCCATGGGTTGACTGCTGTGCCAGGCTAGGTGCATGAGGAGGTCACGGGACAGACCCTGCAGGTGCCATGGGTTGACTGCTGTGCCAGGCTAGGTGCAGGAGGAGGAGGAGGTCACGGGACAGACCCAGCAGGTGCCATGGGTTGACTGCTGCTGTGCCAGGCTAGGTGCAGGAGGTCACGTGACAGACCCTGCAGGTGCCACGGGTTGATTGCTGTGCCAGGCTAGGTGCAGGAGGAGGTTACGGGACAGACCCTGCAGGTGCCATGGGTTGACTGCTGTGCCAGGCTAGGTGCAGGAGGAGGTCACGGGACAGACCCTGCAGGTGCCATAGGTTGACTGCTGTGCCAGGTTAGGTGCATGAGGAGGTCACGGGACAGACCCAGCAGGTGCCATGGGTTGACTGCTGTGCCAGGCTAGGTGCAGGAGGACGTCACGGGACAGACCCAGCAGGTGCCATGGGTTGACTGCTGTGCCAGGCTAGGTGCATGAGGTCACGATACAGACCCAGCAGGTGCCATGGGTTGACTGCTGTGCCAGGTTAGGTGCATGAGGAGGTCACGGGACAGACCCTGCAGGTGCCATGGGTTGACTACTGTGCCAGGCTAGGTGCATGAGGAGGTGACGAGACAGACCCTGCAGGTGCCATGGGTTGACTGCTGTGCCAGGCTAGGTGCATGAGGAGGTCACGGGACAGACCCTGCATGTGCCATGGGTTGACTGCTGTGCCAGGCTTGGTGCAGGAGGAGGAGGTCACGGGACAGACCCAGCAGGTGCCATGGGTTGACTGCTGTGCCCGGCTAGGTGCAGGAGGAGGTCACCGGACAGACCCAGCAGGTGCCATGGGTTGACTGATTGAGATGACTGGCAAATGCACCACCACCTGTGCCCCCGACTGTGCCAACTTTCTGTTTCCTTATCCAACCGGCGCTCTGCTCGTTGTTGTGAGCGTCACTCCTCCGCCCACCCACCCACTCACTAACCCACCCACCCATTAATCCATTCACCCACCCACCCACTCACCCACTAACCCACCTACCCTTTAACCCACTCACTCACCCACCTACTCACCGAACCACCCATTCACTCACCCACCCATCCATCTGTAATGAGTGGCTCCGACACGATAAAAAGTTGAAACGTGATAATAGTTTTTTTACCCTTTTATCTGGCAACAAAACTGACACCTTTTTTACGAGGAGTCATGTTTGCATAGACCACAATACCTGCAGTCATAATGCAAACAAAAAACATAACTCTGATAATGTATGCACTGTCCTTATCAGAGTTATGTTTTTTGTTTGCATTATGACTGCAGGTATTGTGGTCTATGCAAACATGACTCCTCGTAAAAAAAAGGTGTCAGTTTTGTTGCCAGATAAAAGGGTACAAATTTTTCTCATATTTTTCTACTGGCAAATGAGGTTCCAATGGTGTAAGTTGAAACGTTTCTTTAATGAATCTTCGGTACATCTTCTTGGTTCTTTCGGCAAAGTCACGTAGAAGGGAAATCATAAAATAAAAAAAATAAAAAAATAACATAGTTTTATTTATTTATTTACTATTTTATTATTTCCCTTCTACGTGACTTTACCGAAAGAACCAAGAAGATGAATCCCAGCAGTCACGAAAGAAGCTTTCAATCGAAAATCTTCGGTACAGTTGCTTGTCTCCTGCCTCTTCACACTCGCACTACGGATACACGCCGCCCAAGCGACTTCGATGGCCCACGACACGTGGCGCTCACCCACTCTCCAGCACGCCGCTGGCTGATGGCACGCTAGGGAACGGCTGAAGATCGAGCTGCCACGTGGCCGATGGAGATGACGGGGCAGCAGCGACGAGAAGCTCCTCCTGATTCTTCACACACCGACCCAGCGCCTTGCTCCGACCCCCGCTGATATTCGCTCCCCGGCGACTAAACCCTGCCTCTGACCACGCCCCTCATAGAAACTTCTGGAGCGTTCCAGAGGCTTCCCGGGTGGCTCCGCCCTTTTAGCTTTGGCCTAGACGGCTGCTTGCGTTGTGGCCGAAACGTCGTGAGAATTGTTTTATTATGTTTTATTTTATTTCGATTTAAAGCTTTCGTGACTGCAGGGATTCATCTTCTTGGTTCTTTCGGTAAAGTCACGTAGAAGGGAAGTAATAAAATAATAAAAATAAAACACAATAAAATAATACTTCCCTTCTACGTGACTTTACCGAAAGAACCAAGAAGACTTTATTTTACTATTTTTATTGTTTCCATTCTACGTGACTTTACCGAAAGAACCAAGAAGATGAATCCCTGTAGTCACGAAAGCTTTAAATCGAAATTTAACTGCCACTACGGGGTGGGATTCTACACAACTTTAAGATCCTTCAACAAGCTCCGTGATAAGAAGGCTCAGATAATCGAGTCTCTCACCTTTCTGAAGAGATGCCGCGACTCTAAGGTAATACCAAACGCATTTACACTAAATTCCTCTTGATATGCAAATTATGTTGTCAAGGCGCTCTTCTTCCACCTCCAACCCAGCTTATATATACGCTCCAAGCTTGGCAGTGTTTCATTCTTCACCTGAAGATGGCTGCTTGCGTTGTAGCCGAAACGTCGTGAGAATGATTTTATTATGCTTTATTTTTATTATTTTTATTGTTTCCATTCTACGTGACTTTACCGAAAGAACCAAGAAGATAGATGCACTCCTTCCCCTAGACAACCCATCACTGCATATCACACCGCACCCCACACAATACAGGAGATGGCGCTCTGATTACACATCCACCCAGCTGTCTCTGGTGTGAACCAATCAGTTTCAAAGCCAATGCCATATATAATTATCAGCATTATGGGAACCTCATTTGCCAGTAAAAAATATGATAATTGGTTCTTTACCCTTCTATCTGGCATTGTCTTTGAGTTGTGCGCCTTTTGGCGTCATCTGGTCCAACCCATATGAGACTAGGCTCTAAGGAAAGCTGTCTCGGGTGTGGATCAATCAACTTTAAGGACAGTGCACATTATCAGAGTTATGTTCTTTTGTTTGTATTATGACTGCAGGTATTGCGGTCTATGCAAACATGACTCCTTGTAAAAAGGTGTCAGTTTTGTTGCCAGATAGAAGGGTAAAGAACCAATTATACTGGTAGGAACGAAGTGGACCAGACCACCAATAGATTATATCGTCCGTCCGTCCGTCCGTCAACATCGCCCCCTACTGCAAACACTTGGCAGGACCCTACAAAAACCTTTTGACTCAGTGGGGCTTTCCTGGCTTAACAAGTGTAATAATACATTATGTTTATATTCTTTGGTTATTCGTTCCTACCAGCCCACCCCGCAGGGTCCTGTTCAATTATCAGCATGTTTGCATGTTCACCATAAGTACGTGTGATTAATGCCGACTTCATTCATTGAAAAAGGTTTCTATTTGGTGTTTGAACATCTTAACATCTCAGAGGTCGCAAACGGGTTTTGATTCCTTACCCGTGTAATAAAGGACTCTTTCACTGTGTCTGTCTCCGTTGTCCTTTATTTGGGTTCTTACAACTTTGCCCCACACGGCCCTCGCTCAGAGCCTTCTCCACCTTCCGCTCGGCAGCCCTTCTGCTGCCGTCGCTCACGTAGCCTTTTCTCCTGGCTCCCGATGCAGCTCCGCTGCTGGCTTTCCTCTCAGCCTCTCCGCCCCTATGCAGTCTCTCGGCTGCTCTCTCTGCAGCCCCACCGCTGCTCTCCGTCTCCCCCGTGCCCGGACACCGCTGGCCGACGGTGCCGAGTCCCGTCCTGTGGCGATCACGCCACTGTCCACCCTCTGCCCTGCGTGGCCTCCTCCTGTCTTTATTCTTACACTCTCCTCCCGTCTCTTCCGGTTCCCGCCCTGAAGAGCTTTCCCTTCTCCCCCCACGTGACCTAACTCCTCCCCCCGTTACGTCATATCCGCGAGGCCGTTTACGCCCGCATTACAACCGTACCTGTACCCGGCCGCACCAGGGTCGCAAATTGGTACCCGTACCCTACCCTATACCCGGCTACCTGTACCCGGCCGTGTATCGGGTACCCGATTGCGACCTCTGGGATGAAGCCATGTTGCAGGCGTGGGTGGGTTGATTCTAGGAACTTGAATTGTGAGAAGAAACAAGACGTTGGGGAAATGAGTGACAAACGGTGACTCACCAGTGACTCACGGCCTACCCGTACCCGGCCGCACCAGGGTCGCAAACGGGTACCCGTACCCAGCCGGGTACGGGTAGCCGGGTATCGGGTAGGGTACGGGTTTCGGGTACCCGATTGCGACCTCTGTAACACCTCCTGTTTTATTGCCAGAAAGGGTCAAACCTATTCTTTTTTTTTCATACTTTTGAAATAAACCACTTCAGACTCTGTCTTCTCGACAGACCTGTTCTTCACCTGAGGACGGCTGCTTGCGTTGTGGCCGAAACGTCGTGAGAATTATTTTATGATGTTTTATTTTTATTATTTTATTATTTCCATTCTACGTGACTTTACCGAAAGAACCAAAAAGATAAACCACTTGCGACGACGATCTGGGCTTGTGTCTTCGTCTTGATTATTTCTTTCCACAGCTGGACAGTGCCACTCTCTCTCTCTGGCATGGCTGCACTCCGTTCCGCACGGCTGGTGGTTACTCGCATCTCCTCTCTCTCAACCTCTCCCGCTCTCCTCAAC
The DNA here is from genome assembly GCF_964198595.1 of Lampetra fluviatilis. Lineage (NCBI taxonomy): Eukaryota > Metazoa > Chordata > Hyperoartia > Petromyzontiformes > Petromyzontidae > Lampetra > Lampetra fluviatilis. The sequence goes on along the minus strand of NC_136349.1, from coordinate 1,051,982 downwards.
CTCAAAAAAAAAATTCAGGGCCCACCTTGGCTCCTCCCACCCTCAACCAGTGTATATACAAGGACTGTTTTCTTGGAATTTCTCTCACTTGATACAGCTATCGTGCTGTGACGGTTCCACCTGAAGACGGAAGCTTGTGTTGCCTCCGAAACGTCGTGATTTTTATTTTATTTGTATTTTATTAATTAAAATTTTTTACCTACGTGACTTTACCGAAAAAAAAACCTAAGAATCTCCCTCTCCCACACGCCGCTGACAGGCGGTGCGCTGGGAGGAAGCCTCCGGCCCGCCACGTGGCCACTGGCGTCCCGGTGGTGAGCGACGTGGTCCCGCTCTCTGACTCCATACACTGACCCCGAGCTCTCTTCCGGTCCCCTTACATCCCCTGGCCCACGTGACCAATCCCCGCCTAGAGCCACGCCCCCTCTCGAACCTTCGAGTTGGTTACTTCCCCCGAGCCGTTTGAGCTCCGCCCCTAACCTCGGCCCGTCCCTCTGATTGGGTGATGGTCCAAGCGGCGGAGCCTATCTACTGATCGGCGCTCGTCGGTGAACTCTCGTATTACACTTTGATACTGGGGGAAAACGTATCCCATGTTGTAGCTGCTCACCCCGAGCTATAAATGCCCTAAAAGTGGCATTGTCCTTGTTCACCTTTAGACGTTCTCTGGTCTGACACCGGTGAGACCAGGCCCTAAAGAAGGCTGTCTCTAGTAGTACACGTGCACGCCCCTGCAGGCGCGTGTTTTGCACAAAGGCCGTGCTAATCAACAGAAACGGCGGCGGTATCAATATTGATGTGTAAACGACGGTCAGTGAATTTGGCGCACCCCGCCCCAGCCTTAATTACTCGCGCGGCGCTGCAGGCGCGCGTTTTCCACGCACGCGCGCGAAAAGCCGCGTAAACAACGGCGGCCATATATACGGGTAGGGTACGGGTACTCGTTTGAGATCCTGGTGCGGCCGGGTACGGGTACGGGTAAGGAATCAAAACCCGTTTGCGACCTCTGCTTAAGGGCAGGTGCCTCTCCTGCCGGGGCCACCCTCCACGGTTTTAGTTGGCGGACATTGACCACCGTCTCTCGGCCCCTCTCCCCGCCCTGGATTAGTACCGTCCAGGGGGAGATCTGCCACACCACGGTCCAGGGTCTGCGGCAGTAGGTGCTCAGCTTCCACCACCTGTCCGGCCCCTACGCGCGGGGTGTGCAGCCATACCTTAGAGCCCGCCGAGTAGAAGGGGGGCTTCACACGGGGCCAGGCACCCTGCTCTTGCCGCTGATGTGCGGCCTCCCCCTGTTGGTAGGCTCGGCCACGGGCCCCTCGCAGAGTCCCCATCAGGTCCTCCACGGGCTGACTCCCTTCCTCCGGTTGTGGTGGGGGAACGCCGAACAGCAGATCTGCCGGCAGGCGAGACTCCCGACCAAACATCATTAGGAAGGGGGTCTGCCCAGTGGAGGTGTGCACCGTGGTGGTGTAGGCGAACAGAACATAGGGGAGGTGTTTGTCCCAATCCTGCTGATTGGCGGCCGCCATGCGTTTGAGCTTCCCGGCTAAGGTCTGGTTCATGCGCTCCACCATACCATTCGCCTGGGGGTGGTACGCTGTGGTACGGTCCTTCTGGATTCTGTAATCCCGGCACAGTGCCTGAAATAGCTCTGCCTCGAACTCACTACCCTGGTCAGTAATGACTCGTTCGGGGATCCCATGTTTAAGTACGTAATGCTCCACAAATGCCCGGGCGACCACAAAGGCCGTCTTGTCAGGGATGGCCACTGCTACTGGATAGAGCGTGAAATACTCCACTACTAGGAGAATATACCAGTCAACTTGGTGGGATCGCGGGAATGGACCCTGCAGGTCGACCACAACTAGCTGGTTCGCCCAGCTGACGCGGAATGGCCTAAGGGGCACCTGATACGGTGCCGGTTTCTGCCCACACTGCTGACAAGCGCGGCAGCCCTGTACCCAGGTGGCCACGTCTTGTGCCAGTTTGGGCCAGAGATACTGGCGACGCAGGGTCTCCCGAGTGCGCCGTTCCCCGTCATGGCCCCCGAGCGGGTGGTCGTGCACCAACCATAGCAGCTTGGGGCCACACCTGGGTGGAAACACAGATGCACCCCGGCTGCCCGGCTTCGGTTAGTTCCCGCATCACCCCGTTCTTTACACACAACCGGGTGCACAAACCACTCCAGGGTCCCTGCAGTGCGGCCTCTTCCTCCCGCAGGGCCGCCTCCACCGCCGCCAGGTCCCGCTGCTGGGCCTGCCACAGCTGCTCATCGTCCAGGCCCGGGAACGCACAGCTGAAGTCCTCTGGGTGTTGTTGTCGGCATCTGCGTGGGGGTCACTCGCGCACCATTATCATTATCGTCTATTTGAGTTGGGACCGTGTCGATTGCACTTCTAGTTGGTCCACTCTCTAGGGGACGTTGGTGTTTAAACCCTGGCGTTGTGTCTAGCGCGGGCGATGTGGGGACAGTCTCTCACGAGATGCCCCCGACAGTCGCACAGGTAACACGCCCGGGGAAGGGTGGCGGCTCCGTAGGAGGCCCCCTGCCCACTCCCTCTTCCCCCGCCGTTACGCATCTGCCCGAGCTCTGCCTCTAAATGAGACACCCGCCCGGTCAGCCCCCCTACCGTGGAGCGTAGCCATTCCACCTCGGACTGGATTGTCTCCACTGTAGACTGCAGCTTGGTCACCTCCCTGTGTAAATGGGTCACATGGCCGGCTATATCCCCGATGCCGGTCTGTAGCCCTGCCACCCATCCTGGGGCTGCCTCCCTGGGTCCCGGAGGCTCAATCCCGCCCCCCCCCCCCCCCAATCACCTTCCAGGCGAGTTCCTCCTCCTCTGGAAGGAGGCTCGCGATGGCGCGCTCCCGTCCAAACCCTCGAAACTGTACGCGCTCATTAGCGAGTCTCTCGCATGGACATGCGCGCTCAACAAGGGCGTTAAATGGGAGGCGCGCAGCTCACATCTGGCTGCCACCACGAGGTGCCAGTGAAATATCGCTGGACCTTGTCGGTGGCGAGGTCCTCAATGATCTCCACAGCGTACCCCGGGCGTTTGAACGTCCTCGGCGTAGCTGCGGAGGTCCTCGCCGGGATGGCGGCGGCGTGCGTCTAATGCTGTCTTCGCTGTGGCTGCAGAGTTTGATAGTACATGTTGTTCACGTCGTTTATTGTGAAAATTCGGTCACAGTTCCTATGATCACTGTTTCATTGCTTTATTTTGGTGATTTCGAAAAGTGCATTGGTTTAGCCATGTTTGTTTGTTGTAGTACAGAGTTAGACTGATGGCCTTAATCTAAGTTGTCTTGTGGTTGTTGTTGTTGTTGTTTGACTTGCATCCCACTGGGATTTTTGCACACAGTGTTGGTGTACGGTGCTTTTTCTGCAATATTTTGCTGTCTTTTCTTAGATTTTCTGTTTGCACATAGTCACTATGAGATGTTTTCTTGTTCATGTTTTTGTTTTTTTGTTTGTTGCGGTTGCACCCGATTCAAGAGCCGAATAGCTCACAGGGCTACACCTAATAAATGAAACTTGAAAACTTGAAGCTTCCTCCTCATTGCGCGCGTCGAAGCGTTGGTCGAGTCGGCGTATTAGTTCCCCCCACTGCGCTTGCGTGCTTGTGGGTAGCACTTCTACAAAGTCGGCTGCCCACCCATCCAAATGCATATGCAGCTGTTGTAATGCTTGCGCATCCGTCCAGCCGTACGTGAGGTTCCGGGCAAACGATTTCCATGACTGCATCCTTTGCCCGGTGAATACCCATCTTACCTTCACTTGGGGTGGGGCGCCTCTCTCCCTTGGAGGCGTGGGGGGTCGTACCACCTCTGATACCATATTGTGGGAGCCGACGCCTGCCTCCCCGCTCCGTGTGAGCGGGTGGGGTGCAACGTCCACCCCCTCCACTTCCCCCTCCTCCTCGTCGGCTGCCTCTCGCCGGGCCCCCGCTGATCGGGTGATCGGCCCCCCTGAGCCAGCGCCCTCTCTGATGGACATGGCTACGTGGCTGGCTCACCACCGCCCGAAGTTATCTCCCACACGCCCACATACACCACCACTAATACAACGCCGTCTGCGTGCACGCGCGCGCCCCCGCAGGCGCTCGTTTTACGCAAAGGCTGTCGCTAAAGAAAACGGCGGTGTGAATATGCGCATGCATCTCCGGGTGTATAAGCCCCAATCTGCTGCACACCAAGTCTAGCGCTAAAGAAAACGGCGGTGTGAATATGCGCGCACACCTCCGCCTCGCCGTCGATGCGATTGTTGCTGTGTGAACACGCGCGAGTGTCGGTGGCCGTCTATGTTCAATACACGCGCACCTCATACACCCTAATTCGGCGCACCGTGGCACGACCGCACCCACGCCTGCAGCTCTACGTTCACTCTCTCGTGCACACCGTCTCCACGCGCAGTCGCACCACACACGAATCGCAGACACCACGCCGACTATTACCGGCGCAAATACACACTACCTGGCGGGGGAATATTTCGCGAGAAGGGCTTAGCCTGACTCTACCTATGAACTCAGTCACTCAAGCGTACTACCACGTACCTCGAAGCCGGACTCACAGTGTCGCACGGACGCTATCAATGCCTCGTAGCAGCACTCGCTGGCATCCCACAGAGGCTGCGAGCGGCTTGAGGAGGCAGGACGGCAGGGAGTGGGTCTGGATGGCCCGGAGGTTGAAGACAACTGAACTAATCATCCCTGGGCTCACACCTTTATTCTCTGAACCTCAAAGGCCCGGGGTGACGTCGTACCGTGCAGCCAATCGGGCGCTTACCTGCGCCGTCTACATGGAGGGCTACGGAGTGTGCTGCTGCTGCCGCTCACCTATTGTTCTCCCGCGCTCATTAATTCTAACCTACTGGTCTTCCCTTCTGGCCTAATATTCAACCCTCCGCCTCTCCCAGTGTCGTGAGTAACTTATTGCGGTTGGCCCAGTGAACCTTTTCCTTCTGCGCCCACACAATTTAAGCCAATTTATGGGCACCACAATGTAATCTGTCCTGTGAGGATCGGCCAATCTGGCACCGGGAAACTGAGGGACTCTCCCTCTAGGGGCTCTTCGGATTAAAACCCGATGTGCCAGGCAACCCCCCGTCAGGATATTACGTGGGTGCGCTGCGTGTTTACGGGAGGGGATCGCAGCGTTTACGGAGTTGCTCCACGGTCGTGGAACCACACTACTACTACACACCACTACTACACACTACTACTACACACTACTACCACACACCACTACTACTACTACACACTAATACTACTACACACCACTACTACACTACTACACACCACTACTACAACTACACACTACTACTACACACACTACTATAACTATACACTACTACTACACACCACTACTACAACTACACTACTACTACAACTACACTACTACTACACACTACTACTACACTACTACCACTACACACCCACTATTACTACACACCACTACTACAACTACACACTACTACACACTACTACTACAACTACACACTGCTACTACACACTACTACTACTACACACCACTACTGCAACTACACACTACTACTACACTACTACTACACACCACTACTACTACTACAACTACTACACTACTACAACTACACACTACTACTACAACTACACATTACCACTACACTACTACAACTACACACTACTACTACACACTACTACTACACACTACTACTACACACTACTACTACTACACTACTACTACACCACTACTACTACACACCACTACTACTACTACACACCACTACTACAACTACTACACTACTACAACTACACACTACTACTACAACACATCACTACTAGACTACTACTACAACTACTACACACCACTACTACAACTACACACAACTACTACTACACACACTACTACTACACCCCACTACTACAACTATACACTACTATTACTACACACCACTACTACAACTACACACAACTACCACTACACACACTACTACACACCACTAATACAACTACACACTACTACTGACACTACTACTACTACACTACTACTTCACACCACTGCACAAGGTTACTCATTTGAGGCCAAGTCGGCCTAGGGGGAGGACCAGTATCAGCAGCTGTAGCAACAGTAGTGTAATAAACGACTGGACCACGATGTCTGGCTCAGTGTCCTTTATTCGGTTCGTGCTGTACACCCACACGGCTGTCTTTACTCTGTAGCTTCTCCACGGTGCTGACTCCAATGTCGGCCCGATCCACAACAGCAGCTCTGCTGCTGTTTCTCTCACACAGCCCCCCTTGGCTGTACTCGCTGCAACTCCTCTCCCTCCGCAGCTCTGACAGCCTCTTGCTGTCTCTCTCTCTCTCCGCAGCTCCTCCTGGCAGCCACACCGCTGCCTCTAACACGCAGCCCTCTCTCTCTCTCTCTCCGCAGCTCCTCCTGGCAGCCACACCGCTGCCTCTAACACGCAGCCCTTCTGGCTGTCTCCTCTGCAGCTGCACACCACTCCGCAGCTTCCTCTTATCTTCGGGGTTGGCTCCCGATGGCCGTCGGCGCCCCCCCCCTCTCCACACTCGCCCGCGTGGCCTCACTCTTTTCCGCTCACACCCCGACTGCCTTCCCCTTCCGGTTTACCCGCTTAAGGACCCGAACCTTCCCCCCACGTCACATGACTCCACCCCCCGTGACGTCACATCCGGAAGGTCGCTTACGCCCGCATTACACCACCCTCCCCCGTAGAAAAATCCCAGCCGACCTCGGCTGACCAATAGCAAATCGTAATGCGGCGAACCGAGCTTCCCCCCCTAAAGGAAACTAAGCATACAATGTAACAGCAAGAACAACAACAACAACGCAATTAACATCAACGAACGTACAAAAAGCATGCAATAAATACAACTGTAAGAAAAAAAATAACAAGACAGCAACAATCAACGAAACGTAAGCGATTTGGAACGTGTGCGGGTCGCCGGCCCGTCCCGGACGGTCGGCGGCCCACTCGCAGAACGGGAACGCGATGAAAGTCGAGGAATGACAGGGGGTAATCCCCCTGTCGCAGGTGGAAGTCCACCGCCGTCCCGTGTCTCTAAAGAGTTAGTCTTGGGCTTGTCCTGTGACCGTGCCCGCAGCTGGGTCGGAAGGGCTGCAGGGCTCGAAGGTCCCGCAGACCTGGCAGGCGTCCTCCGAGCAGGGCCCCTCGTCCCCCGCAATGTCACGGCCGGCCTGTCTGGAACAGGTACGACAGGCGCTCTAGCAAGATCAATGGACGCAGGCAGGGGAGAGTCAGCAGCAACAGACCCCGGCAAGGCAACATTGGGGGATGACGCATCATGTAAGGGAGCAACATATGGTTTCAAGCGCGACGTATGCACAACCCAGCGACGAGACCCAATCTGGACGCGTGCTGACTGTGGGTTGGGAACCGCAACGAGGCGTACGGGACCATGCCAGGGTTTGTGCAATTTCGGCGAGGTCCCCGGACGTACCTGTGGACAATGAAGCCAGGCTAGGTCCCCAACCTTCCAAGGGCACTCCCCCTCAGACCGTCGCGCATATCGCTCGTTCCGGGCCTGGGCTTTGGCCGTAGCCACGCGGGCATTCTCCCGCGCCTCCGTGACTCGGCGAACCGTGTCCTGAATGTATTCAGGAAGTGGTTTACGAGGTCCCTTCACCCCAGTTCCCAATTGCACATCCACCGGCGGCACGTTTTCCCGACCATACATAAGGTAAAACGGCGAATATCCTGTAGCCGCATGAGGCGTCATCCTGTACGCCGAAAGCACCCCGGGGATGTGCAGATCCCAATCTGATTGTTGTTCACTCACGGTATGGCAAAGCATGGCAGACAATGTCCTGTTCAGCCGTTCAACCATACCATCCGTCTGCGGATGGTATGGGGATGTCCGTACTTTCTTAGTCCCAAGGCCCGCGCACACTTCCGCCAATAATTTAGAAGAGAAATTCCTGCCCTGGTCCGTGAGGAGTCTCTCAGGCGCCCCCTTATCCATAATATACCCAAACAAAAAGGCGTCGGTAATGGCCGCGGCCGACTGATCGGGCAACGGCCAGGCCATCGGCCAACGGGAGAGGTACTCAACCCCTACCAGCAAATATTTATTACCCCTCGCCGATGGTGGAAAAGGTCCCAATATGTCCAGTGCCACCAATTCATTGACTCGAGACACCTGAATCGACTGGAGAGGCGGCACGTAAGGATGTTTCGGCGGCTTACGTCGTGCACACGCAGGGCACGCGCGCACGTGCCCTACGACATCTGTCGCCATGCCGTGCCAAAAATAATGACGTTGCAACGTCAACAAGGTCTTCTGCACCCCTAAATGTAAGAGAGTGTCACAATGGAGGGTTCTAATCAACTCGAATCGCAAGGACGTTGGTACCACCAGGCGCCAACGTTCCTGGAACCCCTCCCGCCACATAAGCAGACCATCTCGGAGAGCGGTTTGCGGCCCCACAGCCGTACTCGGACTCCCATTGTCCTTAGCAGACCGCTTCCGCAAGGACACCAATGACTCATCCATCATCTGTTCCCGGATCCAGACAGACCGCGGCAGATTCAAAACCCCGTCAGCCGGTCCCGGTTCCATCGGAGTGTCCGACTTCTCGACGGCCAACGTAAGCGGCTGAGGGGGGTTTGGAATCGGCGAACACCTATGCGTCCCCGACTCACATTTACAAGGGGCGCGCCGCGGTAATCTGGAAAGTGCGTCAGCGTTCGCATGGCGCACTCCCTTCCGATGTTGAATTTGGAAGGAAAATTCCTGTAGCGTGTCCAACCAACGTGCCAACTGTCCGGATGGCTGGTCAATTTTAAGGGCATATTGCAAGGCCGCATGATCCGTACGCACAATAAAAGAACGACCGTAGAGGTATGGTCGAAATTGCCGTAGGAAAAAAACAACCGCCAATAGTTCTCTGCGAGTGACACAGTAGCGGGTTTCCGCAGGAGACAAGACTCGGCTACCATACGCCACGACACGCTCTACACCCCCTTTAGACTGTGATAACACCGCCCCAATACCTGTGTCACTCGCGTCCGTATCAAGAATGAATGGGTGATCGAAATCGGGATAATCCAATGTTGGGGCCGTGGCCAATAGATCACGCAGACTCCGAAAGGCCGCCTCCTCCGGCTGTCCCCAAACAAACTTCCGTCCTTTACCCGTAAGGAGATGCAAGGGCCTCGCAATCGTCGCAAAACCCGGCACAAATCTTCGGTAATACGAGGCAAATCCCAAAAACCGCCGAACATCCCCCACGGTGGCCGGAGTCGGCCAATCCCGGACGCACGCCGTCTTTTCCGGATCCGTGGACACTCCCTCAGCACTCACAATGTGCCCCAAATAGCGGACGGACCGTTGCAGTAGGTGACATTTCTTTGGTTTGAATTTCAATTTGGCAGAACGCATCCTCGTGAACACTGTCTCCAGCCGCGTCAAATGTTCATCAAATGTGCGGCTGAAGACAATGATATCGTCCAAATATATAAGACATGTCTCCCACTGCAACCCCGTCAAAACGAGCTCCATCAATCTTTGAAATGTAGCAGGGGCCGCATTCAATCCCATCGGGAGACAGTTGAATTGAAATAACCCCTGCGGCGTACGGAATGCGGTTTTCTCCCGTGAGGACTCGTCAAGGGGAAGCTGCCAAAATCCCGAAGAGAGGTCCAGTGTGGAAAAGAACTTAGCCCCCGACAATGCGTCGAGGGAGTCATCCATACGCGGCAGGGGGTACGCATCTGCCACCGATATCTTATTCAATTTGCGGAAATCAACACAAAATCGCAATTTGCCATCCTTCTTCTTAACCAAGACGACTGGAGCGCCCCATGGGCTGTTAGATGCCGATATAATGTCCGCAGCCAACATGTCTTCCACTGCCCCCCGTACGTGTTCTCGCTCCGCAGGACTCATCCGATGCGAATTTAATCGAATAGGGGCAGCATCGCCCGTCTCAATGTGATGGTAAAGCAACGAAGTGCGGCCCAAATCCAAATCATCGGAGCTGAACACATCGGAATATGTCAACAACAATTTACGCAGCGCACCACGTTGCTCCATGGACAGGGAAGAATTTTCGTCACATAAATGAGCAACCCAACGATCATCCGAACTCCTTGGCTCGGAAACCCCAGCAACAACTCCCCGGCTATGTGGACAATCATGGGTCGCAAACGCCGTAGTGGCATGTGCCACAACCGTACCGGCCGGGACACGGACGTTTTCTCCCCCCGCATTAAGCACCTGTAAAAACGGTAATTGATCCGGCCGGACGATGGTCTGTGCCCCCACTAACGCCAACCCGGTTGTTATCGCGGCGGACGGTGACAACAAGACCCCTACTGCTCCTAGCCGATCAGGCAGGGGCTTCCGATACCGCAAGGGTATAAGCATCTGTGTACCAGGTGGGATGTCCACAGATGCGACGGACAGCGCCTGCACTTGTACGGCCGAAGCAGGTCGCCCCCAGGGCGACGGCAGAAACGAGATTTGACGGCCCCCCGGCAGTTCAATACAATTCTCATTGATTTTGATCAAAATGGGCATCTTAGCCAAAAAATCGGTGCCTAACAAACAAGGAACCGCCAAAGATCTCGATATCAACACAACACCCGAGGCCGACACATCCCCAATAGATATCTTAGCATCCACCTGACCCACGATACCCATGCTACCCCCGTTGGCAGCGACGCACGACCCATAAACCGGACGCACAGCCCCCGGCGGGATGCCCAACAGATGAAAAATGACATCCGAAATAATAGTCGCAGACGCGCCGGAGTCGACCAAGATGCGTACGTCCACCCCTTGTATAGACCCCGGTACAGTGGACGAGCCCGTAGCGGCCGCGACGACTCTCCGTGCCAACTTGCGCCATTGCGTGACCGAGCGACAAGGCCCCGTCGAAGGGCATGCTTTAACCACAACGTTAGGATGGCGCAACGACGGTGATGGGTGAGGTGTAAAGCCTTGCCGAGTGTCTGGTGCGTGCCGACATGCCTGTTTCGGAGGATCTTTAGCCGACTTGACCGGTGCCGAGGCCTCCTGCTGCGGCGGAGCCGGGAAGCGGGCCCAGCAGTCTCTGGCGTAGTGGCCCCTACGCCCGCAGCGGAAACATTCGGCCTCGTTGCGCCGAAGCGCAGGCCTCGCCTCCTGACGGCCCCGTTCTGGTAGCGCCGCGCGCGGTCTCGGCCCGCCGCGTCCCGTCCATGGAGCGGAGGCGGCCGTCAGTTGTTGAGGGCCCCGGTCATCCGGAACATAGACAGCCTGCGCAGGGTTCCACCCCAGCGCATCCCCTTCTTTGACGGGCCCCCCCGTCCACGCCGTCACTTGTTTCCAGCGACGGAGGTTGAATTGCGCATCGAGACACTTAGCAGCCGTCCGGGAAGTTAGCTTCTCATGCCCACACACAGGCATGGGGATCCCTAGATCCCGAGACAGCTCCAACATTTTCCCTAATATGAGAGGCTCGAGCAGGTCCTGTGGCGTCTCAGGATAAGCTGCCATGGCCAGCTCCAGCACCGCACCCCTGAACGCCACGGGCGACTCCTCTGGTGCTCGTTGTCGTTGAGCGAATCGCCGATGCGCATCATCTGGTGGCTCATAAGCATCGGCCATTTCTTGAAAAACACCACTTAAAGTTGCCTTCTTATCGGTCGTTATGGAACGGAAGAATCGGACAGATTCGTCGTCCAGGAGAGTCGGCAACACCTCCAAAGCCTCCGCATCGGTCCATCTTGCTGTGCGTACCGCCGCTAAGAAGCGGCAGGCGAACGCGCTCCAGTCCCCACCGACGGAAAATTCTTTAACCGTTGTAAGGTGGCGACTCCGACTCCTCTTCCCGCCGTCTTCCAATGGTGGTGGTTGTGATGGCAAATTCAAAATGGCGTCGGCCCGCGGCGTGGCCAAGATGGCGGTTTGGCGCCACGGAGCGCGCAAAATGGCGGCCTCTTGCCGCGTGGGCAATGGCGGCGGCAGGACAGGCAACGTGGCGGCCCGCGGAGCACCACTTGCATCATCCATCGTCCCTGGCGCGACGAGATGGCATAGATGCGCCAGGACGTCCTTAAGTGCCTCCAGTTGTACCGCCATCGCTTGCCATCGTTGATCCGCGTCTGATGATGTCGACGGACCCGCCACCGCGCCAACATCCTCCACTCCCGTTCCCGTGGTCGCCTCAGCCGGGCTCTCCTCCACCACCCCAACAGGATCCGTGGTTGGAGGGAGTTCGTCGTCGTCGGACGAAGAAGCCGATGCAGGCGCCGGATTAACTTTCTTCCTCACTTGTTTCGACATGCCGTTGCACTTCCGACACCAGTGTAAATAAACGACTGGACCACGATGTCTGGCTCAGTGTCCTTTATTCGGTTCGTGCTGTACACCCACACGGCTGTCTTTACTCTGTAGCTTCTCCACGGTGCTGACTCCAATGTCGGCCCGATCCACAACAGCAGCTCCGCTGCTGTTTCTCTCACACAGCCCCCCTTGGCTGTACTCGCTGCAACTCCTCTCCCTCCGCAGCTCTGACAGCCTCTTGCTGTCTCTCTCTCTCTCCGCAGCTCCTCCTGGCAGCCACACCGCTGCCTCTAACACGCAGCCCTCTCTCTCTCTCTCTCCGCAGCTCCTCCTGGCAGCCACACCGCTGCCTCTAACACGCAGCCCTTCTGGCTGTCTCCTCTGCAGCTGCACACCACTCCGCAGCTTCCTCTTATCTTCGGGGTTGGCTCCCGATGGCCGTCGGCGCCCCCCCCCTCTCCACACTCGCCCGCGTGGCCTCACTCTTTTCCGCTCACACCCCGACTGCCTTCCCCTTCCGGTTTACCCGCTTAAGGACCCGAACCTTCCCCCCACGTCACATGACTCCACCCCCCGTGACGTCACATCCGGAAGGTCGCTTACGCCCGCATTACAGTAGTATCAGCTGCTATAGAACAGTAGTATCAGCTGATGTAACAAGTAGTATCAGCCATTGTAGCAACAGTAGTATCAGCTGTTGTAGCAACAGTAGTATCAGCTGATGTCTGCAGGTGGATTTCCGATAAACGCCGTCACGGACACGAGAGGGGAGGGGAAAAATTCGTGACGTGGGTGCCAGAGGTGGTACCCTGGGTACTGAAGCAGTTCTTGGGTAGGGGGGAGAGAAGCAGCGGAGATGGTGAAGGAGAGAGGTGAGGGTCTGAGAGAGAGGAAAGTGTGTGACAGAGAGAAGTGAGAGAGGAGAGATTAGAGAGAGCAGATGTCGTGAACAGATGTGAGGGAGATCGAGGGAGGTGAGTGTGTGAGTGGAAGAGAGAGTGGGGAGAAGTATGAGCTACCCGTCGGAGGTCGTCGGACTGCGAGAAGGGCTGCGTGCAGAACGAGAGAGAGCGAGAGAGTGAGCGAGAGGGTGAGCGAGAGAGTGAGCGAGAGAGTGACCGAGAGGGTGAGCGAGAGGGTAAGCGAGTGAGTGACCGAGAGAGTGACCGAGAGAGAGAGCGAGAGAGAGAGCGAGTGGGTGAGCGAGTGGGTGACCGAGATGGTGACCGAGAGAGTGACCGAGAGGTGGGGGTTTACATAAAGCAAAGTAAAAAAATGTAAAAAAATTTTTACGAAATGATGAACGAAGCAAAGTGCCGACTACACCGAGCATCTTCTTGTTTCCACTGATCGTAAAAAAAAATAGAAAAAAAATTAGAAAAAAAGAGAGGGGAGAGAGGGGTGAGGGTCTGAGAGAGAGAGCAGAGATCGTCAAGCGAGTGAAGAGAGGGAGAGAGAGGGGGGGCACACAAAGCAAAGCATTGGAAAAAAAACCGAAATTACGAACGATGCAAATTTCCGACTACACTGAGCAATTTCTTGTTTCCTCTTCTTGGTTCTTTCGGTAAAGTCACGTAGAAGGGAAGTAATAAAATAATAAAAATAAAACATAATAAAACATTTTTTTTATTACTTCCCTTCTACGTGACTTTACCGAAAGAACCAAGAAGATGAATCCCTGCAGTCACGAAAGCTTTAAATCGAAATTCTTGTTTCCTCTGATTGTAAAAAAACAAAGAGGGGTGAGAGCGTGAGAGAGAGAGAGAGATCGTGAGAGGCGAGTGAAGTGAGTCTAAGAGAGAAAGAGAGAAAGCGGAAGAGGTGAGAGAGGTAAGTTTGAGAGAGGGGAGAGTCTAAGAGTGAGTCTGAGAGAGAGGTCGCAACCGGGTACCCGATACCCGTACCCTACCCGATACCCGGCTACCCGTACCCGGCCGGGTACGGGGGTACGGGTAGGCCGTGAGTCACTGGTGAGTCACCGTTTGTCACTCATTTCCCAACGTCTTGTCTCTTCTCACAATTCAAGTTCCTAGAATCAACCCACCCGCGCCTGCAACATGGCTCATCCCAGAGGTCGCAATCGGGTACGGCCGGGTACGGGTACCCGTTTGCGACCCTGGTGCGGCCGGGTACGGGTACGGGTAAGGAGTCAAAACCCGTTTGCGACCTCTGGTCTGAGAGAGAGAGGCAGATAGAGAGGCGTTCACACAGCTACTGGCCTCTTCAAACTTGATTTCTTCCACAATTCCTTCACCTTTTGTCGTGGGAATTCCCTTCACCAAGATTGAGTGTTTTGCTTTACGGGCATCTTGACCACTTGTTTGTTTTCCACAGCAGAGGGGTTTTTTGGGGGGGTTAAATGTTGTTGTGTCGTTAAACCCGCCACCACCCGACACGGCCAATTGGTAAGGTTTGTGTCACGTAGACAAAACGTGTGGCCAACGCGTTACTGAGCGGTTGTGTTGGAGAGTAGTGTGTAGTGCATAGTGTAGTGCATAGTGTAGTATACTAGTACAGCACTAATCGGTTGTGGGTTGGAGAGTAAACCTACTAAGACATTGACAATTATAGTGTAGTGTGCGTAGTGTAATATGTAGTGTGTAGTGGAGTGTGTAGTGTATAGTGTAGTGTAAAGTGTAGTGTATAGTGTAGTGTATAGTGTAGTGTGTAGTGTAGTGTATAGTGTAGTGTGTAGTGTATAGTAGTGTAGTGTGTAGTGTAATGTATAGTGTAGTGTATAGTAGTGTAGTGTATAGTGTAGTGTAGTGTGTAGTGTAGTGTATAGTGGAGTGTATAATGTAGTGTATAGTGTAGTGTAGTGGATAGTAGTGTAGTGTATAGTAGTGTATAGTGTAGTGTATAGTAGTGTCGTGTATAGTGTAGTGTATAGTAGTGTAGTGTATAGTGTAGTGTATAGTGTAGTGTATAGTAGTGTAGTGTATACTAGTGTAGTGTATAGTGCAGTGTATAGTAGTGTAGTGTATAGTGTAGTGTATAGTAGTGTAGTGTATAGTGTAGTGTATAGTGCAGTGTATAGTAGTGTAGTGTATAGTGTAGTGTATAGTAGTGTAGTGTATAGTGGAGTGTATAGTGTAGTGTATAGTGCAGTGTATTGTAGTGTAGTGTATAGTGGAGTGTATAGTGTATTGTTTGGTGTAGTGTATGGTGTAGTGTATAGTGTAGTGTATAGTAGTGTAGTGTATAGTGTAGTGTATGGTGTAGTGTAGTGTATAGTGTAGTGTATAGTGTAGTGTATAGTGTAGTGTATGGTAGTGTAGTATATAGTGTAGTGTATAGTGTAGTGTAAATAACAAAAACAACAGACCCATTTACCGGAGGTGGTCCGCGTGGAAACAGTCAGGAAATGTGTCAAGGCCTCTTGATTGATGCAGGGAAGCCTCAGGGAGGATTGGTCCCCCAGGTAGCCTCTAGCAGGGCTGCAGGGTCAAGTGCTGTTACTAGCGAGTAGAGGAAACACAGAGACAAAGATCCCCCAGGTAGCCTCTAGCAGGGCTGTAGGGGCAAGTGCTGTTACTAGCGAGTAGAGGAAACACAGAGACAAAGATCCCCCAGGTAGCCTCTAGTAGGGATTTAGGGGCAAGTGCTGTTACTAGCGAGTAGAGGAAACAGAGACAAAGATCCCCCAGGTAGCCTCTAGCAGGGCTGTAGGGGCAAGTACTGTTACTAGCGAGTAGAGGAAACACAGAGACAAAGATCCCCCAGGTAGCCTCTAGTAGGGCTGTAGGGGCAAGTGCTGTTACTAGCGTGTAGGGGAAACACAGAGACAAAGATCCCCCAGGTAGCCTCTAGTAGGGCTTTAGGGGCAAGTGCTGTTACTAGCGAGTAGGCGAAACACAGAGACAAAGATCTCCCAGGTAGCCTCTAGCAGAGCTGTAGGGGCAAGTGCTGTTACTAGCGAGTAAGGGAAACACAGAGACAAAGATCCCCCAGGTAACCTCTAGTACGGCTGTAGGGGCAAGTGCTGTCACTAGCGAGTAGAGGAAACACAGAGACAAAGATCCCCCAGGTAGCCTCTAGTGGGGCTGTAGGGGCAAGTGCTGTTACTAGCGAGTAGAGGAAACACAGAGACAAAGATCCCCCAGGTAACCTCTAGCAGGGCTCTAGGGGCAAGTGCTGTTAGTAGCGAGTAGCAGCAGCATCAGCTAGCAGCAGCATCAGCTAGCAACATCAGCTAGCAGCAGCAGCATCAGCTAGCAGCATCAGCTAGCAGCTGCAGCACAGCAGCATCAGCTAGCAGCTGCAGCAGCATCAGCTAGCAGCTGCAGCAGCATCAGCTAGCAGCTGCAGCAGCATCAGCTAGCAGCTGCAGCAGCATCAGCTAGCAGCTGCAGCAGCATCAGCTAGCAGCTGCAGCAGCATCAGCTAGCTGATGCTGCTGCATCAGCTGATGTCTGCAGGTCGATTTCCATAAAACGCCGTCACGGACACGGGAGGGGTGGGATAGGGGCGGGGGAGGGGAGGGGAGGGGGAGGGGAGGGGTGGGGGAAGGGGAGGGGTGGGGGAAGGGGAGGGGGAGGTGGTGGGGGAGGGGAGGGGGAGCGGGGGAATGCGTGACGTGGCGTTAGTTATCAGAGACAAAGACCCCCCCCCTGTAATATCGTTGTGCCAGGCTAGGTGCACTTTACGGCCACGTGAAATGGCAAACGCCCGCTGACAGGAGGATATGGGACAAACCAAGGTGCCACGGGTCGACTGACCGAGATGACGCACGCACAGGTATGCGCACACACACACCAACAACAACAACAACCGCCATTCGCCACTAAGTGGCGGTGACGTCACCACGACGCTTGTGCCAGGCCATGTGCACCTTGAGGCCACGTGAAGTGTCGAACGCCCGCTGGCAGGAGGTCACGGGGCAGACCCAGCAGGTGCCACGGGTCGACTGAGATGACCGAGATGACTGACTGATGCACCACTTGTGCCCCCTACTGTACCAACTTGCTGTGCTTTAGCCACCCGGCGCTCCGCTCGTTGTTATGAGCGTCGCTCCTCCGCCCCCCGTTGTTGTTGGAGGGCGACTGCCTCCAACTGCCCAGTAGCGTCCTTCACGAGCCTCCTCCACTGAGGCCAATCTTGACACCGCTGGTACCAGTCATCGGCAAGTCCACTCAGCTCCACATCCTCCTGTACCACATCACTCCATCTCTTCTCTAGCCCGTGCCGCGCCCGTTTAGCCCCCTCGATCCGGCCGAACAAAACCTGTTTAGGCATGCGTTGGCTGGGCATGCGGGCTACATGACCCAGCCCAGACACACACACAGATACACACATACAAGTATACGCACGCAGACATACACATGTGTACACACAGACACGTGTAAACACACACATGGACACGCGTGTACACACACGGAGACGCGTGTACACACACGGAGACGCGTGTACACACACGGAGACGCGTGTACACACACGGACACGCGTGTACACACACGGACACGAGTGCACACACAAACACACACGTGAACACACGTGTTGGAGAGTAAACCTACTAAGACATTGACAATTCTAGTGTAGTGTATAGTGGAGTGTATGGTGTAGTGTATAGTGTATAGTATACTGTAGTGTATAGTGTAGTGTATAGTGTAGTGTATGGTGTAGTGTATAGTGTAGTGTATGGTGGAGTGTATAGTGTAGCGTATAGTGTAGCGTATAGTGCAGTGTATAGTGCAGTGTATAGTAGTGTAGTGTATAGTGTAGTGTATAGTAGTGTAGTGTATAGTGTAGTGTATAGTATAGTGTAGTGTATAATGTAGTGTATAGTGGAGTGTATAGTGTAGTGCAGGGGTATCCAAACTTTTTGCAAAGAGGGCCAAATTTGATAAAGTGAAGATACCCGGGGGCCAATAGTTCCTTCTGACATTTTTTTAAACCACAAAAGTTACATGAAAATACACAGACTGTTATAAAAAAATTCATTGTCACAATTACCTTTATTTTTCAAATGACAATGTAACCAAATATAAGCCACTCAGGCAGACATGAACAACTCTAAAAACACAATTCTGCCTTTCATTCAGTCAGATAACATTGAACAAACTGTATAGAATACCTTAAATTTCCATGAGTTAAATATCTTTGCCTCATCAACATTTTAAACAGGAGTTATAAGTAATGCAAAGTGGTCTGTTATCATTAAACTTTAAAACAAGTGAATTTTGCCCTTGTCTTTTACAAGATCTTTCAGAAAGCAATAGTTTGTCACATTTACAGGTACATAACATCAACAGTTATAACCAAATCGTATTCAAGAGTTTAATAAAAACAAGTGCCATAAGTCCAAGTGCATTAGTGTGCTTTAGGCTTTTCACTGTTAATAGTGACAGATGTTACCGTTCAAAACACTCAATTTCAGATTGATCAAGGAACAGATAACTTGCTGACACTAATGAGAAGGGTGATACTGAGATCTAGATTTCAGTAAAGAGACCAGGTCTGGCTTGAGGGCAGTGCTTGAGATGCGTAAAATGTCACAAAAGTGGGAGTCACTCATCCTTGACCTCAATCGGTTCTTGTTTAAGTTCATGACTGAGAATGTTTGCTCACACAAATACAGTATGTGGAGCCGAATAAGCTCAGCATTTTCTTAGCAAATGACCGCATTTCTGGAAACCTGCTTTTGTCCAGTTGCTGGTAAAAATCAACAAGAGAACACTGCTGGTGTTTTCCGCGGCACTCATCGTCACACTGCAGCTCAATGAGCTACAGATGCAGCTGTGGAGGAGCATCATCAGGGTCCACGGAGAAGGGAGAAGAGAAAAGCAATATGTCATTTTCAATAACTGCAAAGTCCCGAAAGCGTTTGTTAAATTCCACAGAAAGAGATGCGATAGCTGTTGCGTAACTCTTCATTTGCGCACCGATATTGTCCTGTGGGAAACTGTCAATGACCTCACTATGAGATCTCTTTTACCAGTGGCAAAATATAATAGTAGGTTTTTACCCTTTTAACTGGTACAAAACTGACAATATTATTGTCAATGACCTCTTTCAAAGCTGGGAAGTGCGCGGTGCAGGGCTCTGTTTGGGACAAGTGTCTTTGGAAAAGTTGCAGTTTGGTTCCAAAGGCCTTGATGTGAGCGTATAGCTGGCTCGCCACTGCATATTTTCCTTGAAGATTAACATTCAGCGTATTCAGATGCTTCGTTATGTAAACCAAAAAAGCCAGATTTGCCAGTCATACAGGATCGGACAGTTCTTACATTGGTTGTCCCTTCTCACCCAAAACATATCCAATTTCCTCTTTGAGAGAGAAAAATCGCTGCAATGCGGATCCCCGACTTAGCCACCTCACATCGTTGTGATATATTACGTCACCGTATTCAGCCTGGATGTCACGCAAGAACTGCTGAAACTGTCGGTGGTATAGAGCTTTAGAGCGAATAGAATTGATTGCCTTTGCCACTGGTTTCATAACATCGTCAAATTTGAGAAGTTTGGCGCAGAGAGCCTGCTGGTGAATGATACAGTGAAGTTTAATAGCGTTACCTGCTTCTTCACTGACTTTATTGCAGATCAGTGTGGACAATCCACTTTGCTCACCAGCCATGGCAGGCACACCATCGGTAATGATCCCAGAAACTTTACTCTATGATAGTTTCATATCATCAACAGCTTCACAAACAGAAACGAATAAATTTGTTCCTCTGGTTTGCCCTTTAAGGCTTTTGAGGTCAAGCAGCTCCTCTGTCACGTTCACGTTGTCATCAACTCCTCTTAAAAAAAGAAGTAGTTGTGCAGTGTCAGATGCAACGGTGCTTTCATCGCAGGCTAATGATAAATAATCAAAAGCCACTCCCCTGTCCCCCAGTTGTCTCTGAATATCTGACGATATGTCCTCAACTCTCCGTGCCACAGTGTTGCGTGCCAGGCAAACATTCATACATTCTTGCTTCTTCTCGGGGCAAATGTTCTTCACCATTTTCATGACACAGTCTTTGATAAACGCACCTTCAGTAAAAGGTTTGCCATGTTTAGCTATTAACATGGCCACTTCGTAGCTGGCTTTGGTGAAGAATCACTGTTGCGATGCCAGAGCAGCTTGGAGTTGCTTCACTTTTTCAGCGCGGTCACTCCCTGTTAGCTTGTCGTATGTTGTAGCATGTTTAATCTCGTAGTGTCTCTTTATGTTGAAATCCTCAAACAAGGCAACCATCTCTTTACAAATTAGACAAACACAATTGCCT
This sequence comes from Lampetra fluviatilis, assembly GCF_964198595.1. NCBI lineage: Eukaryota > Metazoa > Chordata > Hyperoartia > Petromyzontiformes > Petromyzontidae > Lampetra > Lampetra fluviatilis. The sequence continues at coordinate 1,031,476 of NC_136349.1, read as the reverse complement.
CGATTTTCAGTTAAGAAGTATTGTAATTCCCACCGCTCCTGAAAGCGGCGACCCTCACTGTCAACTTTTCTCTTTTTCTTGGCAGTCGCCATGGCAGAAATGATTCGAGAAGGGTTCGCGGCACGGATGCAGAGCCAGATAGCGCTAGAATGGTGCTGCCACCGTGTGGTGAAAGGAGGAATTACATCTTTAAAGTTTTATGATGTATTTATTCTAACAGAGCTAGCGAGCCATCAATAACACATTATAAGACCGAAGCTGCGGGCCGTATGAAATCTGACCGTGGGCTGTGATTGGCCCGCGGGCCGGACTTTGGACATGCCTGGTGTAGTGTATAGTAGTGTATAGTGTAGTGTATAGTGGAGTGTATAGTGGAGTGTATAGTGGAGTGTATGGTGTAGTGTATAGTGTAGTGTATAGTGGAGTGTATGGTGTAGTGTATAGTGTAGTGTATAGTGGAGTGTATGGTGTAGTGTATAATGTAGTGTATAGTGGAGTGTATGGTGTAGTGTATAGTGGAGTGTATGGTGGAGTGTATGGTGTAGTGTAAAGACCAACAAAAACAAAGGTGGCGGGGAGTGGTGTTGGCCACCCACCTTCTCTGTGCCATAGGCACTGCTACTACTTGCTACTAACATAACTTGCCCCTACAGTCTGTTACAGGCTATACGGGGGGGATCTTTGTCTTTGTGTGTGTGGTGAGGTGAGTGGTGAATGAGAAGGTTGTGGTGAGTGTGTGTTTGTGCCTTTATGTGTAGGTGTGTGTGTCTGTGTCTTTGTGTGTAGGTGTGTGTGTGTCTCTGCCTGAATGTGTGCCTGTGTGGGAAGTGGTAGTGTAGTGGTTAGCGCGCTGCTCTATGAATCCAGCGGCCCGAGTTCGATTCCCGTTCATGGCCAACACCAGTGGCGATTTTCTGAACCAACTCGGCCTCCAATGAGTACCTGGTGTGGAGTGTAAACATCGCCACTCACCCTCTCGTGAGTGGTGTGGTGCTGACCACCCACCCCCTCGTGTGTTGTTCCGGCCTTTCATCGGTGATCGTGAACAGCACTTGCTCCTATACGGGGGGCCTTTGTCTTTGTGAGTGTGTGAGTGCACATGGCCTGGCACAAGCGTCGTGGTGACGTCACCGCCACTTAGTGGCAAATGGCGGTTGTTGTTGTTGTAGTGAGTGTGAGTGGGTGTAGGTGAGTGGTGAGTGTGTGTCTGTGTGTGCGAGTGGTGAATGAGTCGGTGAGCACTTGCCCCTACAGTTTGTTAAGAGGCTGTACGTGGGAATATTTGTCTTTGTGTGGTACTATGCAGGTTGCAGCTGCTGTCATTCTCATTGGCTCCCCACAACTACTGCGTGAACTATGACGTCACAATGGATGGCCACTCTCGTCATGGCCGCCATCTTAGGCATCTCACTAGGACCCGTGGTGGCTAAAAGTGAGTACAGCACGTGTGTGTGTTTACACGTGTGTGTGTTTACACGTGTGTGCATGTGTGTACACGTGTGTGTGCAAACGTTTGTATGTGTCGTGAGCGGTGGCGCAGCGTCTAACGCACTGTGCTACGAACCCGTCTTACTCGAATTGCAAATGTTGTTGTCGTGTTGGTTTAACTCTCTAACACGCACACGACCGGTTAGTGCTAAAGTGTTTGCTAATTTCCTATGTTTTGTTACATCCAGGAGTTGTAAAGGTGTTCAAACTTGTACATGTATAGTAGTGTGGTGTTTAGTATAGCATATACCATTGTAGTGTATTGCAGTGTATAGTTTAGTGTATGTTGAACATCTTTCACACCACCGTACGTAGCCAGCCACACTAATCGGAGGTGCGGGGGGAAGGCAAACAAATTAAACACAACAAGCAGTTCTAAAGACATGCGTTCTCAGTGTAGTATAGTGGTGTAGTGTAGTATAATGTAGTGTACTGTATACTAATGTAGTGTCTAGTATAGTGTACTGTATAGTTGTGTGTATTAGTGTAGTGTATAGTAGTGTGTATTAGTGTAGTGTTTCGTAGTGTAGTGTATAGTAGTGTGTAGTAATGTATATAAGTGTATAGTAGTCTGTAGTATTGTGTAGTAGTGTGTATTGTAGTGTATAGTGTGATGGGGTGGGTGAGCGCTGTCGTGCCAGGGTTTGCCGAAGTGATTGAGGTTACGTGAGGTAAGGGGGTTAGGGGCGAGAATTTACCAACATCTCCCCACCACCTTCTGGAAGCAACAACTGCGCCACTCACTCTGGGCTTGCCTTGGGGTGGGATGTAAATTGGCCAGTCAGGACAGGCCACGTGGCGTGGGTTGAGGGTGGCAGTCGATGGGGCTATGCCGTGATTGTTTGCAGGTGTTGCCAACAAAAATTCAGGTTTAATACAGTATAGTATAGGAGTGTACAGTAGTGTAGTGTACAGTGAAGTGTATAGTAGTGTGCCCCCCAAAAATCAACTCCTCATCCACGTCGTGGGAGGTGGTAACAGACGAGGTGAAGTATGGTTGAGTGGTTCGATCACCCTGGCCGCTTCGGTAATCATGAAGGCCTCTCTGGGCTCACCTGGAAACGCGTTGACCAACGTTGCTCCAGTAAGCCACTTAGGCTAAGGGGAGTAAACCTGGACAAAATCTCGGGGTGCATACCAAATGGCCATCGGCTCACCCCGGTGGGGCAGATGAGCTGCGGTCCAGATGGCCAATGGCACATGGTGGAGGAGCCACTGGATGTCTCTTTCTTTAGGACAAACCTTCCAATCGCCTTTGTTTCCTGCCTTGCCATTGGACCCAGGCTTGGCTCCTGGCTCAGCTCCGTGCGGTAGCCCGGTGAGCAACAGACACTGCACGTAAATTCCTTCACGCACTGGCACCCTCCAAGAACAGTGCCATCTAACCCCCACACTACATACACAAAGTCCTTGGGTGATTGGCAAGCGGCAAGTGGAGCACACCTTTGCAGCTAGAAGCTCCAAGTCACGAGCCAGCACCAAGCCACAAGGCGTCAGCTATTAGAAAGTCGTCATGCACTCGGATTAGGCAGGATTGCATCCCGGCAGCTGTAGCTGTGACTGAGCAGCCCACAAGGAAACATTCTGATCACCCCAAACTGGGGATAGGGCTAGCAAAGGTGCCCTAAACGTAGTCTGCCTAGCAACATCCTGTCTGGCTGACCGCGACCAGAGGGAGCATCAATACTTAGTCGAAACAAGAAGAAGTATAACCTAAACATTGGATCCTGGAATGTCAGGACCCTCACCGACAACCCAAATTCGCACTATCCAGAGCGCAGAACGGCAAATGTGGCATGCGAGCGGAGACGGTTTAACATCCATATTGCCGCCCTCAGCAAAACCCGTCTGGCTGATGAAAGGCAAAAGTGGAGGTTACACCTTATTTTGGAAGGGTAAACCTGCAGATGAACCACACCTGCATGCTATCGGTTTTGCAATCGACAACAAGCTCGTCAACAACCTCAGTGACTCTCAATTGGTATCAATGAGCGTTTTATGACCCTACGCCTGACCAACACTTAACCATCATCGGCACCTACGCACCAGGACTGGACTCTGATGGAGACACCAAGGAGATCTACCACAGCCAACTCAACCAAATCCTTCAGACTACACTGAAAATTTACAAGCTGATTCTCCTCGGCATTTTGGGAGAGACTACCAAATGTGGAATGGCGTAATCGGGAAAAAGAGGACTTGGAAAGTCCAACTGTAATGGTTATCTTCTAGTAACAACCTGCTCTCAACACGACTTGAAAATCACCAACACCCTCTTCAGGCAGATGAATAGGTTTAAGACCCCATGGTGCCACCCTCGATCACACCAATGGCATTTACTGGACTACGTGATTTTCAGGAAGCTTAATAGAAAAAATGTCCCCATTACTCATGCCATGATCAAGGCAGACATTTGCTGGTCTGATTACAGAGTAATTCAATCAGTGATAACTGTCGAACTAGCCCACAAATACATCAACCGAACAAAGCTACGGAGGAAAATATTCATTATAATCAGACTTTAAGACCCAGCAGTACAGGCTTACTGAAATAATTGTCTCAAAGACTCAGAGCCAACGAGGCTTCAGGAAATGTTGACGAGTATTCGACACAACTGAAGACAACAGTCCTAGCCAGCTGTGGTTTGATGACGACCATGAAATCACAGGCCTCTTGACAAGTGGAAAGTATTCATCGCCTGGCAACAACACAAACACTCTAGACAGAATAAAGCAAGCATACAAGGAGGCCAAATCTGAAGCAAAGACCGAAATCTGGGAACTGAAGGACAACTGGTTTAGAAACAAAGCTATAAAAATACGAAATCTTGCAGATGCCAAGAACTTATATTAATTTTTTAAGGCAAACAAAGTCTTCTATGGACCATCAAAATAGAGCCTCGCACCACTCCAGTCTAAGCATTGGACAAAAATCTTCAAAGGCAAATATGTAATTAACTTCCTCTGGCAAGAACACTTCAGCAGTCTATTCAACCGCAACGCTGTTTGAAGTGGCCAAAGCTGCCAAGCAGATGAACGAGAAGAAAGCCAGTGCACCAGACCAGATACCTGCTGAGATTTACAAACATGGAAGACAATGCCTACTAAAACACGTGCACTCTCTCATAGCCAGGATCTGGAATGATGAAGACCTTTCCAACAAACTGAAAGATGCCATCATTGTCACCATCTTCAAGAAAGGTGACAAGTCAGACTGGTAGGCACAGAGGAATGTCTCTTCTTGTCACCGCTGGCAAAATACTTGCAAGAATTCTACTAAACAAACTTCTACCCTTTGCTGAAAAACTCCGTTCTGAATCCCAGCGGCTTCCAACCCAGCAGGGGAACTTCAGGCATGATCTTCTCAGCCCGTCAAATCCAAAAGAAGTGCCAGGCACAGACCTTCTTCAATCTGACTAAAGCTTTCGACACTGTTAATCGTGAAGCACTATGGAGAATCCTTCTAATATATGGCTGCCCAACAAAATGTGTCTTCTGCTTGACAGTATGAAGGCTGTCTTCCTCTCGGATGGTGAAACCACAGAGCCAATCGAGGTAAAGACCGGTGGGAGGCAAAGCTGTGTTATTGTGTTGGGGCCGCTGGTCCCCGAATTCCCTCCCTGCTCCGTACCTATGGCAGGGGCTCTGCCGTTCGTCGACCCCTCGCTACTCTGCGAGCAGCTGCTGCCATCGCTGGGCTCATCGCCCGACGGCTCCCCTCCCTGGTCCGTCCCTCCGCGAGCTCGTGTGAGAGGCATAGCTCGCCGCACGCTCTCGTTCACCTGCAAACGCTGCGTTGTCTCTCCACGAATCACGCGCTATTAAACGGGGGTCAGGGGTCGGAGGGCGAATGGCGCTGCCCTCACACTGCGCGAGTCCCTGCGGCGATAGACGGAGCGGGGACCTGCGGATGCACCAACCCCTTCCCCCACACTACGAGCGCACACACCTGCACACACGCGACACCCACTCGTGCGCCGCTCTACGCAACGCTTTCACGTGGCGAACCGCTGTGTACACAGCACCACACGCGTTCCCACCTCTCAGCGAGATCACACGGAGACACGGTCAGCTATTAAGGATTTATTGTTTGCTACCTTGGACTGGTTGTGGAGTCAGTATGAATCGAAGAGGCTGGCCTATTCTCCTACCCCTGGACCTATTCCCTATTTATCGGCTTCACCTTGCTACTCACGGTTCGAAGTATTCGGCATCCTGTGGCTTTTCCTCTATGCTCGTCTGGACATGTCACGCGGACGTCCGGAGGGCAGAGCTGGGAGCCGACTTGAACGCGGGCCTCTTGAAGAGAAGTGAGATCTCTCTACCTCGCTACGCTCCCTTTTATCCTAATTCCCGGACTCAGGCCAACCCCCCCTTTTCCCACGTACTCTCCGCTCTCCCTCCTACCATGTGTGTGGGGCAGGTGCCGTTCAATCGCTTTCTTATGCATGTGTCGGTGTCCATCACAAAGGCTCGCCGTCAGATGCGCTGCGTGTGCGGCGTGTGTGTGTGGTGCTTATTCTAATTATGCTCCTCCATCACAATGCTTATGCGTGGCGCTCACTCCAACGGCCTGCTGTGGAAGTTAAGTACGGAGCCTCCGCATGTCCCCACCACCTGCCCCATCAATTGCGCACTATGCGCCCGAGTCGTCTCTCTGATTGTTTGCAATTCCAGCTCTATCCTTTAACTTCCCTAACAATGGCACCTACGCACTCGAGCCCGCTTTGGCACGCTAAACTATGCCGCCTCGTCCCTCCTCTGCCTGCCTCGTCGATCCGTGGGGGTGTGTGTGGGGGGATGCGTTTCAACCGCGGTGGCTGAATGCCCTTCGCCGCGACCATACCATCTTAAGGCCGGTCGCAGCGCCGTGGTGCGAAGTAGCGTCGGGGGAGGTCGTCCAATTCCCTGGTCGTCGGAAACCGTGAAAGTTAATCCCGATAAGGGTTTCTCGGATTAAAACCGGTCGGCCAGGTGACCTCCCCTCGGAGCTCTATGGGGGGGAAATGCGTGCGGGTGTGTTCATGTGAGGTGAGGTGAGGGGGACGAGGGGTTGGCTCCGTCGCTTGGTGGTGGCGAGGTCGGGGATGGGGCGCCTGCCGAACGGCTTCGTGGCGGCAGCATCACAATTGCACCGACTCTTTTCTCCATCTTCCTTGCCGGAATGCTTCACCTGACAGGGAGCCGACTCACCAGAGGCATACATATCACGTATAGGACAGACAGGAACATATTCAACATCAAACGTTTCAAAGCCAAGTCGAAAATCTCAATCACAACGGTTGTTGAATTCTAATATGCAGATGGTGCCCAAGTCAGCGCCTGCTCAGAAGCTGACCTTCAGGCCATCGTCAACATATGTACAGAAGCTTACAGCAGGATGGGTCTAACACTCAATACCAGCAAAACAAAGATCGTTTTTAAATCCTTTATATTAAGTTCGCTTGCTTGCTTAGGACCGTGTAAAGCTTTCGGTCGTTTTTTAGCCCACTTCCCGTGATCCAATCGAGCTGAGATTTTGCACACAGACTCGTTGTGCGTGACAATGAGTTTTCGTGAAAAAAAATCAAAAATTTTACACTGTTTAGGCAAAAAAAAGAGATTTTACATTTATTCAAATATAACTCATTCATGGCTTTGGCTGAACGTCACAGTGTAGGAGCCCAGAGCGTGACACCTCCCCAGGCCCTGGCGGAGTAGCGCAGTTGGTAGCGCCCTCACTTCCCATGCCAAAGGTTGCGGGATCGATCCCCGCGTCCTTCACAGGCGAATATATTTTTTTACATGTATTCAAATAGAACTGATTCATGGCTTTGGCTGAACGTCACAGTGTAGGATCCCAGAGCGTGACACCTCCACAGGCCCTGGCGGAGTAGCGCAGTTGGTAGCGCCCTCGCTTCCCATGCCAAAGGTCGCGGGATCGATCCCCGCATCCTTCACAGGCGAATATATTTTTCAATCCTTTATTAAATCCTTTATATTAAGTTCACTTGCTTGCTTGCTTGCGCGCTTACGACCGTGAAAATCTTTCGGTCGTTTTTTAACCCACTTCCCGTGATCCAATCGAGCTGACATTTTGCACACAGACTCGTTGTGCGTGACAATTAATGTTCGTGAAATTTTTTTTCCAAAATTTTACACTTTTTAGGACAAAAATATTATATTTAATTACCAATTGCTTAATGGTGGCATGCAATCATCTGACCCATAGGTGGCAGCCATCTCAAGCCAGAGGACGAGAGGACTCTAGCCGCCACGCATATAAAGGATTTATAGTGAAAAACTTTGTTTTTACGGGTTATACTTGTTTAACAAGCTCTGGGAGCACACCTACCACCCCTTAAAATTATTACCAACAAGGCAATACTATAAAACGTTCCCAGTTTCCCATACTTAGGCAGCCATCTCTCCAGCAATGTCTTAATTTATTATGAAATACACCATCGGATTGCTCGAGCAAGTGCTGCCTTCGGCAAGCTTAAGAACAGGATCTTTGAAGACCACGACATTACCACCAAGACCAACGTGGTTGTTTATAATTCTGTGATCATTCCTATCCTGCTATATACGGTGCAGAAACTAGGGCCGCCTATCACAAACACATCATACCCCTCGAAAAAAGTAATTAACGCTGCCTCAGGTAAATAATACATATCAGCTGGGAAGAGAGACAAACTAACATCATTGTCCTGGAGTGATCCAACTCATCTAATATAGAAGCCACCATCATGAAGCACCAACTCAGATGGACAGGCCGCCTCGTGCGTATGCATGACTCGAGGCTTCCTGAGAAGCTCAGGGATGGATCCCGTGCCCCTGGAGGCCAAAAGAAGCATTTCCATGACAACCTTAAATACACCTCAAGCGAAGCTGCATAGAACCAAACAACTGGGAAATCGATGCCCTTGATAGACCATCATCGAGGACCAAAATCAACAATGGAACTCAACACTTTGAGTTCGAAGAGAGTTGATAGCCGGGAAAAGAGCACGCCGCACAGTACACACACCGGAGGCAAAGTCAACAAGTCCGATCTCCAGGATGAACCATCCCTGCTCCCCACTTCGTCAAGATCTGCAGCCCACGAATCGGCCTGTTCAGCCACCTCCAGATCCGAGGCCAGCCAGGCCCACCTCACAACCCGGACAAGCGACACCTGTGTATTGACATAGAATCAGTCACGTAGCAGCATAGTGCTGGTTGCTGGCAGGGAAGGGGATCTGCAGCTTACAGCAGAGAGGGATCTAAGGGAAAGGTCACGGAAGGGGCACATCGAAAACCCGCTAGTAGGTTTCAGAAGGGGGTGTGGCTGGAGGTGGAGCCAGGCCACGCTGGCAGTATAAGAGGGGTATATTCTTAGCTTTTTTCGGTAATGTCACGTAGGTGCTGTGACTGTTCCACCTGAATACGGAAGCTTGTGTTGCCTCCGAAACGTCCTGATTTTTATTTTATTTTAATTTTACTTTTATTAATTTGTATTTTTTACCTACGTGACTTTACCGAAAAAACCTAAGAATATGAATACTTGCAGTCACAAAAGCTTCAAATCTAGAAAGTATAAGAGGGGCCCTGGGAGGGGAGCTCGGGGCTGTCGTGTGGAGTGGGATTCCCCGTCGCGCTGCTGGAGACTTCGCCGCCATCTCCGTCTTCACCATCTTGGCGTAGCCAGTCAGGCAGTCTACCAGCTGTCCAGGAGTCGGTAGTACTCTGTGATCTGTGTGATTTGTCCACGCGCGGGGGCGCTGTGTCGATGCGTGGAGTTATTATCCGCCATTGCTTGATTTGCGCGCTTGGGCAAAGTGTCCCTAGGCATAGTTAATACATTCTAAATTTCGTTAAGGCTCGCTCCATATTTCGGATTGGGCTATTGTCCATATTTATGCCATCGTTAAAGCATTGATTGAAAGTCTGCATTGGTGACCCCCTACTATTAAGGGAATCGCATGGGAGGGAAAATAGGTCCGAACTCCTTTCTCTTTCCCATATTAATAAAAAAGAACAACCCTCACATGTAGTAGTGTAGTGTCTAGTGTACAGCAGTGCAGTGTATCATGGAGTACATGTAGTGTGTAGTAATATTGAACTTCTTTTGCACCGAACGTAGCCAACCACGCTAATCGGAGATGCGGGGGAAAAACAACAAACTAAACACGACATCAACAACAACAAGCATGTCTAAAAAAGAGAGCTAGGGTGTAGTATACACTGAGAACTAGTAGCAGGTGTGTGAGGGAGCCCTTCCCTCACTCTGGGTTGTGCAACCCCTACAGTGTAGTGTATAGTGTATTGTGTAGTCGTGTAGTAGTATATAGTAGTGTATTGTGTAGTGGTATTTGATCTTAATTATGGAGCTTTCGTGACTGCAGGAATTATTCTTTGGTTCTTTCGGTAAAGTCACGTATAAAGATAAAATAATAAATTAAATAATAGCATACGACGTTTCGATTGCAACACAAGCAATCATCATCAGGTATAATGAAATAGCGACATAAAATCTACCCAGAAAACTATAGACAGACATATAAGCAGACAGATATCACCAAGATACATAGAGCGAGCAACACATGTACAGAGAGGGGTGATCGTCTATGTGGGGTGGCCTTAAATAGACAGAGGGGGGCGGAGGCAGCGAGAGGGAGGGGTTAGAGACAAAATTTACATGTCAATGAGTACGAGGAGACGCGGAGAGACGTACGCAGGCTTAGAGGGAGAAAGAAACACACAAAAATTAAGTAACCTAGCAAAGTATCGAAATGTTATGTAAAACGACACAGAGAGTCGGTCAACACACAATTAACGCATAGCCTGGTCGATTACGTATTTCAAAGATTGCTAAGTTAGAATTTAAGTGTGAAAATTCCAAAGAAAGACAAAAGATAAAAACAAGAGGAACGGAGACACACAGACAGAGCAGAACCTAAGAACGACAAAAAACGAGTGTAGACAGAAAAAATTACACTAAATATACAGGCAGAGAGAGAGAACAAAAAACCCAGAGAGAGAGAGAAAAAAGGTAAACTTGGAACTTCCCCGTAGAAGTGGTTCAATCTTAATTATGGAGCTTTCGTGACTGCTTTCGTGACTGCAACGGAGAGACGGGAGTCTTGGTTGGAGTTGGAGTGATTGGTGCCCGGGAGAGAGGAGCAGCAGTGAGTAGGGATAGATACGATAAGGGTAACAGTGGATAGAGAGAACACAGAGTACGGTAGCAGTGGATAGAGAGAACACAGAGTACGGTAGCAGTGGTAGCAGTGCATTGGAGGAGTACAGAGTAGGGTAGCAGTGGAGTAACGGACCTTGGGAGAGAAGGAGAGAGAGCGAGCGGAATCGCGGAGCGGAGCGAGCGAACGGAGAGACATAGAGTGTCGTTGATGGCGGATGGTGCAACACAGCGAACGGGGAGACACGGAGCGATGATGAGGAGGAGGTGTGAACTCTGAAGCGTGAATAAACGGAACGAGAAAGACAACGGGAGAACGAGTCCTACATATGTAAGTCGGTAGAACTTCTGTGGCACCATGCGTAGCCGACCGCGCTACCCGCAGGTGTGTGAGGGAGCTCTCCCCTCTGTGCAACCCCTACATTGTAGTGTATAGTGTATTGTGAAGTCGTGCAGTGTGTAGTGTGTAGTAGTATTTAGTAGTTTCGTGTGTAGTAGTAGTATATAGTAGTGTATTGTGTAGTAGTATTTAGTAGTGTAGTAGTATATAGTAGTGTAGCATATAGTAGTATATAGTATCTTCTTGGTTCTTTCGGTAAAGTCACGTAGAATGGAAATAATAAAAAAGATATAAATAAAGCATAATAAATTACTTTAGTATGTTTTATTTTTATTATTAATAAATTACTTTATTCTGTTTTATTTTTATTATTTTATTATTTCCATTCTACGTGACTTTACCGAAAGAACCAAGAAGATGAATCCCTGCAGTCACGAAAGCTTTAACTCGAAATTTAGTATATAGTAGTTTAGTAGTATGTAGTAGTAGAATATATAGTCGTGTATAGTGTATATATATGTGAGTATATAGAACTAACCGCTCTGTGCAACTACCTCACACAGAGGAGAAGTCGACCAACTGGTGGAATTTCTGCGCAGGTAAACGATGACCTCACCACGCCTCCACGTGATCGCTTGTGTGGTGACGCTGCGATGATGCTGTTTGATGGTGACGCTCTCTAATGGTGATGGTGTGTGATGGTGATGCAGTAGTGTGTAGTCGTGTATAGTGTAGTATATAGTAGTGTAGTGTGGAATAATGTAGTGCATAGTGCAGTATATTGTGGTGCAGTGTGTTGTAGTGTATAGTAGTGTAGTATATAGTGTAGTAGTGTATAGTAGTGTATTGTACAGTGTAGTATCTAGTAGTGGATAGTAGTGTAGTGTACAGTATAGTAGTGTAAGATATATTAGTGTAGTTTGTAGATGTACAGTGAGGGAAAAATATTTGATCCCCTGCTGATTTTGTACGTTTGCCCACTGACAAATAAATGATCAGTCTATAATTTTAATGGTAGGTTTTATTTGAACAGTGAGAGACAGAATAACAACAAGAAAATCCAGAAAAACGCATGTCAAAAATGTTATAAATTGATTTGCATTTTAATGAGGGAAATACGTATTTGACTCCTCTGCAAAACATGAATTAGTACTTGGTGGCAAACCCCTTGATGGCAATCACAGAGGTCAGACGATGTGAAAAAGGAATAGTGCTTGCTCACCGCGGGGCTTACGGCGTGGTGCCTGGCTATTTTTAAATCCTTTATATTAAGTTCACTTGCTTGCTTGCTTGCGTGCTTGCGTGTTTGCTTGCTTGCTTACGACCGTGCAAATCTTTCGGTCGTTTTTTAACCCACTTCCCGTGATCCAATCGAGCTGACATTTTGCACACAGACTCGTTGTGCGTGACAATTAATTTTCGTGAAAATTTTTTTCAAAAATGTTACACTGTTTAGGGAATTTTTTTAAAATATTTAATTACCAATTGCTTAATGGTGGCAGATAATCATCTGACCCATAGGTGGCAGCCATCTCAAGCCAGAGGACGAGAGGACTCTAGCCGCCACGCATATAAAGGATTTATAGTGAAAAACTTTGTTTTTACGGGTTCATTTTTTTTAAAATCATTTATATAAAGTTCACTTGCTTGCTTGCTTGCGTGCTTACGACCGTGCAAATCTTTCGGTCGTTTTTTAACCCACTTCCCGTGATCCAATCGAGCTGACATTTTGCACACAGACTCGTTGTGCGTGACAATTTATTTTCGTGATAAAAAATTTCCAAAATTTTCCACTTGTTAGGAAAAAAATGTTTTCACTAACACAATCATATATTTTTCCTAAACACAGAAAATTATTCAAGAAAAAAACTAAAATGTACAATATAAACAATCATACAAAAACTGAAAACCTTATAATCCTTATATACGACTTTCCTTATATTTAATTTAAAATACCAATGTGATAAAAATGAAACTCTTACTCAAGAAAAACAGAAATGAATAATAAAATAAAACCGATGCCACGCATATAAAGGATTTATAGTGAAAAACTTTGTTTTTACGGGTTAAAATCTTTTCGTTACATATACCCCACCGTTGGAGAGCCAAGCGCGCGACCACACACAAACCCACAAACCCCGCCACAATTTTTGACTTTTATATAGATGTGTCAACTCACCTTGATAGCAACTTCCTTTGATTTAAAGCTTTCGTGACTACAGGGATTCATATTCTTGGTTATTTCGGTAAACTCACGTAGAAGGGAAATAATAAAATAATATAAATATGAAACAATAAAAATTCTCACGACGTTTCGACTGCAACACAAGCAATCATCATCAGGTGTGAAATCCACAGCAAGAAAATTAGAAAAAAAAAATTATTTAATTTTTGAAATTTTCTTGCTGTGGATTTCACACCTGATGATGATTGCTTGTGTTGCAGTCGAAACGTCGTGAGAATTTTTATTGTTTCATATTTATATTATTTTATTATTTCCCTTCTACGTGACTTTACCGAAAGAACCAAGAATATAGCAACCTCCTTGTTCAATAATCACCTTGCAAATATTACATCAATAATGTTTGTGTGCTGACAACTAATATTTATATTCCTTGCGTCTTTCTCTAAACTCGTGTACATAGAACACTGTTATTTTCATAATCACCTTGCAAATATTCAAATAATTTTGTTTGTGTGCTCACAACTAATATTTTTTAATTAACTTGGTCATTATTAATATACTTATTATTGTGTCAACTCACGTTGATAGAAACCTATTTTTTTATACAGTAATCACCTTGCAAATATTACATTAGTAATGTTTGTGTGCAGACAACTAATATTTATCTTCCTTGATTCTTTCGCTAAACTCACGTACATAGAAACCTGTTACTTTAATAATCACCTTGGAAATATTCCAAAAAAATATGTGTGTGCTCACAACTAATATTTATGATTTAACTTGCCCATTATTAATATTTTTATTATTGTGTCACCTCACGTTGACAGAAACCATATGTTTAAATACTCACCTTGCAAATATTGCAAAAATTATTTTGCTGTGCAGCAAAATAATATTTATATTCCTTACTTCTTTCGCTAAACTCACGCACATAGAAACCTGTTATTTAAATACTCATCTTCAAAATATGCAAATATATTTGTACGTGTGCTCACAACTAATATTTTTTTTATTAACTTGCTCATTATTAATATTTTTATTGTGTCCCCTCACGTTGATAGAAACCTATTTTTTTATTATCACCTTGCAAATATTACATTCATATATTTTTTTGTGCTGACAACTAATATATCGAAATTTACTTGGTCACTATTAATATATTTTTTTTATTGTGTCTAAGTCCTTGTGTGCGTGTGGGTCCATGTGCGTGTCTGCCACCATGTGTGTGTGACTACGTCCGTGTGTGTGTATATCAGTCAATGTGTGATCGAGTCGATGTGTGTGTACATTAGTTGATATATCTGTGTGTCAGTCGATGTGTGTGTGTGTTAGTGAATGTGTGTGCGTGGTGTGTGTGTGTGTACACAACTAATATTTAACTGTTAGGTTATTACATTTTTACGTAATAATGCGTGTCTAAGTCCATGTGTGCGTGTGAATCCATTAGTGTGCGTGTGAGTTGATGTGTGTGTCATTTTATGTGTGTGTGTTAGTCAATGTGTGTGCATGGTCTGTGTGTGTAGATAACTAATTATTTCAAATTTTGTTAGTACATTTTCTAATATTTATGTGTGTGTCTAAGTCCATGTGAGTCGATGTGTGTGTCTGCATCGATGTGTGTGTGTAAGTCAATGTGTCTGTGTGTGTACGTCGATGTGTGTGTGTGAGTCGATGTGTGTGTGAGTCCATGTGTGTTTGTAAGTCCATTTGTGTGTGTGAGTCGCTGTATGTGTGTACGTCGATATGTGTGTGTAACTCCATGTGTGTGTATCTAAAGTAATGTCTGTGTGAGTGAGTCCATATGTGTGTGTGTAAGTCGATATATTTATGTGTGTGGGTCAATGTCCGTAAGTGTGTGTAAGTCGATGTGTGTGTCTGTCTTTTTCGCCCGGGCAACGCCGGGAAATTTCCCCTAGTAGTGTATATATGTGTGAGTAAGTAGAACTAAACTCTCTGTGCAACTCCCCCACACAGAGAAGAAGTCGACCAACTGGTGGAATTTCTGTGCAGGTAAACTTTGACATCAACACGCCTCCACGTGATTGCTTGTGTGGTGATGCTGCGATTACGCTGTGCGATGGTGATAAGTGTGTGATGGTGTAGTGTATAGTGTAGTGTATTGTAGTGTACAGTGTAGTATATAGTTGTGTTGTAGTGTGGTAGTGTATAGTAGTGTAGTAGTATAGTAAATAGTAGTGGAGTAGTATATAGTAGTGTAATGTGTTGTAGTACATCATAATGTAGGAATAAATAGTAGTGTAGTGTGTTATAATAGTATAGTGTCGTGTATTTGTGTAATGGGTTCGAATTAGGTGCACACACACAGCTTGGAGGCAACACTATTTATTAAACGGTAAGTAATATAACACTGTACATGAGGTGGTGACCACCTACCTCAACTCACTAACACTCTGGAACGCGACACAGAGTGGACCAGGCAGGCGACTGGCTGCCTGGTCCAGGACGACGACCCGGGACTTGAGGACCGATGATGTCGTCTTCACTTCGGAGTTTCACAGCCCCGCTCTGCGTTCACACCCCGCTTATATCTGCTCTGGCGTGGCCGGCTCTGCCCAGGCCACGCCTCCCTTCCCAGGCCACGCCTCCCTTCCCCCACCTCACGGGAGGTCTGGGTCCCTCCACCAGGTGACCCCCCAGGCACCCCCTTGGGGGCCCCCAGCCCTCGTACGGGCCGACACAGTAGTGACGTCCTATGTCACTACATTTGTAACGACTCTGACGACGATGTAATGAGAGACACTTTATTGGGACACAGCCACAATACGTGACCCTAGCGCTTCGTGCTTTTGTCTTCAGTTTGTAATTTCCTCCGAATGTCCCCACTCCTCGTGCTCTCCCCTTTTTAAATCCTTTATATTAAGTTCACTCGCTTGCTTGCTTGCGCGCTTACGACCATGCAAATCTTTCGGTCGTTTTTTAACCCACTTCCCGTGATCCAATCGAGCTGACATTTTGCACAGACTCGTTGTGCGTGATAATTTATTTTTGTGAAATTTTTTTTCCAGAACTTTACACTTTTTAGGAAATTTTTTTTATATTTAATTACCAATTGCTTAATGGTGGCAGGCAATTATCTGACCCATAGGTGGCAGTCATCTCAAGCCAGAGGACGAGAGGACTCTAGCCGCCACGCATATAAAGGATTTATAGTGAAAAACTTAGTTTTTACGGGTTAATTTTATTAAATCCTTTATATTAAGTTCACTTGCTTGCTTGCGCGCTTACGACCATGCAAATCTTTCGGTCGTTTTTTAACCCACTTCCCGTGATCCAATCGAGCTGGCATTTTGCACACAGATTCGTTGTGCGTGACAATTTATTTTCGTGAATTTTTTTTCCAAAATTGTACACTTTTTAGGTAAAAATAAATTATATTTAATTACCAATTGCTTAATGGTGGCAGGCAATCATCTGACCCATAGGTGGCAGCCATCTCAAGCCAGAGGACGAGAGCACTCTAGCCGCCACGCATATAAAGGATTTATAGTGAAAAACTTTGTTTTTACGGGTTAATTTTTATACTCCTTGAGCTCCCTTCCTGGAACCTTTTGTCCTAGTTTTTCTCTGAGTCAGTCCCTCTCCTTCCCCTCTAACTGATCCTCTCTTTTTTCCCCTGGTCGATCCTCGTTAAAAACCGTATTCCTCCTATCCCTTCCACGTGATCGCTTCTGTGGTGACTCTGTGATGACGCTGCTTGATGGTTATGCTGTTTAATGGTGATGGTGTGTGATGGTGATGCAGTAGTGTGTAGTGTCGTGTGTAGTACTGTATAGTGTAGTATATAGCAGTGTAGTTTATAGTAGTGTAGTGTGAATAATGTAGTGCAGTGTATAGTAGTGGAGGGTGTTGTAGTGTAGTAGTGTATAGTAGTGTAGTATATAGTGTAGTAGTGTATTGTATAGTGTCGTATCTAGTAGTGGATAGTAGTGTAGTATACATTATAGTAGTGGATGATATGTTAGTTTAGTTTGTATAAGTATATAGTGAATCAGTGTATAGTAGTGTAGTATATAGTAGTAGAGTGTGCAGTGGTGTGTAGTGTGTGGTAGTGTATAGTGTAGCATACAGTAGTGTAGTATATTGTAGTGTAGTGTGTAGTCAAATACAGTTGTGCAGTGTGTAGTGTGTTGTCGTGTGGAGTATAGTCTAGTAGTATAATATTGTAGTGTAGTGTGTAGTAGTATATAGTAGGGTAGTACTATATATGTAGGGGTGTTAGAGAGAGAGCCCGTTATGCATGACAGCTTATGGCAAACAAACACAGTGGGCAGGGCTACGTGAGTGCACGGGGAGGTGCTCTCTACGACGTCCGCGCCAGGCACCCTGGGGGGGCTGATTCGGAGTTATGATCCCCCGGGGCCCCACCCCTCAGCGGGGGGTTGGGTATAAAAGGGGATGTAGCGGAGGGCTCGGGGTTCTTGTGAAGTTAACCAGTGAAGACTGAAGACGTCTTAGCTAGAGCCCTGGACTCCCCTGGTTCGCCGTCCTTATCAGGGCCGAACAGGACCGAGCCAGCGGCATGGTCCCGAGATCCAGAGCCGGTGCTCTTGTCAGCGCTGGTCTGGGACTCAGGGTACCGGGCCCGACTTACCAGTGTCGGGCCAGATAGCCTCCCCTAGCCCGTTAGAGGAGGACTAGGAGGCAGGCTAGGAAGTAGCTAGCGCGTGTATCCCCAGCTAGCCGGGTGAGGGGGCCGACACCCCCTCTAGTGTTGTATGCCACAACCGTGCTGTGTGAATAAACCCGTGTGCCTCCAACTCCGGCGTCCAAGAGTCGTGAACTCTATTACATCTGGTGTCAGAAGTAAAGATCTACGAACATGGACACGCGCCGGACAGCTCGAGTCAGGGTACCGGAGGGGGAGGACACCGTTGCAGTCGGGGAGCCCGGGACGGCTGAAGAAGACACGGAGCAGTCGGGGTCGGATGCGTCCACACCGCAGCAACAGGAGAATGGAGAGCCGTCGACAGAGGGGCTGAGGCAGGCGCACGCTAAGCTGGCGGAGCTGCTGTACGCCGCTGCCACCATGCTGGACCGGATCACACAGCTGGGGGCTGCTGGACCACCACGGGGCGACGGCAGCCGGCGACCACAGCGCCTTCCCGCCATTTCGACGGAGCACCACTTTGAAAATCCCGCCATCGCCGCAGCTGCTGTTGAGGGCGTGGCCGGGTTGAGCATTGAGTCCAACGGCGGGCATACAGTACCTGCCGCGTCATCACCAACGGACGGCACGTCACCACGGGTGTGACCGGCGATGCCATCGGTTGTTCGAGCCGCGGCACAGCCGGGTGGGGGAGACGGGGGAGTGCGACCTTCCGCGGCAGCCGCTGCGTTACATCAGCGGTTACCTCCACTCAAAGAATTTGTGGGCGAGGAAGGCGACTGGGGCGGCTTCCAGCGGCGCTTCCTCGCTCACCAGGAAATGGCGCAGTGGACGGACGCCGAGGCTCTCCGCGCGCTGCCGGCACTCCTCGACAGCGACGCCCTTGCCACTCTAACATCGGCACCGAAGGAGAGGCGCTCCACGCTGCAGACGGCGATGCAGCTGCTGGCTGCGGTCTACGGTCCGCCGTCGGACTGTCGGCAACTCTTTTACGATCGCCAGCGGGGGGCAAAGGAGTCGCCCCTGGCGTACCGCACAAGCCTCCTGGCACTGGCGAAGGCGGCCTTTCCACGGATGGACATCGAAGGTGTCGACGCCATGGTCACGGAAAAGATACTTCTGCTGGCGGACGACTTGGATATCGTCATCGTCGCACAAGACGACGCGGAGATGTGCTCCCTCCAAGCGGCACGACTCCTCCACGCAAACCTGCTCGCGCAACGATGGAAGGCCAGCAAGGCGGCGAGCGGGCGTGCCGTGGCTGCAGCCACCCTCCCGGCGGAAGAGATTTGCGCCATCGACCATCAACGGCAGCAGGGAGTGGGAGTACGGGCGGAGCGGGGCGGTTCGAGCCATATCGACCATCCATCGTCTTCGCCAGCGCTCCCGCGCTGTTACAACTGCAGCATCCGGGGCCATGTCGCCTCGGGGTGCCGCTCTCCTCGGCAGCGGGGGACGACACCTCGACGGGACGCCAGCCCTCTTCCCAAGCTCCGTCATCATAACCCGGCGAGTCGCGGCACCCCTCATGTTTGGCCCACGCACACGCCCGTCACACACTCAAACACCGCAGCGAATGGGGGGTCGATATCGCGCACCATCGCACCAACACGCATCACTCTGGGTACTCATATCGAACCCAGCCAGTGGTCCGTGTTGGCCCATCGTGTTGTAGCCGCATCGTCGGGGTCGTCTGCCGTTGTGGGGCACATCGACGGGGTTGAGGTGCGCATCCTGGTCGATACGGGAGCATCGGCGACCATTATTTCGGAATTGATTTACAATATTCTCCCTGTCCAGAGCCGTCCTTTGATGCCCGTTAACGTGCCATTCTATGCTGCTAATGGGGGCTCACTTGGCATCATTGGACAAATTCGAGCCCAAATTTGTATCGGGGATATTAAATTGTCTGGGCCGATTTTTGTTTCCTCCTCGCTGGCGGTTCCATGCCTGCTGGGGACGGACTTCCTGGCCAAAATGCCGATTACGATATTAATCGACCAGGGATGCATTGAGCTCCCATCGGGCCGACGCATGGCGTTTCTACCATCCCCCGTTGCGAGTCGGACGGCGTTCGCGACGGTGCCGGCGTTCGTAGATAGAACGGTGCGCGTTCCTCCGGGGGCACAAATGTTGATTCCTTTGAAACTTCGGCGGCCTTTCGCTAAGGGCATTGGGGCCCAGGGGGTTCTGCTGGGACCGTCTAGGGCCGGGGTTAGTGGACCTCATTTACTTCCGGCCCAGACCATAGTGAGAGGGGACGGAGACCCCTTCATCGCGGTCCTCAATGTGGGCTCGCAGACAGTGGTGGTCCCACAGGGGACCGTGCTTGCTCACGCAACGCCGGTGCCCTGTGAGGAACCCGTCGCGAATCACGTGAGCGCTGTCCCTGCGCCGCGACCACATTCGGACAGCAATGAAGGGTGGCTCGAGGCGCTTTGTGCGGGATCGACGGACCTGTCAAATTCAGAGCGTCAACAGCTTAAAACACTACTGCGGGAATTTTCCGACGTTTTCAGTCGGGACAAATACGATTTGGGCTGCACTCATCTGCTGCGTCACCATATTGATACGGGTGACAGCGCGCCAATACGCCAGAATCCTTTTCGGTTAAGTCCCGCCGAAAAGAACCATGTCAAATCGCCTGTTGATGACATGTTAGCCGCCGACATCATTTCTCCTTCCACCAGCCCTTGGGGAGCGCCGATCGTCCTAGTTAAGAAACAGGATGGCTCGTTGCGGTTTTGCGTTGATTTTCGGCGCCTTAACAAAATTTCGGTGGCCGACGCATACCCGCTCCCACGGATGGACGAATCGCTTGACGCCTTGGCGGGAGCGCGATTCTTCTCCACATTGGATTTACTTTCGGGATTCTGGCAGCTTCCTCTGGACGATGATTCAAAGCCTAAAACTGCTTTCCGCACACCGCACGGCCTGTTCCAATTCAACCGGTTGCCGATGGGACTCCACTCAGCGCCAGCAACTTTCCAGCGTTTGATGGAATTAGTTTTGGCTGGATTGCAATGGGACTCGTGCTTGATTTATTTGGATGACGTTATCGTCTTTAGTAAAACATTTGACGAACATCTCCAGAGGTTGTGGGCGGTTTTCCAAAAGATGCGGGCTGCTAATTTGAAATTCAAACCCCAAAAATGTCATCTATTACGCGAATCGGTGCGTTATTTGGAACACATCGTGGGACGCTCAGGTATTGCTACCGATCCCGCCAAAACGCAGTGCGTCAGCTCCTGGCCGACTCCCACCTCGGTGGGGGAGGTCAGGAGTTTCATTGGCTTCGCGTCCTATTACCGACGATTTGTCGCGGATTTTGCGACGATTGCGAAACCCCTACACGCTTTAACGTCAAAAGGGGTTCGGTTCCACTGGGGACAGGAGGAGGAGGCTGCTTTCCGCTCCCTTCGGGACGCTCTGGTGAAAGCTCCTCCCTTGGTTTACCCCGATTTTTCGAAGCCCTTTTTGCTTGACACCGATGCGAGCAACACGGGTATTGGGGGCGTGCTTTCCCAGGTGGTTGACGGCGTGGAACGGGTGGTCGCGTACGGTAGTCGGGTGTTGTCTCCTGCGGAGCAGAGATATTGTGTCACCCGTCGGGAACTGTTGGCAATTGTCTATTTTATCCAACAGTATCGCCCATATCTGTACGGTCGGCATTTCACCGTCCGCACAGATCATGCGGCACTACAGTACGCCCTGCGAGTTCAACAGTTGGAGATTCTCCAGGACTTTGATTTTGAAACCACCTACCGTAAGGGCGTTCGCCACACCAATGCGGACGCTCTGTCGCGCATGCCAACCACCTCCGAATGTGCATGCCTCCTGGGGTCTGGACGTTGCAGGCCTCCGGGGGACATATCGGTTCCGGTCTTGGCGGCCGCCGACGACGACGAAACATTGATTACTAATTCGATCGCAAAACAGGGAAAAGATTCCCTGTTGGGGTTGCCCGTCACTGAATGGGGGTGCCTCCAGATGGAGGATAACTCCCTCCTCGGGTGGCGTCGTCGCGTCGGCGGCGCTGGGCGGGGGAGGGGTGATGCCGACGCATGGGAAATGGTGCAAGGTCTGCTGATGCATTGGGACGGGAAATCCCGTCGACACCGGCTGGTGGTCCCTTCTGGGTTGCGGGGCAAGGTGGTGTGGGCCGCTCACGAGCGCCTCCTACACCTGGGGACCCAAAAGACCCTCGCCTTGCTCCAACTTGATTTTTTTTGGCCAGGCATGACGAGGGATGTCGGGGATTTATTGGGGTCATGCCCTCGGTGCGTGCAACGAAAACCGCCAGCACGGGAGTCAAACCCACCCTTGCAATCAATCAAAGTGTCCAGAAAAAACGAGCTTGTCGCGCTGGATATTTTGGGCCCATTCCCCGCCACCCCCAGGGGCAATAGATATCTGTTGACTGGTGTGGAGTATTTTTCGCGCTGGCCTATGGCCTGGCCCCTTGCCAACCAGTCAGCAGCAGCCATCGTGGAGGCCTTTGTTCAGGGATACGTCCTGGACAAAGGTGCTCCGGAGCGGCTGCTGACCGACCAGGGCAAAGATTTTTCCGGCAAACTACTCCAACAAGTCTGTGAGCTCCTGGGCACGAAGAAAATCCGTACCTCCCCGTATCACCGGTAAACTGACGGGATGGTCGAGCGTCTGCATCGCACCATCACGTCAATGTTGTCACAGCAGGTTTCGGACTCACAGACCGATTGGGACCTGCAAATTCAAGGGGTCTTGGCGGCATACCGAATGGCCCCCCATGCAGCTACGGGATTTTCCCCCTTCTACCTCATGTACGGCCGCGAACCTGACCCGCCTGTTCGTGCCCAGCTGCAGATCCCCGCGCCGCAGGGAAAAACTAAATTGGCTGACCATGTAAAATTTAATCTGGCCAAATTAACAGAGGCACGGGATGCTGCCATGCAAAACTCTGACCTCCGTCAGAAAGCGAATGAGCTGCTCAGACTGGGTCGGGCGCACGTGCTGCAGTGGAAGCCGGGGGACAAGGCATGGCTGCACTGTCCCCAGGTGCCACTTGCAACCTCCTCTAAGCTGGTGCGGCCGTGGCGGGGCCCTGTGGAGGTGGTCGAGGTTTTGCGCCCGCAGTGCGTGCGCATCAAATGGAGGAAGCGGCGGTGGTTCGTGCACCCCTCTAGATTAAAACCCTTCATTGCGGTACACATCCCCACTTCACACACGCGTGGCCAAACATGTGGGGGGTCGACCGACTCACTGGGTCCGTCTCCGTCGCTCTCATCAAATGCCTTGCCGGCTGTGCCACCTCCAGGTGCATCAGGAGTGACGGGCTCACGCCCGATCACCCCTCCTGGGGATGCCAAGGGTCACGCGGCGTCGGATGAGGACTCACTCCAAGACGGACAGTTGCCACCTGACGGTCCGCCACCCGGGGTTACCCCGTGTGAGGGGCCCGCTGCAAGGACGCGCGCTAAAATGCGCAGACTGTTGTGAGGCCGGAACATGTGTACATAGGTTGTGTTCTTTGTGTGTTGTGTGAGTGGTGTGTTCCCTGCTCATTGGATGTACACATGTTGGGTTCGCCATGTGTTGTGTGTGTGGTGTGTTCCCTGCTCATTGGATGTACATATGTTGGGTTCGCCATGTGTTGTGTGTGTGGTGGATTCCCTGCAAATTGTATATAGGCTGTTTTTATGGAATTCGTATTTATTCGGGGGGGGTGCGTCGGGTTGTTTCTCTTCTCGCTGCTGCGTTCTTGTTGTGTTCTTGTTGTTGTTCTTGTTATTGTTGAAAAATAGTGAGGCACACGCGCGGTCAGGGGGTAAATGCGCTTTTATTGTAATTTTTTTTGTATGTTGGCAGCCGGGACGGCTGCAAGCTATGCGGGGGGGGGGGGGGGGTGATGTAGGGGTGTTAGAGAGAGAGCCCGTTATGCATGACAGCTTATGGCAAACAAACACAGTGGGCGGGGCTACGTGAGTGCACGGGGAGGTGCTCTCTACGACGTCCGCGCCAGGCACCCCGGGGGGGCTGATTCGGAGTTATGATCCCCCGGGGCCCCACCCCTCAGCGGGGGGTTGGGTATAAAAGGGGATGTAGCGGAGGGCTCGGGGTTCTTGTGAAGCTAACCAGTGAAGACTGAAGACGTCTTAGCTAGAGCCCTGGACTCCCCTGGTTCGCCGTCCTTATCAGGGCCGAACAGGACCGAGCCAGCGGCGTGGTCCCGAGATCCAGAGCCGGTGCTCTTGTCAGCGCTGATCTGGGACTCAGGGTACCGGGCCCGACTTACCAGTGTTGGGCCAGATAGCCTCCCCTAGCCCTTTAGAGGAGGACTAGGAGGCAGGCTAGGAAGTAGCTAGCGCGTGTATCCCCAGCTAGCCGGGTGAGGGGGCCGACACCCCCTCTAGTGTTGTATGCCACAACCGTGCTGTGTGAATAAACCCGTGTGCCTCCAACTCCGGCGTCCAAGAGTCGTGAACTCTATTACATATATATAGTAGTGTAGTAGTGGATAGTATTTTCTAGTGTATACTGTGTACATCTGTGTGTGTGAGTATGTAGAACTAACCTCTCTGTGCAACTCCCCCACACAGAGAAGTCGACCAACTGGTGGATTTTCGGCGCAGGTAAACGATGGCGTCACCACGCCTCCACGTGACCGCTTTTGTGGTGACGCTGTGATGACGCTGCTTGATCGTGATGCTGTGTGATGGTGATGTTGTGATAGTGTATGATAATGGTACTGTAGTGTATAGAGTGGTGTGTAGTAGTGTACTTTTTAGTAGTGTAATATATAGTAGTGTAGTGTATACAGTAGTGTATAGTAGTGTACAGTGTAGTATATAGTTGTGTAGTAGTGTATAGTAGTGGAGTGGTATAGTAAATAGTAGTGGTGTAGTATATAGTAGTGTAGTTTATTGTAAGCTATGTTTGTTTGTTGAAGTACGGAGTTAGCCTGCTAACTTTATTTAAATTGTCTTATGGTTGTTATTGTTCGACTTGCATCCCACTGGGATTTTTGCACACAGCGTTGATATACGGTGCTTTTTTCTGGAAGATTTTACAGTTTTTTTTCTGGATGTTTCTGTTGTGCATCGTCGCTTTAAGATGTTCTTTGTTCATGTTTTAGTTTGTTGCGGTTGCACCCGAGTCAAGAGCCTCATGGCTCACAGGGCTATACCTAATACATGAAACTGAACTGAAATGTAGTAGTATATAGTAGTTTAGTGTGTTCTAATCGTGTATAGTGTAGTATTTATAGTGAGGGAATAAGTATTTGATCCCCTGCTGATTTTGTACGTTTGCCCACTGACAAAGAAATGATCAGTCTATAATTTTAATGGCAGGTTTATTTGAACAGTGAGAGACAGAATAACAACAAAACAATCCAGAAAAACGCATGTCAAAAATGTTATAAATTGATTTGCATTTTAATGAGGGAAATAAGTATTTGACCCCCTCTCAATCAGAAAGATCTATGGCTCCCAGGTGTCTTTTATACAGGTAACGAGCTGAGATTAGGAGCACACTCTTAAAGGGAGTGCTCCTAATCTCAGCTTGTTACCTGTATAAAAGACACCTGTTCACAGAATAAATCAATCAATCAGATTCCAAACTCTCCACCATGTCCAAGACCAAAGAGCTCTCCAAGGATGTCAGGGACAAGATTGTAGACCTACACAAGGCTGGAATGGGCTACAAGACCATCGCCAAGCAGCTTGGTGAGAAGGTGACAACAGTTGGTGCGATTATTCGCAAATGGAAGAAACACAACAGAACTGTCAATCTCCCTCTGCCTGGGGCTCCATGCAAGATCTCACCTCGTGGAGTTGCTTTGATCATGAGAACGGCGAGGAATCAGCCCATAACAACACGGGAGGATCTTGACAATGATCTTAAGGCAGCTGGGACCATAGTCACCAAGAAAACAGTTGGTAACACACTACGCCGTGAAGGACTGAACTCCTGCAGCGCCCGGAAGGTCCCCCTGCTCAAGAAATCACATATACATGCCCGTCTGAAGTTTGCCAATGAACATCTAAATGATTCAGAGGACAACTGGGTGAAAGTGTTGTGGTCAGATGAGACCAAACTGGAGCTCTTTGGCATCAACTCAACTCGCCGTGTTTGGAGGAGGAGTAATGCCGCCTATGACCCCAAGAACACCATCCCACCGTCAAACATGGAGGTGGAAACATCATGCTTTGGGGGTGTTTTTCTGCTAAGGGGACAGGGCAACTTCACTGCATCAAAGGGCCATGTACCGTCAAATCTTTGTTGAGAACCTCCTTCCCTCAGCCAGGGCATTTAAAATGTGTCGTGGATGGGTATTCCAGCATGACAATGACCCAAAACACACGGCCAAGGCAACAAAGGAGTGGCTCAAGAGGAAGCACATTAAGGTCCTGGAGTGGCCTAGCCAGTCCCCAGACCTTAATCCCATAGAAAATCTGTGGAGGGAGCTGAAGGTTCGAGTTGCCAAACGTCAGCCTCGAAACCTTAATGACTTGGAGAAGATCTGCAAAGAGGAGTGGGACAAAATCCCTCCTGAGATGTGTGCAAACCTGGTGGCCAACTACAAGAAACTTCTGACCTCTGTGATTGCAAAAAAGGGTTTTGCCACCAAGTACTAAGTCATGTTTTGCAGAGGGGTCAAATACTTATTTCCCTCATTAAAATGTAAATCAATTTATAACATTTTTGACAATCGTTTTTCTGGATTTTGTTGTTGTTATTCTGTCTCTCACTGTTCAAATACAACTACCATTAAAATTATAGACTGATCATTGCTTTGTCAGTGGGCAAACGTACAAAATCAGCAGGTGATCAAATACTTTTTCACTCACTGTATCTTTTCCTCTCCAGCCCTCTCTACTCCTCTCTTCTGGTCCTGTATTCTCCTCTATTCTCCAATCATCTCTTTTCCTCTCCCCTGCTCTGCAGTCATTTCTGCTCCTTTCCTCTGCTCTCCTCTTCTATCCTCTCATCTCTCCAGGCAATGACAAGTGTTTTGACTTTCCAATTTTCAAGCAAAGGATCAAATGGCCTTTTTGCACTTTTCGTTGACACCGATAAAAGACTGGAATATTGCTTCAAGGTCCAGTCTGTCCAGTTTATCCTGGTACACGTGACACATGGCCACATTATTCAGCTTTCTTTGACTCATCGAAGATCTAAGCCATGTCTTAAGCCTCCTCAGGGCACTAAAACTCCTCTCAGCCTCTACAGAGGAGGCAGGGAGTGGCTAGGCCACTCCAGGACCTTAATGTGCTTCTTCTTGAGCCACTCCTTTGTTGCTTTGGCCGTGTGTTTTTGGGTCATTGTCATGCTGGAATACCCATCCACGACACATTTTCAATTCCCTGGCTGAGGGAAGGAGGTTCTCACCCAAGATTTGACAGTCCATGGCCCCGTCCATCGTCCCTTTGATGCGGTGAAGTTGTCCTGTCCCCTTAGCAGAAAAACACCCCCAAAACATAATGTTTCCACCTCCATGTTTGACGGTGGGGATGGTGTTTTTGGGGTCATAGGCAGCATTCCTCTTCCTCCAAACACGGCGAGTTGAGTTGATGCCAAAGAGCTCCATTTTGGTCTCATCTTACCACAACACTTTCACCCAGTTGTCCTCTGAATCATTCAGATGTTCATTGGCAAACTTCAGACGGGCATGTATATGTGCTTTCTTGAGCAGGGGGACCTTGCGGGTGCTGCAGGATTTCAGTCCTTCACGGCGTAGTGTTTAACCAACTGTTTTCTTGGTGACTATGGTCCCAGCTGCCTTCAGATAATTGACAAGATCCTCCCGTGTAGTTCTGGGCTGATTCCTCACCGTTCTCATGATCATTGCAACTCCACGAGGTGAGATCTTGCATGGAGCCCCAGGCCGAGGGAGATTGACAGTTCTTTTGTGATTCTTCCATTTGCGAATAATCGCATCAACCGTTGTCACCTTCTCACCGAGCTGCTTGGCGCTGGTCTTGTAGCCGATTCCAGTCTTGTGTAGGTCTACAATCTTGTCCCTGACATCCTTGGAGAGCTCTTTGGTCTTGGCCATGGTGGAGAGTTTGGAATGTGATTGATTGCTTCTGTGAACAGGTGTCTTTTATATAGGTAACAAGCTGAGATTAGGAGCACTCCCTTTAAGGGTGTGCTCCTAATCTCAGCTCGTTACCTGTATAAAAGACACCTGGGAGCCAGAAATCTTTCTGATTGAGAGGGGGGTCAAACACTTATTTCCCTCATTAAAATGAAAATCAATTTATAACATTTTTGACATGCGTTTTTATGGATTTTGTTGTTGTTATTCTCTCTCACTGTTCAAATAAACCTACCATTAAAATTACAGACTGATCATTTTTTTGTCAGTGGGCAAACGTACAAAATCAGCAGAGGATCAAGTACTTTTTTCCCTCACTGTAGTATTAACTACTCATTCTATAGTAGTATCTACTGACTCTAGTAGCTACTGACCGTAGTAGTAGTAGTATCTACTGACTGTATAGTAGTATCTACTGACTGTAGCAGTATTGACTAACTGTAGTGGTATATACTGACTGTTTGAGTATCTGTAGTGGTGGTGTTGACGCGCGCCGACTGTGACAGTGATGGATCACGGGGCGGCACGGGGTGCGGGGTTGGGCACGCGTTGTGGGCGT
Source organism: Lampetra fluviatilis (assembly GCF_964198595.1). Taxonomy (NCBI): domain Eukaryota; kingdom Metazoa; phylum Chordata; class Hyperoartia; order Petromyzontiformes; family Petromyzontidae; genus Lampetra; species Lampetra fluviatilis. Next base: position 1,003,037 of record NC_136349.1, on the reverse strand, counting down.
GGTATGGACGCGCGCGCCGGGAGTGACGGATGACGGGGCGGCGCCGCGTGGGTGGTGAGGCACGCTGAGAAGTGGGAAAACAGGATCGTAGCGAGTGCCCAGTGATTGGTCAAATAGGATGGGTGCTCTCAGCGACGTCCGCAGGTGGGGTATAAAGGGGGACGCGCGAGAGCACTCGGGGTTGTTAACCAGTTGAAGATCGAAGACGGAGTTGAAGAGATAGTGCCCCGAGACCCCTAGTCCCGCTGTCCTTGTAGGGACCGGGGCCCTGTGTGGCTCGGAGGCGAGACTGTGGGACCCGTGGTTCGACGCCCACGTGGGTCGGGACTGGGGGACCCACAGTCGAGACGGACACCCCGGCAGGGTGTGTCCCGAGTAGCTCAGTGGGTGTTTGTTACCCGAGTAGCTCAGTGGGTGTTTGTCACCCGAGTAGCTCAGTGGGCGTTAGTCGCCAGAGTAGCTCAGTGGGCGTTAGTCGTCAGAGTAGCTAAGTGGGTGTTAGTCACCCGAGTAGCTAAGTGGGTGTTAGTCACCCGAGCAACCAAGTGGGTGTTAGTCACCCGAGTAGCTAAGTGGGTGTTAGTCACCCGGGTAACCAAGTGGGTGTTAGTCACCCGAGTAACCAAGTGGGTGTTAGTCACCCGAGATACTACAGTGGGTGGTAGTCGCCTGTGAATCGAAGTTGGTGAAATAAAGAGTGTGCTACCCGTGAAGTCGTCTCCCGCCGAGTTACTACATTACAACTGGCGTCAGAAGTAAACCTGTCTTCAAGAAGAATGGATACTAGGAAGACTACCCGTACCCACGAGCGAGATCGGGAAGACGACGGCGTACCGGAGACACCAACCTCGGGAGGAGAGGACGAGGAGTTGCCGCCGATGCAGCACTTCGCGGCGATGGCCGACGCTCAGCTCGCCTCCGACACCAGCCTACAGGACGCACACTCCCGCCTGGCGGAGTTGCTGCTCGCCGCCGCTGCAGTTTTGGCAGAGATCTCCGTTCCAGCGGGCGGAGGGACGGCTGCGGGGTTGGAGGAGGCGGCGCGGCTGGAGGGTTCCCGCCAAAAGGCGCTTCGCGCCAAAAGTTATGAAGTTGGCGCCGTTTTTGAGGGACCGCCATTGTTTGGCGGGAAACGGGGACACCACGTGGCCGGAGATCTCCACTCAGCGCGGCCCGCGTCATCGGCGCGCCGGAGCTCTCCAGGGTGCGACTGCTGACAGAGCCGACATTTTGTACAACCACAGAGGCGCGGGGGAAAATCGTTCCGACGACGACGACGACCGAGTCCTCCAGCAACGATTGCCCGCGCTGTCGGCGTTCAAGGCAGACGGAGGCGACTGGGGAGCCTTCCACCGAAGGTTCCTCGCACATCAAGAAATGTCGGGGTGGTCCGACACCACTGCCCTGCGCGCTCTGCCAGCGATGCTCGACGACGACGCGCTTGCAGCCTTCACATCGGCCCCAAGGTCGTCTCGCTCAACGCTCCAGGCCGCGCTACACCTGATGGCTAAGGTGTTCGTCCCGCCCTCGACCTGCCGCCACCAATTCTACGATCGGCGGAAGGTGGTTGGAGAAACAACGCTCGCCTATCGCACGGCGCTACTCGCCTTGGCGGACGCAGCTTTTCCCCGCATGGACAAGGAGGGGAAGGACGCCATGGTGACGGAGCAGCTGCTGGCGTTGGCCCACGAGTTGGGAGTCCCCATCAATGTGGCAGACGAAATGGATATCTGCTCCCTGGCGATCGCCACGAGTATTCACGCGTACGAGGTCCTCAAGCGCAAGCCGACGGCCGTCTGCAAATTGGTGGAGAACGCGGCACTGGCCGCCACGATCGCCGAGCCTCAGCCAGCTGCGGATCGGGAGCAGGCCTTCGCTGTATCGCGTCTGGGGGAGTGGAGAACGGGAGGTCGTTCACCCACACGTTCATCCCGCAAGCTGGAGCAACCGAAACCTACGACGTCCCTCGTCGTCTGCTACAACTGCGGCCTTCGGGGTCACGTCGCAGCCGGGTGCCGGGCCCCACGTCAGCGCGCCACGGGACCACGTCGGGACGACGACCAGGCCCACAAGTCATCCCAACTAAACCCGGCAAGTCGCGGCACCTCACACGCCCGGTCCACATACGCGGCACGTTCGGGTCGCCGCTTGGCGGTGGGGGGTCCGCGGCTGGGTGCCGGGGGTTCACTTCGGCGAGGGGGGTCCGTACACGGCCCGCAAGCAGTTGAATGGTCCGAATTGGCCCACAGGATAGTGGCTGCGTCGGCCGGGTCGTCCGTGGTAACGGGGTTTATTGACGGGGTTGAGGTCCGGGTGCTTGTGGACACGGGTGCGTCGGCCACTATCATTTCGGACCTTATTTATAACATTCTTCCCGTCCAAAGTCGACCCCTTCTGCCTGTGGACGTGCCATTTTATGCGGCGAATGGGGGATCCCTGGGGATCATCGGCCAGATTCGGGCGACTATTTGCATTGGTGACATCAAATTGGCGGGCCCTATTTTTGTATCATCATCGCTGGCCGTTCCTTGTTTGCTAGGTACGGACTTTTTGTCTAAAATGCCCATCAAAATTCTCATAGATCAGGCCTGCATTGAGCTTCCGTCGGGACGGCGGGTTGCGTTCTTGACAAGCCCTACCAAAATACGCACGGTTTGTGCGACGGTGCAGGCGCTGGCAACGCAGACTGTACGGGTGCCCCCGGGATCGCAAATGTTGGTACCCCTTCGGTTGAGGAAACCGCTCGGGGAGGGTGCGGGGGCACAGGGAGTACTGTTGGGGCCGTCTAACAGGGCCAAAAGTGGCCTCGACTTGGCGGTAGCTCAAACCATGGTGAGAGGGGACAGGGAGCCGTTCGTAATGGTCCTGAATACGGGGTCGCGGCCGGCCATAATTACGCAGGGAACGGTGCTGGCTCACGCCGCGCCGCTACCCGTTGAGGAACAGCTCGTTGCTCACGCCGATTTCAGTGTCGAGTCGCATCCTCCAAGTGATGAGGGGACAGAGTGGTTGGACTCGTTGTGTGCCGGGTCTGCTAACTTGTCCAAGGTGCAATTGGGAGCATTGAGGGGTTTGCTACTCGAGTTTGCTGACGTGTTCAGCAGACATAAGTACGATATCGGCTGCACAGACCTGTTGCGCCACCACATAGCTACGGGGGACGCGGCCCCTATTCGACAGAATCCCTTCCGGCTCAGCCCAGCCGAGAAGGAGCATGTGCAGTCGGCGGTTAATGATATGTTGGCGGCCGACATCATTTCGCCCTCTTCTAGTCCGTGGGGTGCTCCTATTGTCCTAGTTAAAAAACAGGACGGGTCTTTGCAGTTCTGTGTCGATTTCCGCCGCTTAAACAAAATCTCGATGGCGGATGCGTATCCGCTCCCCAGAATGGATGAGTCGCTGGATGCCTTGGCGGGAGCACAGTTTTTTTCCACACTCGATCTGCTTTCCGGATTTTGGCAATTGCCCCTCGATAACGAATCTAAACCTAAAACCGCTTTCCGGACACCTGGCGGCCTATTTGAATTCAACCGTTTGCCCATGGGCTTACATTCCGCTCCCGCCACGTTCCAGAGGTACATGGAATTGGTTTTGTCGGGCCTCCAATGGGACACCTGTTTGATTTATCTCGACGATATCATCGTTTTCAGCCGGACTTTTGAGGAGCACCTCCAGCGACTGAGAGCGGTGTTCCTCAGGATGCGTTCCGCTAAGCTTAAATTTAAACCATCTAAATGTTTTCTGCTTCGGGAATCGGTCAGGTATTTGGGCCATATCGTGAGTCGTTCGGGGATCTCGACAGACCCTGCTAAGACGCACTGCGTCAGCTCATGGCCAACGCCAACCTCGGTCACGGAGGTTCGCAGCTTTATTGGATTCGCCTCCTATTACCGTCGTTTTGTCAAGCAGTTTGCCACCATAGCCAGGCCCCTGCACGCTTTGACGGCTAAGGGTGTGCGGTTTCACTGGGGGGCGGAAGAGGAGGCTGCGTTCTGCTCCCTTCGTGACGCCTTGGTGCAGGCTCCCCCCTTGTGTTACCCCGATTTCACACAACCGTTTTTGCTTGACACGGATGCCAGCAACACGGGTATCGGGGGAGTGCTCTCACAGGTGGTCGGGGGGGTCGAACGGGTGGTCGCCTACGGTAGTAGAGTTCTTTCCCCCACCGAACAACGCTATTGCGTGACTCGCCGTGAATTGTTAGCGATTGTGTTTTTTACACAGCAATTCAGGCCGTATCTTTACGGCCGTCATTTTACGGTTCGGAAGGACCATGCGGCTCTCCAATACGCTATGCGGGTGGCGCAGCCATCGGGCCAATTGTCCCGATGGTTGGAGGTCCTTCAGGACTACCAATTCACGACGATTTACCGCAAGGGATTACGACACTCAAATGCGGACGCCTTGTCGCGGTTGCCACCGCGCACGGACTGCGCATGTTTGCTGGGATCGGCGCGGTGTAAACCCCCGGTCGCCGACACCGCGGGAGTTGCGCTCGCCGCCACTGACACCCCGGGTGTCGACGCTCCCGGGGGGAGGGACTCGCTGTTATCGTTGCCCCTCATTGAGTGGGGCCGTCTCCAAATGTCCGACAGCTCCCTGCTTACGCTACGTCGGAAAGTTGACGCTCCCGAGGGAGGGGACACGCGGGTCGGTTCCTGGGTGTGCAGACAGGGCCTCTTGAGGAAGTGGGACAACATGTCCCGGCGTCACGTGCTTGTTGTGCCTTTTGCTATGCGGGGTAAGGTCGTTCTGGCTGCTCATGAACGACTCATCCATCTGGGTTTTCACAAAACGCTCGCCCTAATCCAGCGAGACTATTATTGGCCGGGGATGGGTAACGACGTGGCGAACATTCTTAAGGGATGCGTAGGGTGCGCCCGAAGAAAACCCCCACCATTGGCGGCTAATCCACCGCTGAAATCCATTCAAGTTTCGCGCACAAACGAATTGGTTGCGTTAGACATCTTGGGGCCCTTTCCTGCTACGCCGAGGGGAAATAGGTTCCTGCTGGTTGGCGTAGAGTACTTCACCCGATGGCCCATGGCATGGCCACTCGCCAACCAGTCGGCTGCAGCGGTTGCGGACGCCTTCGTCCAGGGTTATGTTTTGGACAAGGGCGCCCCCGAACGCTTGCTGACGGATCAAGGAAGGAATTTTTCGAGCGTTTTGTTGCGCGAGGTGTGCGACCTGTTGGGTACAAAGAAAGTGCGGACTTCCCCGTACCACCCGCAGACTGACGGGATGGTTGAGCGTCTGAACAGGACGATTACGTTTATGCTGTGCCAACAGGTCTGCGACGATCAGATTGATTGGGACTTACAGGTGCCGGGGGTACTCGCGGCCTATCGAATGGCCCCTCATGCGGCGACGGGGTTTTCCCCATTTTTTCTTATGTATGGGCGGGAGGCCGATCCGGCCATGGACGTCCAACTGGGGATTTCCCAGCCACGTGCAAAATCAAAATTGGCAGACCACATCAAATTTAATATCGCCAAATTGGCTGAAGCGCGGGAGGCGGCGAGATTGAATTTGCGGTCTCGGCAAATCGCGAACGAGAGATTGCATGGACGGAGGGTGCATACGCACGATTGGAAACCAGGCGATAAGGCCTGGCTGCATTGTCCACATGCACCGTTGGCTACGTCCCCCAAATTGATGAGACCTTGGAGGGGACCGGTGGAAATTGTGCGGGTTGCACGACCCCAGAGTATACAGATTAAATGGGGAAAACGCCGTTGGTACGTGCACCCCTCCCGACTGAAGCCCTATGTGGCACCGTGTGACCCCGTTCTGTGCCGTAACGACCGGGCGGGTGATGTGACCGTCGACTCGGGGAGGGATGTGTCGCAGGCTGATCCTCACGTATCTCCACCTGACCCTCCCCCAGGTGTCTCGGGCCTGACGGCTGCTGACCGGCGGGAACCGGAACCCCACGGCACGCGCGGGTCCCCGATGCCTGGCCCGTGCCTTCCTGAACTGCCGGCACCGCCGGATGGTCAACCGCGTCTGGTGCCGTACGACGGACCGGCAAGGCGGACTCGGGCTAGGGCACAACACTTTTCATGATGACATTTTTCAACACCGAGCTCGCCCGGTGTTCCCCCTCTGCCGGGGTAATGTCCCGTTCTAGGGACGCTCGAAATAGAATGGGACGCTGCACGAGTCGGAAGAGAAGAAAAAAAAATAAAATGGAAAAAAAAAGTTTTTATTTTTCTTTTCTGCATACACATTTGGTATTGTCACTCGCCGGATTGTATATATTGTTCTGTTGTTGTGTTGTGGCATTGGTTGATGGTTGCGGATGGCAGTGTTCGCGTTGTGTTGTGTTGTTACGTTGGTCGTTCTTCTTGTTGTTGTGTTACGGGGCACACTGGGGGGAGGGGGTGTTGGATATTTTTTATAGCAGCCGGGTCGGCTGCGAGCTATGTGGTAGGGGGTGATGTAGTGGTGGTGTTGACGCGCGCCGACTGTGACAGTGATGGATCACGGGGCGGCACGGGGTGCGGGGTTGGGCACGCGTTGTGGGCGTGGTATGGACGCGCGCGCCGGGAGTGACGGATGACGGGGCGGCGCCGCGTGGGTGGTGAGGCACGCTGAGATGTGGGAAAACAGGATCGTAGCGAGTGCCCAGTGATTGGTCAAATAGGATGGGTGCTCTCAGCGACGTCCGCAGGTGGGGTATAAAGGGGGACGCGCGAGAGCACTCAGGGTTGTTAACCAGTTGAAGATCGAAGACGGAGTTGAAGAGATAGTGCCCCGAGACCCCTAGTCCCGCTGTCCTTGTAGGGACCGGGGCCCTGTGTGGCTCGGAGGCGAGACTGTGGGACCCGTGGTTCGACGCCCACGTGGGTCGGGACTGGGGGACCCACAGTCGAGACGGACACCCCGGCAGGGTGTGTCCCGAGTAGCTCAGTGGGTGTTTGTCACCTGAGTAGCTCAGTGGGTGTTTGTCACCCGAGTAGCTCAGTGGGCGTTAGTCGCCAGAGTAGCTCAGTTGGCGTTAGTCGTCAGAGTAGCTAAGTGGGTGTTAGTCACCCGAGTAGCTAAGTGGGTGTTAGTCACCCGAGCAACCAAGTGGGTGTTAGTCACCCGAGTAGCTAAGTGGGTGTTAGTCACCCGGGTAACCAAGTGGGTGTTAGTCACCCGAGTAACCAAGTGGGTGTTAGTCACCCGAGATACTACAGTGGGTGTTAGTCGCCTGTGAATCGAAGTTGGTGAAATAAAGAGTGTGCTACCCGTGAAGTCGTCTCCCGCCGAGTTACTACATTACATATCTACTAACTCTATATAGCAGTATCTACCAACTCGATAGCAGTATCTACTATCACTACAGCAGTGCATACTGACTCTGTTGGTACCTGCTATCACAACAGGAGTGCATACCGACTGTGGTGGTACCTGCTTTCACTGCAGCAGCGCATACCGACTTTTGTGGTACCTGCTTTCACTACAGCAGTGCATACTGACTGTGGTGGTACTTGCTTTAACTACAGCAGTGCACACTGACTGTGGTGGTATCCTGCAATGACTACAGCAGTGCACACTGCCTGTGGTTGGACCTGCTATCACTACAGCAGTGCCTACCGACTGTGGTGGTACCTGGTTTCACTACAGCAGGGCATACCGACTGTGGTGTTACCTGCTATCATTACAGCAGTGCATACCTCCCCTTACCACCCGCCATATCCTTAGGCCCCTCCCCTGACCCCCCCCCCAAGCCCCTCTCCTGACTCCACCCTTCCTTAGGCCCCTCCCCTGACCCTCCTCCCTTAGGCCCCTCCCCTCTCCGTACTCGGCAGTGGGTCTCCACCAATCAAAGAGCTGTTAATATTTTATATTTATTTATGCAACGACAGTCAGACAGACAAATAATCCCTGGTGGGCAGTGTGGAACATTGTTCCTACCTGTAAAATGCCTTTTATATGTAAGATACTGTGTAAATATGTGTGTGAGTATGTAGAACTAACCTCTCTGTGCAACTCCCCCACACAGAGAAGAAGTCGACCAGCTGGTGGAATTTCTGTGCAGGTAAACTTTGACGTCACCACGCCTTCACGTGATCGCTTTTGTGGTGACGTTACGATGACGCTGTGATGGTGTGTGATGGTGTAGTTCTAGATTCGAAGCTTTCGTGACTGCAAGGATTCATACTCTTAGGTTTTTTCGGTAAAGTCACGTAGGTAAAAAATAAAATTAATAGAAACAAAATAAAATAATAAATCACCATTTTATTTTGTTTCTATTAATTTAATTTTTTACCTACGTGACTTTACCGAAAAAACCTAAGAGTATGATGGTGTAGTATCTAGTGTAGTGATTAGTTTTGTACAGTGTAGTATAGTCTATACAGTAGTGCAAAGTTTTTTACAGTGTAGTATATAGTAGTGGAGTGTATACAGTAATGTATAGTAGTGTACAGTCTAGTATATGGTTGTGTTGTAGTGTAGTAGTGTATAGTAGTGTAGTAATATAGTAAATAGTAGTGGAGTAGTATATAGTAGTGTAGTGTGTTGTAGTATGTAGTAATGTAGTATATAGGTACTCCTCCACTAAGGGCAGCTGTTCCCCCCTCACTTGGAGAGCACAATCCACCATCTGTTGGGAATGAACCATGATCTCAGGTTTGGAGGTGCTCCCAGCCTTCACACTCAGCATCAATCAGTTCAAGTGCACGCTGGAGATCACAGACTGACGAGGCAAAGAGGGCAACGTCATCTTCAAAAACCAGCGACGCCACCTCCATAACCCGTACTGAATACTCTCCATAGCTCGGCTGCACCTTGATATCCTGTCCATGAAAATCACAAACAGGAGTGGAGGCAAGACGTATCATTGGCAGAGTACAACACCCACAGTGAACAAATTTGATTTAATACCAAGACTGCGGATACAGCTCTACCTCCGGATAGCACACAAAAGCGGCACCAGTACATCATACTCCCGCAGCACCTCCCACAAGAAATTCCGGGGAACACAGTCATATGCCTTCTCCAAGTTTACGAAGCAGAGGTAGACTGGAGAAGCATACTCACATGACCCCTCAAATATCTGTGAGAGAGAAAAGAGCTGTCCATTGTTCCATGACCATGATGGAATCCACATTGTTCCTCCTGAATCTGAGGCTTGGCCACTGGGTGTAGCCTCCTCTTCAGCACTCTGGAATCAGCTTTACCTGGGATGCTGAGGAGTGTGATCCCTCTGTAGTTGGAGCACACCCTCTTGTCCCCTTTCCTAAACATGGGGACCACGACCCCAGTTTTCCAATCCAAAGGTACTGTACCCGCCTTCCATGCACAATTGAAGAGGCGCGTTAACCACGACACTCCTACACTGTCCAGTGCTAGTGTAATGGGTTCCGGAGACACTTGTAGAGGTAACTTCTTTATTACAATCCAACACTACAACAGTCCTGATACTCTGTTACAGCCTAGGTACACAGCCTAGGTACACAGCCTAGATACACTACTCTGGCTATGCTCTGGAACTCGCCCTCACAAGGACGTAGAGCCGGGAGTTCCAGAGTCCCACCACTGGCCCTCACAGCATCCCAGGGTCCTGAGATGGCTTGTCTTGGGTCTTGAGCTACAACTGGCCCTGATCGGCCAGGGAGCTACCCTTTTATGCCTCGTCCCCAACGAGGGGTGGGGTTGTGTGCGCCCCCAGATATCCCACAGAGCACACACAGCCCCCTACGTTGGTGGCGCCAAAGGGCTTAACTGGCTGGGGTGCCTGGGATCCCAGCGCCTGGCGCCAAGTGGCTTAAGCGTCTGGGTTGTCTGGGATCCTAGCGCCTGGCGCCGACGGCTTATCTGCCTAGGGTCCCAGAGCCCCCAGAAGCCCCTCCCTTATTATGTCACTACACTAGAAACAACTCTGCACGATTCTCGTCCACCCCAGCAGCTTTGCCGCTACAAAGGTCCTCAACCGCCGCAGCAACTTCAGCAGCCGTGATGGATCTGACCCCCCCACCCCCAGCTGTTTCCAGGGCTGCCTCCTGAAAGGAGGGCATCTCCACCTGGTTGAGGAGCTCCTTAAAGTGTTCCTTCCACCTCTTGACTATCTCCTCAGTTGAGTTCAATGTTACGCCACCCTGACTGAGAACAGTCTGGGTCACGTCCCGTCGACCCCTCCTAAGGCGTTGGACGGTTTGCCAGAACAGAACTTTGAAGCTCCCCGCTAGTCCCTCTGCAAGGCCTCTCCAAACTCCTCCCGCACCTGGGCTTTTGCTTCAGCAACTGCTACTGCTGCTGCCCTCTTGGCGATCCGGAAACCTCTCAATTGAGTTGGGAAACTTGTATCTGAGCACAGCTCGGAAAGCATCCTTCAACTTGACAGCTTCCCTCACCACCGGTGTCCACCAGTGGGTCCAAGGGTTGCCACCATGACAGTCACCAAAGTTCAAAGTTCATTTATTAGGTATAGCCCTGTGAGCCATTCGGCTCTTGAATCGGGTGCAACCACAACAAACAAAAAACTAAAACATGAACAAGAAAACATCTTAAAGTGACTATGTGCAAACAGAAAATCCAAGAAAAGATAGCAAAATATTGCCTTTAGGCTACAGCTGTCTGTAGCTGCATCCACAATCGAGGTCCTGAACATCATCCACTCGGACTCAATGTCCATGCCCTCCCCTGGAGTGTAGGATACATTTCCTGGAGGGGGAAGTTGAAATCTTTCTGCACTGTGTCTTCCGGCAGACATTCCCAGGAAACCTATACTTTGTTTTGGCCTTCCACGTTTATCTGACCAGGACCCCAAGCATCGGATCCAATTTACCACCAGGTGGTGATCAGTTGACAGCTCTGCCCTTCTCTTCACCCGAGTGTCGAGAACATATGGCCTAAGGTCCGATGATACAACTAGAAAGTCAATAATTGACCTTCGGCCCAAGGTGCTCTGGTACCAAAGTACACTTATGAGCATCCTTGTGTTCAAACACGGTGTTTGTTATTTCCATTCCATGACTAGCGCAGAATTTTAATAACATCTCACCATTCGGGTTCAGGTCAGGGAGGCCATTCCTCCTAATCACGCCTCTCCAGGTATCTCCATCATTTCGCACGTGAGCATTGAAGTCACCCAGTAAGACTGTGGAGTCGGTAGGCAGCACTCTGTTGAGCACTGCACCCACCGTCTCCAAGAAGGCCAAATACTCTGAACTGCTATTTGGTGCATAAGCACAGACAACAGTCAGAGCTTTCCTTTCTGAAACCCAAAGTCTCATTGAGGCAACCCTCTCATCCCCTGGGACAAACTCCAACTGAACAGCATCCACCCGGGGGCTTGTAAGTATCCCCACATCCGCACGGGGCCTCTCACCAGGGGTTACTCCAGAATAGGAGAGAGACCACTCCCATCGAGAAGATTGGTTCCAGTGCCAATGCCGTATGCGGAGGTGAGAACGACTACGTCTAGTTGGTACCTTTCTTCCTCCTCCAATCCCTCCTCCTGCCACACACCGGCATCGCATCCGCACCTCACCCTGCATCCCGCAGATGGTGGGGCTCAAAAGACGGCGCCACGTAGCCATGTCAGGCTGAGCCTGACCGGGTTTTGTGCGTCACCCGGCTACCCAGCGCTTGCCGGTGTACCTTGTCTGGGCGACGTTCTCTGATTTTTATTTCCCAACCAATCATAACGGGCTATATAGTGTCGTGGTATATAGTAGTGTAGTAGTGTAGTGCGTTATAGTGTATGTTCGTTTCGTGTGGAGTAGTGTATAATAGTGTGTAGTAGTGTGTCATGTGTAGTACTGTAGTGTATAGTAGGGTGTAGCAGTGCAACAAGTCTCGGACACTTCTTGTCTTTCTTCTTTATTTATTAGGGCGCAGAATACATTCCTGAGGAGGGAGCTGGTAAGAACGTTGGGTTGCTCGGTCAATGGCCAGGGTCGACGGCGGCGTGGTGTATTCCGTAAATATGCCCGACTGTGAGGGCGGGCACAAGCCGGCGTGAGTAGGTTAAACGTTGAGTTTTATAAGGGCACCACGTGGTGACCAGCCCCTCCCAACCCAGCCCCACCCCTCCCACCCCCCACCAAGCCCCACCCTCCCCACCCAGCCCCTTCCCACCCAGCCCATCCCCAACCTCCCCTCCCCACCCAGCCTCTCCCTCCCCACCCAGCCCCACCCTGCACGACGGATGGACGGACACAAAAATCCCCTGTGGGCTGGTGGAACCAGTGGGTTCCTACCAGTATAACATACTCTCATATCCTACAGTACTTAGCTTTGACTAGCATACAGTACTGTGTTAGAATAACTACAGACACTTGGGCTAGGACATCACCCAAGCAATGACTGCATGGAGACAGTGACGACACAGAGACACCATTGGAACCTCATTTGCCAGTAAAAATAAAATTGTTTTTTTTACCCTTCTATCTGGCAACAAAACTGACACCTTTTTTACAAGGAGTCATGTTTGCATAGACCACAATACCTGCAGTCATAATGAAAACAAAAAACATAACTCTGATAATGTATGCACTGTCCTTGAAGTTGATTGGTCCACACCCGAGACAGCTTTCCTTAGAGCCTAGTCTCACATGGGTTGGACCAGATGACGCCAAAAAAGGTGTCAGTTTTGTTGCCAGATAGAAGGGTAAAAAAATAACCGATTATGACACAGAGGCAGCGACGGCCCATCGACAAGAGCGGCATGGAACCAGTCTATCCCAAATCCCAGGGCTGCCCCTGAGCTCTCTCAGCCTCCGCCTTATATCCCGCCCCAGGCATGGCCTTGCCCCACCCTCGGCCACGCTTCTCTTTCCCGAACTGGCTCAGCCAAACCCGAACATCCCCCTATGGTTCCCTCCTGTAATGATCCCTCATGACCACCTGGCCATGCACTGTCCCTATCCCCTTATTATCTCCACCCACGCACCGTCTCTCTGTTTCTGCACTGTCCCTACAGTAGCGTAGTGTGTAATAGTGTGTAGTAGTCTACATTGTAGTATATAATAGTTGTAGATTGTAGTAATATATAGTAGTACATAGTAATTTAGTAGTGTAAAATATCGTAGTATAGTGTGTAGTATATAGTAGTGCAGTAGTAGTACATATGTAGTGGTCATTGTAATGTAACACGCCATCACCACTACTGCCCTGGTGTCGCGCCAGCCATGGGCCAACAGAGGGCAACAGCGAGTCCGACCTGTGCCAGGCAATGCCGTTAAGCTCGGGAACCCAGAGGGCGGTTAGGAACCGGAAGAACACACCACAGGCCCCCAATGGGGGCTGGGGGATTACGCAATAGTCCAGGTCCCTCAAGAAGGTTCTAGAGAGTAGGCGTGGCCAGGGTCGTTTTTGCCATTTATTGTGAAAATTCCGTCACAGTTCCTATGATTGCTTTTTCATTGCTTTCATGGCTTTATTTTGGTGATTTCGAAGGGTGTGTTGGTTTGGCCATGTTTGTTTGTTGTAGTACAGAGTTAGACTGATGGCCTTAATCTAAGTTGTCTTGTGGTTGTTGTTGTTTGACTTGCATCCCACTGGGATATTTGCACACAGCGTTGGTGTACGGTGCTTTTTCTGCAATATTTTGCTGTCTTTTCTTGAATTTTCTGTTTGCACTTAGTCACATATTCACTTTAAGATATTTTTTTGTTCATGTTTTTGTTTTTTGTTTGTTGTGGTTGCTCCCGATTCAAGAGCCGAATGGCTCACAGGGCTATACATAATAAATGAACTTGAACTTGACTCTGGCCACCGTATATAAGCCGGACCTCTGAACGGGTTGGGCTGTCGTCGTCAAGCTGAAGACCCGAAGAGCCAGCTTAGAATAGGCACCCTGGGAACCCCCGGACCCGCCGTCCATCTAAGGGCCGGGTTTGAGTGGTTCAGTGGCCGGGACCTGAGGACCTTGGCTAGGTCGGGTGAGGCTAGCCTCCCCCAGTGCCAGAGGTCACAAACGGGTTTTAATTCTTTACCCGTACCCGGCCGCACCAGGGTCGCAAATGGGAACCCGTTCCCGGCCGGGTATGGGTACCCGTTCCCTAACTGTACCCGTACCCTACCCGAAATGAGTGACAAACGGTTACTCACCAGTGACTCACGGCCTACCCGTACCCGGCCGCACCAGGGTCGCGAACGGGTACCCGTACCCGGCTGGGTGCGGGTAGCCGGGTATCGGGTAGGGTACGGGTATCGGGTACCCGATTGCGACCTCTTCCCAGTGGTCCTAACCGGAGGACTGAGATATAGAGTGGTCCTATTGATAGAGAGCACGGTAGACTGGAGGCTGGACTTCCCCAGGTATCGGGTAGAAGGGGCCGTTATCCCTTTGTGTTAGGGACCCTGTACTGTCATTATTATAAAAATACGTGTTGCCTTCAGTGAAGACTGGGTCTCCATCATTACCACTTAAAATATAGTAGTGTAGTGTGTATCAGTTTTTCGTAGTTTAGTAGCGTATCATAGTTTAGTAGTGTGTAGTGTAGAAGTATATTTAGTAGTATATTGTGTAGTATATCGTCGTGTAGTAGTACATTTAGTAGTATAGTATATAGTAGCATAGTATATAGTAGTGTAGTGTCTAGTAATATATAGCAGTATAGTATATGGTAGTATATAGTGTAGTGTATATATATGTATGTAGAACTAATTGCTCTGTGGATCCCCCCCCCCCCACACAGAGGAGAAATCGACCAACTGGTGGATTTTCAGCGTCGGAGGTAAACGATGACGTCACCACACCTCCACGTGATTGCTGCTGTGACGCTGCGTGATGATGTGTGATGATGATGCTGTGTGATGGTGATGCCATAGTGTATAGTGTAGAGTAATGTAGTGTGTAGTATAGAGTATAGTGTATACTGTAGTGTATAGTTGTGTGCAGTGTAGTGTATACAGTAGAGTATAATAGTGTACGGTGTAATGTAGTTGTGTAAAGTGTAGTGTACACAGTAGTTTATAGTGGTGTGGTGCATAGTGTAGTGTGTTGTAGTGTATAGTAGTGTAGTAGTATATATTAGTTTAGTAGTGTATAGTTTAGTTGTAGTATTTATTGTAGCATAGCATAAAGAAATTTATATTAGTGTGTAGTGCAGTAGTATAATTAGTAGTATTCTTTTTTGTATGGATGCGAAGCAGCAGCTTACACATGTAATTTAGATTTGTTATCGACTCACTTGTCTGATCGGATGCAGAGTTGATCTTGTCCTGCTCCTCCTTTAAAGGAGTGAAGACATCACCTGTCTACAATGTGATCAATCAATATGTTCGTTTCGTGTGGAGTAGTGTATAATAGTGTGTAGTAGTGTGTCATGTGTAGTACTGTAGTGTATAGTAGCGTGTAGTAGTGTAACGAGTCTCGGACACTTCTTGTCTTTCTTCTTTATTTATTAGGGTGCAGAACACATTCCTGCGGAGGGAGCTGTTAGGAACGTTGGTTTGCTCGGTCAATGGCCAGGGTCAACAGCAGCGTGGTGTATTCCGCAAATATGGCCGACTGTGAGGGCGGGCACAAGACGGCGTGAGTAGGTTAAACGTTGAGTTTTATAAGGGCACCACGGGGTGACCAGCCTCTCCCCACCCAGCCCCTCCCCTCCCACCCCCCACCAAGCCCCACCCTCCCCACCCAGCCCCTCCCCACCCAGCCCCTCCCCACCCATGCCCCTCTCCAAACTCCCCTCCCCACCCAGCCTCTACCTCCCCACCCAGCCCCTCCCTGCACGACGGATGGACGGACACAATAATCCCCTGTGGGCTGGTGGAACCAGTAGGTTCCCACCAGTATAACATACTCTCATATCCTACAGTACTTAGCTTTGACTAACATATAGTATTGGGCTAGAATAACTACAGACACTTGGGCTAGGACAGCACCCAAGCAATGACCGCATGGAGACAGCGACGACACAGAGACACGATTGGAACCTCATTTGCCAGTAAAAATATGATAATTGTTTTTTTTACCCTTCTATCTGGCAACAAAACTGACACCTTTTTTTTACAAGGAGTCATGTTTGCATAGACCACAATACCTGCAGTCATAATGCAAACAAAAAACATAACTCTGATAATGTATGCACTGTCCTTGAAGTTGATTGGTACACACCCGAGACAGCTTTTCTTAGAGCCTAGTCTCACATGGGTTGGACCAGATGACGCCAAAAAAGGTGTCAGTTTTGTTGCCAGATATAAGGGTAAAAAAAGAAAACCAATTATGACACAGAGACAGCGACGGCCCATCGACAATGGCGGCATAGAACCAGTCTATCCCAAATCCCAGGGCTGTCCCTGAACTCTCTCAGCCTCCGACTTATATTCCCCCCCCCCCCCCCGCGTGGCCTTGCCCCGCCCCTGGCCACGCTCTCTTTCCCGAACTGGCTCAGCCAAACCCGATCATCCCCCTATGATTCCCTCCTGTAATTATCCCTCATGGCCACCTGGCCATGCACTGTCCCTATCCCCTTATTATCTCCACCCACGCACCGTCTCTCTCTTTCTGCACTGTCCCTACAGTAGCGTAGTGTGTAATAGTGTGTAATAGCGTATATTGTAGTATATAGTAGTGTAGTATATAATATCTTAATTTAGGAGCTTTCCTGACTGCAGGAATTATTCTTTGGTTTTTTTTCTGTTAAGTCACGTCTAAAAATAAAATAATAAATTAAAATAACATATTACGACGTTTCGATTGCAACACAAGCAATCATCATCAGGTATAAAAGAAATAGCAACAAAAATCTAACTAGAAAACTATAGACAGACATACAAGCAGACAGACATCACAACGGCACACAGAGAGAGGACACAAATCGGCACAAAGAGAGGGGTCGTTTCTGTGACGGTCCCTTAAATATAGAGAGGGGGGGCGGGGACGGAGAGAGGGAGGGGGCAGAGAGAATTAGCATATCAATGAGTGTACGGCAACGTACTGCTGTTGCAAGTAAGATGACAATGTGGAACGGGCACGCAAAATTGAAAACGGGCACGCAAAATTGAAAATTAGGAGACAGGCACACGAAAATTAAATAACCTAGCAAAATATCGAAATGTGATGTAATACAACACAGAGAGTCGGTTAACACACAATTAACGCATAGCCTGGTTGATTACGTGTTTCAAAATTTGCTAAGTTAGAATTTTAAGTGTGAAAATTCCAAAGAAAGGACACAGGCAGAGAGAACAAATAGTCAGAAAGAAAAAGGATAAGCTTAAAACTTCCCCGTAGAAGTGGTTCAATCTTAATTTAGGAGCTTTCGTGACTGCAGGAATTATTCTTTGGTTTTTTTTCGGTTAAGTCACGTCTAAAAATAAAATAATAAATTAAAATAACATATTACGACGTTTCGATTGCAACACAAGCAATCATCATCAGGTATAAAAGAAATAGCAACAAAAATCTAACAAGAAAACTATAGACAGACATACAAGCAGACAGACATCACAACGGCACACAGAGAGAGGACACAAATCGGCACAAAGAGAGGGGTCGTTTCTGTGACGGTCCCTTAAATATAGAGAGGGGGGGCGGGGACGGAGAGAGGGAGGGGGCAGAGAGAATTAGCATATCAATGAGTGTACGGCAACGTACTGCTGTTGCAAGTAAGATGACAATGTGGAACGGGCACGCAAAATTGAAAACGGGCACGCAAAATTGAAAATTAGGAGACAGGCACACGAAAATTAAATAACCTAGCAAAATATCGAAATGTGATGTAATACAACACAGAGAGTCGGTTAACACACAATTAACGCATAGCCTGGTTGATTACGTGTTTCAAAATTTGCTAAGTTAGAATTTTAAGTGTGAAAATTCCAAAGAAAGGACACAGGCAGAGAGAACAAATAGTCAGAAAGAAAAAGGATAAGCTTAAAACTTCCCCGTAGAAGTGGTTCAATCTTAATTTAGGAGCTTTCGTGACTGCAGGAATTATTCTTTGGTTTTTTTTCGGTTAAGTCACGTCTAAAAATAAAATAATAAATTAAAATAACATATTACGACGTTTCGATTGCAACACAAGCAATCATCATCAGGTATAAAAGAAATAGCAACAAAAATCTAACTAGAAAACTATAGACAGACATACAAGCAGACAGACATCACAACGGCACACAGAGAGAGGACACAAATCGGCACAAAGAGAGGGGTCGTTTCTGTGACGGTCCCTTAAATATAGAGAGGGGGGGGCGGGGACGGAGAGAGGGAGGGGGCAGAGAGAATTAGCATATCAATGAGTGTACGGCAACGTACCGCTGTTGCAAGTAAGATGACAATGTGGAACGGGCACGCAAAATTGAAAACGGGCACGCAAAATTGAAAATTAGGAGACAGGCACACGAAAATTAAATAACCTAGCAAAATATCGAAATGTGATGTAATACAACACAGAGAGTCGGTTAACACACAATTAACGCATAGCCTGGTTGATTACGTGTTTAAAAATTTGCTAAGTTAGAATTTTAAGTGTGAAAATTCCAAACAATTCCTAAGAAAGGACACAGGCAGAGAGAACAAATAGTCAGAAAGAAAAAGGATAAGCCTATAGTTTTGTAGTTAGATTTTTGTTGCTATTTCTTTTATACCTGATGATGATTGCTTGTGTTGCAATCGAAACGTCGTAATATGTTATTTTAATTTATTATTTTATTTTTAGACGTGACTTAACCGAAAAAAAACCAAAGAATAATTCCTGCAGTCACGAAAGCTCCTAAATTAAGATTGAACCACTTCTACGGGGAAGTTTTAAGCTTATCCTTTTTCTTTCTGACTATTTGTTCTCTCTGCCTGTGTCCTTTCTTTGGAATTTTCACACTTAAAATTCTAACTTAGCAAATTTTGAAACACGTAATCAACCAGGCTATGCGTTAATTGTGTGTTAACCGACTCTCTGTGTTGTATTACATCACATTTCGATATTTTGCTAGGTTATTTAATTTTCGTGTGCCTGTCTCCTAATTTTCAATTTTGCGTGCCCGTTTTCAATTTTGCGTGCCCGTTCCACATTGTCATCTTACTTGCAACAGCAGTACGTTGCCGTACACTCATTGATATGCTAATTCTCTCTGCCCCCTCCCTCTCTCCGTCCCCGCCCCCCCTCTCTATATTTAAGGGACCGTCACAGAAACGACCCCTCCCTCTCTTTGTGCCGATTTGTGTCCTCTCTCTCTGTGTGCCGTTGTGATGTCTGTCTGCTTGTATGTCTGTCTATAGTTTTCTAGTTAGATTTTTGTTGCTATTTCTTTTATACCTGATGATGATTGCTTGTGTTGCAATCGAAACGTCGTAATATGTTATTTTAATTTATTATTTTATTTTTAGACGTGACTTAACCGAAAAAAAAAAAACCAAAGAATAATTCCTGCAGTCACGAAAGCTCCTAAATTAAGATTGAACCACTTCTACGGGGAAGTTTTAAGCTTATCCTTTTTCTTTCTGACTATTTGTTCTCTCTGCCTGTGTCCTTTCTTTGGAATTTTCACACTTAAAATTCTAACTTAGCAAATTTTGAAACACGTAATCAACCAGGCTATGCGTTAATTGTGTGTTAACCGACTCTCTGTGTTGTATTACATCACATTTCGATATTTTGCTAGGTTATTTAATTTTCGTGTGCCTGTCTCCTAATTTTCAATTTTGCGTGCCCGTTTTCAATTTTGCGTGCCCGTTCCACATTGTCATCTTACTTGCAACAGCAGTACGTTGCCGTACACTCATTGATATGCTAATTCTCTCTGCCCCCTCCCTCTCTCCGTCCCCGCCCCCCCTCTCTATATTTAAGGGACCGTCACAGAAACGACCCCTCTCTTTGTGCCGATTTGTGTCCTCTCTCTGTGTGCCGTTGTGATGTCTGTCTGCTTGTATGTCTGTCTATAGTTTTCTAGTTAGATTTTTGTTGCTATTTCTTTTATACCTGATGATGATTGCTTGTGTTGCAATCGAAACGTCGTAATATGTTATTTTAATTTATTATTTTATTTTTAGACGTGACTTAACCAAAAAAAACCAAAGAATAGTATATAATAGTTGTAGATTGTAGTAATTTATAGTAGTACATAGTAATTTAGTAGTGTATAATGTCGTAGTATAGTGTGTAGTATATAGTAGTGTAGTAGTACATATGTAGTGGTCATTGTAATGTAACACGCCATCACCACTACTGCGCCAGCCATGGGCCAACAGAGGGCAACAGCGAGTCCGACCTGTGCCTGGCAATGCCGTTAAGCTCGGGAACCCAGAGGGCGGTTTGGAACCGGAAGAACACACCACAGGCCCCCAATGGGGGCTGGGGGATTTCGCAATAGTCCAGGTCCCTCAAGAAGGTTCTAGAGAGTAGGCGTGGCCAGGGTCGTTTATGCCATTTATTGTTAAAATACCGTCACAGTTCCTATGATTGCTTTTTCATTGCTTTCATGGCTTTATTTTGGTGATTTCGAAGGGTGTGTTGGTTTGGCCATGTTTGTTTGTTGTAGTACAGAGTTAGACTGATGGCCTTAATCTAAGTTATCTTGTGGTTGTTGTTGTTTGACTTGCATCCCACTGGGATTTTTGCACACAGTGTTGGTGTACGGTGTTTTTTCTGCAATATTTTGCTGTCTTTTCTTGGATGTTCTGTTTGCACTTCGTCACATATTCATTTTAAGATGTTTTTTTGTTCATGTTTTTGTTTTTTGTTTGTTGCGGTTGCACCCGATTCAAGAGCCGAATGGCTCACAGGGCTACACCTAATAAATGAACTTGAACTTGACTCTGGCCACCGTATATAAGCCGGACCTCTGAACGGGTTGGGCTATCGTCGTCAAGCTGAAGACCCGAAGAGCCAGCTTAGAATAGGCACCCTGGGAACCCCCGGACCCGCCGTCCATCTAAGGGCCGGGTCTGAGTGGTTCAGTGGCCGGGACCTGAGGACCTTGGCTAGGTCGGGTCAGGCTAGCCTCCCCCAGTGCCAGAGGTCGCAAACGGGTTTTTATTCTTTACCCGTACCTGTACCCGGCTGCACCAGGGTCGCAAATGGGTACCCGTTCCCTACCCGTACCCGTACCCTACCCGAAATGAGTGACAAACGGTTACTCACCAGTGACTCACGGCCTACCCGTACCCGGCCGCACCAGGGTCGCGAACGGGTACCCGTACCCGGCTGGGTGCGGGTAGCCGGGTATCGGGTAGGATACGGGTATCGGGTACCCGATTGCGACCTCTGCCCAGTGCTGCTAACCGGAGGACTGAGATATAGAGTGGTCCTAGTGATAGAGAGCACGATAGACTGGAGGCTGGACTTCCCCAGGTATCGGGTAGAAGGGGCCGTTAGCCCTTTGTGTTAGGGACCCTGTACTGTCATTATTATAAAAATACGTGTTGCCTTCAGTGAAGACTGGGTCTCCATCATTACCACTTCAAATATAGTAGTGTAGTGTGTATTCGTTTTTCGTAGTTTAGTAGCGTATCATAGTTTTGTAGTGTGTAGTGTATAAGTATATTTAGTAGCATATTGTGTAGAATATCGTCGTGTAGTAGTACATTTAGTAGTATAGTATATAGTAGCATAGTATATAGTAGTGTAGTGTGTAGTAATATATAGCAGTATAGTATATGGTAGTATATAGTGTAGTGTATATATGTATGTAGAACTAATTGCTCTGTGGATCCCCCCCCCCACATACAGAGGAGAAATCGACCAACTGGTGGATTTTCAGCGTCGGAGGTAAACGATGACATCACCACACCTCCACGTGATCGCTGCTGTGACGCTGCGTGATGATGTGTGATGATGATGCTGTGTCATGGTGATGCCATAGTGTATAGTGTAGAGTAGAGTAATGTAATGTGTAGTATAGTGTATACTGTAGTGTATAGTTGTGTGCAGTGTAGTGTATACAGTAGAGTATAATAGTGTACGGTGTAATGTACAGTGTTATGTACAGTTGTGTAAAGTGTAGTGTACACAGCAGAGGTGTGGACTCGAGTCATGTGACTTGGACTCGAGTCAGACTCGAGTCATGAATTTGATGACTTGCGACTCGACTTGGACTTGCATAACAATGACTTTGTCCCACCTATGAGATGTGGACTCGAGTCATGTGACTTGGACTCGAGTCAGACTCGAGTCATGAATTTGATGACTTGCGACTCGACTTGGACTTGCATAACAATGACTTTGTCCCACCTCTGGTACACAGTAGTTTATAGTGGTGTAGTGCATAGTGTAGTGTGTTGTAGTGTATAGTAGTGTAGTAGTATATATTAGTTTAGTAGTGTATAGTTTAGTTGTAGTATTTATTGTAGCATAGCATAAAGAAATATATATTAGTGTGTAGTGCAGTAGTATAATTAGTAGTATTCTTTTTTGTATGGATGCGAAGCAGCAGCTTAAACATGTAATTTAGATTTGTTATCGACTCACTTGCCTGATCAGATGCAGAATTGATCTTGTCCGCTCCTCCTTTAAAGGAGTGAAGACATCACCTGCCTACAATGTGATCAATCGTTTGGCGTTGGTGGCTGCACTCGCAGGCAACCAAATATTTGATGGCACCATTTGTCCATCAGGTGGCCGCATCAGTTCATGGTCGACCATTGGCGGAATAAAAGGGTGAAACAAAAGGGAAGGTTTGAAGGCAGGGTCCTGTACGAGAGGTTTATTTTTGACGTCGACCACAGTCCAGACTTGCTTCCATCTTTCGCCTTCATTTATATTTGTGGCGTGGAGTGAGGCTGCTCAGATCCAGAATGGGTGACGTGATTCTTGGTGAAGAGGCAGCACTGGGTGTATGTCCCGATGTATCGGAAGGTGCAGCGGGTTAACGAGAATGTTTTAGTACTCGTTGATGGCCGCTGCTTCGCGACAGATTTGCGGCGGAGTGATGTGGGGTGAGCACCAGTGTAATAGGCCGTAGTATACTCCCAGGCCGTAATATACCCGGGGTTAAAACGGCCTAGGCTAGATTATACACGGGTATATTATGGCCTAGGCCAAATTATACCCGGGTATATTATGGCCTAGGCCAAATTATACCCGTCTAGGCCAAATCATACCCCCATGATAGGCATAGTGTTGAGCGATATACACATGAATTACTACATTTTTCCAACATTTTATATAAAACTGTAAACACATAGACTTTGATTGCTTCAACCAGAAAAACTTTAATAATAATAACCCTAACCCTATCCCTAACCCTAACCTTATCCTTATCCCTATCCCTAACCCTGACCCTAAAAATGCTTCAATTGATCAAATTGAGATTCTTACTTCCATTTATACGCTTTTTAGATGTCGATTGAAGTTCGTTTGAACTTTCACATGGGGCATATTTTGGCATGGAGGGGTATGGTCTGGCCCAGTCTAGTTTAAACCCCCGGGGGGTATAGTTTAGCCTAGGACACTTTATCTCCCCGGGTATACTCTGGCCTGGGCCAAACTACACCCGGGTTTAATCGGGGCAGGGGTTATTTTAGCCTGTTACACCGGGATCCACTGGGTCAGCGTCGACTTCAACGTACCTGAGATGGCCACGCATCGCAATGTTCAGTTGTGCGTCGATAACTCGAGTGCGAGCGTTGCTTCCCCACACTGGTGAGCAATAGTCTCCCGTCGAATGCACGAGGTCGAGTGTGGCAGTCCATGGTGTTTGCGCATCACAGCCATAACTAGTTCCTGCCGGTTTATGGATAATGTTCATGCGGGTTTTTATTTTGTTGCTGAACTGCTCAATGTGATCCAGCACCACTCCACGTATTTCGGGAGTGGGTCATGGGTGACGGTTTTACCACAAAACTCGATCTTCAGCGTACTTTTTGCCTCTGCGTTGTTGAGATGGAATCCTGAGGACACTGTCTTGGTCATATTTGGCTTACGTCACCAGGAGTAGAAATCATCTTCCAAATTCTCTAGGTCAGTGTTCAAGATGTCTTGAGTGGCGCTGAGTGTCGTCGCCCGGCTGGCCAGTGCTAGGTCATCTGCATAAATTAACTTGCAGCTTAATGTGGCCGGCATGTCGCTGGTGTAAATATGAAATGGGGCTGGTGCTAATACCGACCCTTGCAGTTGGCAATTTTTTAGAGTTCGTGGGTCGCTTATCTGGTTTCCAAGATGGATGCGAAATTGTCAGTCGCTGAGCATAGTGGTGATCAAGCAAGCCGTTTTTCACACTTGATGGTGTTGGCGAGTTTAAAGAGATACACTGAACGCATTTCTAAACCATCTCACCTCGCAAAACCCATCCATCCAGTTCACAATGGAAGTGGAAGCTGACAGAACTCTACCATTTTTGGATATTCTGCTCATACGGGGTCGTAATGGTAAAATAACACACGGTGTTTACCGAGATAAAACGCATACTGACGCCTATCTGAATGCAGAGTCACACCATCACCCCGCCCAGAAATCTGCTCTCATCAAGACCCTCGTTCATCGGGCTAAGAAAGTGTCAGATGGTGATAGTCTGAGAAGTGAAATTAAACATGTTAAAGAAGCACTACAATTGAAAGGTTACAATTGTAATGCGGGCGTAAGCGACCTTCCGGATGTGACGTCACGGGGGGTGGAGTCATGTGACGTGGGGGGAAGGTTCGGGGCCTTAAGCGGGTAAACCGGAAGGGGAAGGCAGTCGGGGTGTGAGCGGAAAAGAGTGAGGCCACGCGGGCGAGTGTGGAGAGGGGGGGCGCCGACGGCCATCGGGAGCCAACCCTGAAGATAAGAGGAAGCTGCGGAGTGGTGTGCAGCTGTAGAGGAGACAGCCAGGAGGGCTGCGTGTTAGAGGCAGCGGTGTGGCTGCCAGGAGGAGCTGCGGAGAGAGAGAGAGAGAGGGCTGCTTGTTAGAGGCAGCGGTGTGGCTGCCAGGAGGAGCTGCGGAGAGAGAGAGAGAGAGCAAGAAGCTGTCAGAGCTGCGGAGGGAGAAGAGCAGCAGCGAGTACAGCCAAGGGGGGCTGTGTGAGAGAAACAGCAGCGGAGCTGCTGTTGTGGATCGGGCCGACATTGGAGTCAGCACCGTGGAGAAGCTACAGAGTAAAGACAGCCGTGTGGGTGTACAGCACGAACCGAATAATAAAGGACACTGAGCCAGACATCGTGGTCCAGTCGTTTATTACACTGGTGTCGGAAGTGCAACGGCATGTCGAAACAAGTGAGGAAGAAAGTTAATCCGGCGCCTGCATCGGCTTCTTCGTCCGACGACGACGAACTCCCTCCAACCACGGATCCTGTTGGGGTGGTGGAGGAGAGCCCGGCTGAGGCGACCACGGGAACGGGAGTGGAGGATGTTGGCGGGGTGGCGGGTCCGTCGACATCATCAGACGCGGATCAACGATGGCAAGCGATGGCGGTACAACTGGAGGCACTTAAGGACGTCCTGGCGCATCTATGCCATCTCGTCGCGCCAGGGACGATGGATGATGCAAGTGGTGCTCCGCGGGCCGCCACGTTGCCTGTCCTGCCGCCGCCATTGCCCACGCGGCAAGAGGCCGCCATTTTGCGCGCTCCGTGGCGCCAAACCGCCATCTTGCCCACGCCGCGGGCCGACGCCATTTTGAATTTGCCATCACAACCACCACCATTGGAAGACGGCGGGAAGAGGAGTCGGAGTCGCCACCTTACAACGGTTAAAGAATTTTCCGTCGGTGGGGACTGGAGCGCGTTCGCCTGCCGCTTCTTGGCGGCGGTACGCACAGCAAGATGGACCGATGCGGAGGCTTTGGAGGTGTTGCCGACTCTCCTGGACGACGAATCTGTCCGATTCTTCCGTTCCATAACGACCGATAAGAAGGCAACTTTATGTGGTGTTTTTCAAGAAATGGCCGATGCTTATGAGCCACCAGATGATGCGCATCGGCGATTCGCTCAACGACAACGAGCACCAGAGGAGTCGCCCGTGGCGTTCAGGGGTGCGGTGCTGGAGCTGGCCATGGCAGCTTATCCTGAGACGCCACAGGACCTGCTCGAGCCTCTCATATTGGGGAAAATGTTGGAGCTGTCTCGGGATCTAGGGATCCCCATGCCTGTGTGTGGGCATGAGAAGCTAACTTCCCGGACGGC
The DNA here is from genome assembly GCF_964198595.1 of Lampetra fluviatilis. Taxonomy (NCBI): domain Eukaryota; kingdom Metazoa; phylum Chordata; class Hyperoartia; order Petromyzontiformes; family Petromyzontidae; genus Lampetra; species Lampetra fluviatilis. The sequence continues at coordinate 977,052 of NC_136349.1, read as the reverse complement.
TGCTAAGTGTCTCGATGCGCAATTCAACCTCCGTCGCTGGAAACAAGTGACGGCGTGGACGGGGGGGCCCGTCAAAGAAGGGGATGCGCTGGGGTGGAACCCTGCGCAGGCCGTCTATGTTCCGGATGACCGGGGCCCTCAACAACTGACGGCCGCCTCCGCTCCATGGACGGGACGCGGCGGGCCGAGACCGCGCGCGGTGCTACCAGAACGGGGCCGTCAGGAGGCGAGGCCTGCGCTTCGGCGCAACGAGGCCGAATGTTTCCGCTGCGGGCGTAGGGGCCACTACGCCAGAGACTGCTGGGCCCGCTTCCCGGCTCCGCCGCAGCAGGAGGCCTCGGCACCGGTCAAGTCGGCTAAAGATCCTCCGAAACAGGCATGTCGGCACGCACCAGACACTCGGCAAGGCTTTCCACCTCACCCACCACCTGTGTTGCGCGATCCTATTGTTGTTGTTAAAGAAAGGCCATCGACGGGGCCTTGTCATTCAGTTACGCAGTGGCGCAAATTGGCACGGAGAGTTGTCGCGGCCGCTACGGGTTCGTCCACTGTACCGGGGTCCATACAAGGTGTGGACGTGCGCATTTTGGTCGACTCGGGGGCGTCTGCGACTATTATATCGGATGTCATTTTCCATCTGTTGGGCATTCCGTCGGGGGCTGTGCGTCCGGTTTATGGGTCGTGCGTCGCTGCGAACGGGGGTAGCATGGGTATCGTGGGTCAGGTGGATGCTAAGATATCTATTGGGGATGTGTCGGCCTCGGGTGTTGTGTTGATATCGAGATCTTTGGCGGTTCCTTGTTTGTTAGGCACCGATTTTTTGGCTAAGATGCCCATTTTGATCAAAATCAATGAGAATTGTATTGAACTGCCGGGGGGCCGTCAAATATCGTTTCTGCCGTCGCCCTGGGGGCGACCTGCTTCGGCCGTACAAGTGCAGGCGCTGTCCGTCGCATCTGTGGACATCCCACCTGGTACACAGATGCTTATACCCTTGCGGTATCGGAAGCCCCTGCCTGATCGGCTAGGAGCAGTAGGGGTCTTGTTGTCACCGTCCGCCACGATAACAACCGGGTTGGCGTTAGTGGGGGCACAGACCATCGTCCGGCCGGATCAATTACCGTTTTTACAGGTGCTTAATGCGGGGGGAGAAAACGTCCGTGTCCCGGCCGGTACGGTTGTGGCACATGCCACTACGGCGTTTGCGACCCATGATTGTCCACATAGCCGGGGAGTTGTTGCTGGGGTTTCCGAGCCAAGGAGTTCGGATGATCGTTGGGTTGCTCATTTATGTGACGAAAATTCTTCCCTGTCCATGGAGCAACGTGGTGCGCTGCGTAAATTGTTGTTGACATATTCCGATGTGTTCAGCTCCGATGATTTGGATTTGGGCCGCACTTCCTTGCTTTACCATCACATTGAGACGGGCGATGCTGCCCCTATTCGATTAAATTCGCATCGGATGAGTCCTGCGGAGCGAGAACACGTACGGGGGGCAGTGGAAGACATGTTGGCTGCGGACATTATATCGCCATCTAACAGCCCATGGGGCGCTCCAGTCGTCTTGGTTAAGAAGAAGGATGGCAAATTGCGATTTTGTGTTGATTTCCGCAAATTGAATAAGATATCAGTGGCAGATGCGTACCCCCTGCCGCGTATGGATGACTCCCTCGACGCATTGTCGGGGGCTAAGTTCTTTTCCACACTGGACCTCTCTTCGGGATTTTGGCAGCTTCCCCTTGACGAGTCCTCACGGGAGAAAACCGCATTCCGTACGCCGCAGGGGTTATTTCAATTCAACTGTCTCCCGATGGGATTGAATGCGGCCCCTGCTACATTTCAAAGATTGATGGAGCTCGTTTTGACGGGGTTGCAGTGGGAGACATGTCTTATATATTTGGACGATATCATTGTCTTCAGCCGCACATTCGATGAACATTTGACGCGGCTGGAGACAGTGTTCACGAGGATGCGTTCTGCCAAATTGAAATTCAAACCAAAGAAATGTCACCTACTGCAACGGTCCGTCCGCTATTTGGGGCACATTGTGAGCGCTGAGGGAGTGTCCACGGATCCGGAAAAGACGGCGTGCGTCCGGGATTGGCCGACTCCGGCCACCGTGGGGGATGTTCGGCGGTTTTTGGGATTTGCCTCGTATTACCGAAGATTCGTGCCGGGTTTTGCGACGATTGCGAGGCCCTTGCATCTCCTTACGGGTAAAGGACGGAAGTTTGTTTGGGGACAGCCGGAGGAGGCGGCCTTTCGGAGTCTGCGTGATCTATTGGCCACGGCCCCAACATTGGATTATCCCGATTTCGATCACCCATTCATTCTTGATACGGACGCGAGTGACACAGGTATTGGGGCGGTGTTATCACAGTCTAAAGGGGGTGTAGAGCGTGTCGTGGCGTATGGTAGCCGAGTCTTGTCTCCTGCGGAAACCCGCTACTGTGTCACTCGCAGAGAACTATTGGCGGTTGTTTTTTTCCTACGGCAATTTCGACCATACCTCTACGGTCGTTCTTTTATTGTGCGTACGGATCATGCGGCCTTGCAATATGCCCTTAAAATTGACCAGCCATCCGGACAGTTGGCACGTTGGTTGGACACGCTACAGGAATTTTCCTTCCAAATTCAACATCGGAAGGGAGTGCGCCATGCGAACGCTGACGCACTTTCCAGATTACCGCGGCGCGCCCTTTGTAAATGTGAGTCGGGGACGCATGGGTGTTCGCCGATTCCAAACCCCCCTCAGCCGCTCACGTTGGCCGTCGAGAAGTCGGACACTCCGATGGAACCGGGACCGGCTGACGGGGTTTTGAATCTGCCGCGGTCTGTCTGGATCCGGGAACAAATGATGGATGAGTCATTGGTGTCCTTGCGGAAGCGGTCTGCTAAGGACAATGGGAGTCCGAGTACGGCTGTGGGGCCGCAAACCGCTCTCCGAGATGGTCTGCTTATGTGGCGGGAGGGGTTCCAGGAACGTTGGCGCCTGGTGGTACCAACGTCCTTGCGGTTCGAGTTGATTAGAACCCTCCATTGTGACACTCTCTTACATTTAGGGGTGCAGAAGACCTTGTTGACGTTGCAACGTCATTATTTTTGGCACGGCATGGCGACAGATGTCGTAGGGCACGTGCACGCGTGCCCTGCGTGTGCACAACGTAAGCCGCCGAAACATCCTTACGTGCCGCCTCTCCAGTCGATTCAGGTGTCTCGAGTCAATGAATTGGTGGCACTGGACATATTGGGACCTTTTCCACCATCGGCGAGGGGTAATAAATATTTGCTGGTAGGGGTTGAGTACCTCTCCCGTTGGCCGATGGCCTGGCCGTTGCCCGATCAGTCGGCCGCGGCCATTACCGACGCCTTTTTGTTTGGGTATATTATGGATAAGGGGGCGCCTGAGAGACTCCTCACGGACCAGGGCAGGAATTTCTCTTCGAAATTATTGGCGGAAGTGTGCGCGGGCCTTGGGACTAAGAAAGTACGGACATCCCCATACCATCCGCAGACGGATGGTATGGTTGAACGGCTGAACAGGACATTGTCTGCCATGCTTTGCCATACCGTGAGTGAACAACAATCAGATTGGGATCTGCACATCCCCGGGGTGCTTTCGGCGTACAGGATGACGCCTCATGCGGCTACAGGATATTCGCCGTTTTACCTTATGTATGGTCGGGAAAACGTGCCGCCGGTGGATGTGCAATTGGGAACTGGGGTGAAGGGACCTCGGAAACCACTTCCTGAATACATTCAGGACACGGTTCGCCGAGTCACGGAGGCACGGGAGAATGCCCGCGTGGCTACGGCCAAAGCCCAGGCCCGGAACGAGCGATATGCGCGACGGTCTGAGGGGGAGTGCCCTTGGAAGGTTGGGGACCTAGCCTGGCTTCATTGTCCACAGGTACGTCCGGGGACCTCGCCGAAATTGCACAAACCCTGGCATGGTCCCGTACGCCTCATTGCGGTTCCCAACCCACAGTCAGCACGCGTCCAGATTGGGTCTCGTCGCTGGGTTGTGCATACGTCGCGCTTGAAACCATATGTTGCTCCCTTACATGATGCGTCATCCCCCAATGTTGCCTTGCCGGGGTCTGTTGCTGCTGACTCTCCCCTGCCTGCGTCCATTGATTTTGCTAGAGCGCCTGTCGTACCTGTTCCAGACAGGCCGGCCGTGACATTGCGGGGGACGAGGGGCCCTGCTCGGAGGACGCCTGCCAGGTCTGCGGGACCTTCGAGCCCTGCAGCCCTTCCGACCCAGCTGCGAGCACGGTCACAGGACAAGCCCAAGACTAACTCTTTAGAGACACGGGACGGCGGTGGACTTCCAGCTGCGACAGGGGGATTACCCCCTGTCGTTCCTCGACTTTCATCGCGTTCCCGTTCTGCGAGTGGGCCGCCGACCGTCCGGGACAGGCCGGCGACCCGCACACGTTCCAAATCGCTTACGTTTCGTTGATTGTTGTTGTCTTGTTATTTTCTTCTTACAGTTGTATTTATTGCATGCTTTTTGTACGTTCGTTGATGTTAATTGCGTTGTTGTTGTTGTTCTTGCTGTTACATTGTATGCTTAGTGTCCTTTAGGGGGGGAAGCTCGGTTCGCCGCATTACGATTTGCTATTGGTCAGCCGAGGTCGGCTGGGATTTTTCTACGGGGGAGGGTGGTGTAATGCGGGCGTAAGCGACCTTCCGGATGTGACGTCACGGGGGGTGGAGTCATGTGACGTGGGGGGAAGGTTCGGGGCCTTAAGCGGGTAAACCGGAAGGGGAAGGCAGTCGGGGTGTGAGCGGAAAAGAGTGAGGCCACGCGGGCGAGTGTGGAGAGGGGGGGCGCCGACGGCCATCGGGAGCCAACCCCGAAGATAAGAGGAAGCTGCGGAGTGGTGTGCAGCTGTAGAGGAGACAGCCAGGAGGGCTGCGTGTTAGAGGCAGCGGTGTGGCTGCCAGGAGGAGCTGCGGAGAGAGAGAGAGAGAGGGCTGCTTGTTAGAGGCAGCGGTGTGGCTGCCAGGAGGAGCTGCGGAGAGAGAGAGAGAGAGCAAGAAGCTGTCAGAGCTGCGGAGGGAGAAGAGCAGCAGCGAGTACAGCCAAGGGGGGCTGTGTGAGAGAAACAGCAGCGGAGCTGCTGTTGTGGATCGGGCCGACATTGGAGTCAGCACCGTGGAGAAGCTACAGAGTAAAGACAGCCGTGTGGGTGTACAGCACGAACCGAATAATAAAGGACACTGAGCCAGACATCGTGGTCCAGTCGTTTATTACACAATGATGCACAAATAAACAGGGCATGGAATGCCAAGACCAAATCAAATAACAAGAGCATTGAAACTGCCCAAGTAATACAAATGATCAAAATACCGTACATTGCGAGAGTAACTGGTAAACTAACCAGATGTTTGGAAAAAACAAAACATCCGTGTCGGGTTTGGCATGGTACATAAAATACAGAAATTCATATCTGGTACAAAATATGCATTATCGAAGTTATCAACAGAAGATACGTACCGGACTAATTGTACTTGTGGCAAATGCTATGTCGGGCAAACAGGACGAATGATCAGCACGAGACAAAAAGAACACCAAATGAATATTAAATACTCCCAAATACAACTGTCAGCAGTAGCAGAACACGCGTGCCCACAAGGACACTCAATTGATTTTGATGTTGAAGTTACGTGCAAAACTAGTTACTACTGGTCAAGACTAATTGTAGAATCTATAGAAATTGAAAGAAATACAAAAAATTGTAACCGTTCGGATAGCTACCGACTTATTGTTGCGTGGAAGCGAATAATCAAATCAGACATTGTTTAAATGCATGCCTATACATGCTACCATACTTCAATAGGGATTACCCTTGGTATGGCTATTTTAATACACACAATGGAGAGGAAATACTAGTGTAGTAACTAGTGTAGTTAGCCTGGTGGTCACCACCATAGGTTGTTATTCTGTTAAGGGGGAAAGTTACCCCGTGTGTTGGAACTGAATAAATGTGTTGCCTCCAAGTCTACTTTTGCGACTCAGTTGAACCCATTACATATAGGTTAGTAGTGTATAGTAGTGTAGTGTGTAGTAGTATATAGTAGTGCAGTGTGGAGTAGTATATAGCAGTGTAATAGTATATAGTAGTGTATAGTATTACTTGTGGTGGACATGCAGAGAAAAACATGCTCTGGTAATATGTGGCATTGTCGATTTAAAGCTTTCGTGACTGCAGGGATTCATCTTCTTGGTTCTTTCGGTAAAGTCACGTAGAAGGGAAATAATGAAATAATAAAAATAAAACATTATAAAATACAATTCTCACGACGTTTTGGCTGCTTGTGTTGTGGCCGAAACGTCGTGAGAATTCTATTTTATTATGTTTTATTTTTATTATTTTATTATTTCCCTTCTACGTGACTTTACCGAAAGAACCAAGAAGATGTGGCATTGTCTTTGAAAATGGTTGGTCCACAAACAGAGACAGCTTTCTTTAGAGCCTAGTCTCAACCAGTGTTAGATCAGACGAGGCCAAAAGGCGAACAGCACTGGTATACCACTGGTTGAGACAAGTACTATGTGTGGTTAATGCAGACTTGATTCATTGCAAAATGCCTGTTTGTTGTTGTAACATCTTAACACCTCCTGTTGTATTGTCAGAATGGGTACAACCTATTTTTATGTAGTGTGTAATGTAGTATATATATATGTGTGTGAGTATTTAGAACTAACCGCTCTGTGTAACCCCCACACAGAGGAGGAGTTGACCATCTTGTGTTATGTTGGCGTCTTGGCACTCGGAGGAGGTAAGCGATGACGTCACCACGCCTCCACGTGATCGCTGGTGTTGTGACGACGGTGTGTGATGGTGATCGTCTGTGATGCTGTGGGTGATGGCGATGCTGTATGATGCTGTATGATGCTGTGTGTGATGGTGATGCTGTTCGTGATGCTGTATGATGATGATGTGTGTGATGCTGTGTGATGGTGATCGTTTGTGATGCTGTGTGTGATGGTGATGTTGTTCGTGATGCTGTGTGATGGTGATGCTGTGTGTAATGTGTGATGATGATGCTGTTCGTGATGCTGTGTGATGATGATGATGCTGTGTGTGATGCTGTGTGATGATGATGCAGTGTGTGGCTGTGTGATGCTGTATGATGCTGTGTATGATGGTGATGCGGTGTGATTCTGTGTGTAATGCAGTGTGTGATGGTGATGCTGTGTGTCATGCTGTGTGTCATGCTGTGTGTTATGCTGTGTGTCATGCTGTGTGTCATGCTGTGTGTCATGCTGTGTGTCATGCTGTGTGTCATGCTGTGTGTCATGCTGTGTGTCATGCTGTGTCTTTGTGTGTAGTGTGTGGTTGTGTGTAATGCTGTGTGAGGCTGTTTGAAGCTGTATGTGATTCTGTGTGAGGCTTTGTATGATGCTGTGTTAGGCTGTGTGATGCTGTGTGTGGCTGTGTGATGCTGTGTGACGCTATGTGTGGCTGTATGTGATGCTGTGGGTGATGTGAGTGAGGCTGTGCGTGATGCTGTGTGTGATGCTGCGTTAGGCTGTGTGTGATGCTGTGATGGTGATGCTGCTGCGACGCCATACATCCACGTGTTCATTTGTGTGATGGTGTTTTTGTTATCATCGTTGTTGTTGTTGTCGGCGAGCCTCCTCCCTCCTCACTGTTGTTATCTTTGTTGTTGTTCCCATTCTTGATGTTGTTGTGAGCCAGTGGTCGTAGTTGCTCTGACCCCATTGGCAATAAGAGCCATGGGCTTCACCGCCGAAGGGATCGTCGCCGGCTCCATGGCCGCCTGGCTCATGGCGCGGGAAGCGGCAGCCAATGGAGGAGGGGTGGTGGCCGGAAGGTTCGTGGCCACGCTGCAGTCCATCGGTACGGAGGTGCAGGGCCTTGGAGTGAAGGGCTTCTGGCCAGGGCTGTTAGGGGGCAAGTGCTGTGAGTAGTAGCGAGTAGAGGAGACGCAGAGACAAAGTCACTCCCAGTTAGCCTCTAGCAGGGATGTAGCGGCAAGTGCTGTTGTAGTAGCGAGTAGAGGAAAGACAGAGACAAAGGTACTCCCAGGTAGCCTCGATCACGATGTAGCCTTGCCTGCTGGAGGAGCTCACTGATAGGACTTCGTCGAGATATTTCAAGGTTTTGTGAGCTCCTGACACAATCCATCCTGGTTAAACCCGGGAAGGATCGTAGGCAGGACAGCCTGAACTTTTCTAACCGGTGAAGATGTTCTATTAGGCAAGTCCACGTTTCGCAAGTGTAGAGAAGGGAGGGCATGACCGTGGCCGAGAAGACCTGAAGCTTTGGGTGGAGCGACAGACCAGGTAGCTTCCACGCAGTGTTACATAGCTGATGAAAAGATATTGCCGCTTGACTAATTCGGAGTGAGACCTCTGCTGTCAAACCAAAGCTGGTCATAAGCACACTGCCCAGGTATGTAAAACTCTCCACACTCTTCACAACTGCCCATCACTAATGTGGAGTTTAGGTGGTAGAGTTTTTGATGGTACAAAATACCCAGGCAGGTGCTTAGTTTTTGTGAGGCTGATGACAAGACCACACCCCTTAGTGGCATGCTCCAGGTCTAGCAGCAGCACCTCTAACTACTCCTCTGACTGAACAGCAATTACCAAAACATCATTGGCATACGTAACATGGTGGACCAATAGGGACCCATCTCTAGACTGCACCTGGGCATTGATCAGCCTCCCATTGCATTTGTACCAGATGGAGATTCCTCCAGAACAGCCCTAGAAGGCTTCTCGAATTACGTTTTCGAAAAGACGTTGTGCACCCCAAGGTGAACAAGGAATGGCTCCAATTCCCAGGCACATAGCTTTAACCGGGCCTTCCCACCATCATGAAGGTCCTTAATGATTGTGAGCAGAGAATTAGGGACTCCAAAAGCACGAAGAACAACCCACAGCCCAGGTCTATTGATGGCATCATAGGCCTTGACCAGGTCAATAAAGCAGATATGTAGGTCTTGTTGGAATTCCCTAAACCTCTAATGTAGAAAACGAACAGAAAACATGGCATCTGTACAGGACCACCCTGGCCCACAACCACATTGGAGCTCTGCAGGCCTCTCAGCGTGCCTGGCAAGGCGATGTTGAATAATCTTTGCCAGGACCTTGTGCGGTCCCCCTTATTAACGAGTGGGACCACCAGGGCATCATTAAAATCCTGTGGAACCCGTCAAGTGGTCCAAGCTGTTACTATGATGTCACGCAGGGTGGTTTGCACACAAACCCCACATTCCCTCAGCATTTTGCTTGGGATATCATCTCTTCCCAGCGCTCTTTCTGGGTTCAGACTAAAGATCGCCTTCCGTACTTCCTCAAAAGATTGCACCTCAGCTAGACACTCACAGGAGGTGACTACTTTTCCAATATTTGAGGCACAGCAGGCTCAGCAGGGTCATCTCCACTTTGTCCCATGATGTTTTCTGGACTGAAGGATTTCCTTTCCCCCAGGATCTCACAGAAATGTTAAGCAAACCTGCAATCTTGTACCTGGTGGCCGGAGATCAGATCGCTGTTCAGTTCTTTAAGGATAGTGATAGGTGTGGTACTGCAAGTTACTTTTTGATGGAGTTAAGGAGTGATTTATGATCACGGGCTACTGAGGCAGACTTCATCTTCTCAGAAACCCATGATCACCACTCATCCTTGCGGCGTCGCACGGCTCTCCAAACCTCTGAGCGAAAGCTGTGGTAAGCCTCCTCATTCTCCAACGTGGGATGCTTTAGACAGTAGGTGTGGGCCTGTTGCTTTTTCTCAGCCAGCCGCAACACCTCCTCCATCAGCCAGGGTCTCTATGGAGGTCTGGACCGTGTACCCTAAGTAGCCATTGCAGCTGCATGAACTACAGTCCTAAACCTTGCCCATTACCCATTGGCTTCAGGAGGAGGAGGCATGATGCAAACCCCAGCTGCAAGCGATGATGACATTTTCGCTTCTAGCTTTCATCAGCTAGCTAAGACCAGATCACTGTGGGTTTAAATGGGGTCCTAGATGGACACCCACCACCAGAGTGGAAGAATTGCAGGTGCATCTTACAGTTGACAAGCCGATGGTCAGTGGGCATATCAGCTCCACGGTAGGACCTAGTGTCAAGGACATGGGTCCGCATCCACTGTTCTGTCACTATATAGTCCAGCAGATGTTCTTGCTTGGACCTGGTGTGCATCCATGATGTTGTGTGGATGTGTTGATGCCAGATCAGCCCCCTACTGTTGTTATTGAGCTGATTTGGCACGTGCCTTCCAATCACTCCAGCCCAGGTGCCACTCGAACATTAACATAACCCAACAGGATGACTGTATCCCGAGGGGCCATTTTAGCTAGCACCTGGGACAAGAGATCATAGATGGCATCTGACTCATCAGTCATGCCTGCATCCTTCCTCTGATGTTCATCTCGGCTGGGGGCGTAAGCAACGACTACCACCATTCCTCATCTCTTGTTGATCGGGAGGTAAGTCCACAGTAGCCTGGAGTTTACAGCTTCCCACACATCACTGCCATGGTCCCACACCCCACTCATTATTTTCTTCAGAAGAAGAGCCACTCCCAGTTGTTTGGCAGTCTCCTGTCTTGAGTAGAAGACTGCCACTCCTCATGGTGACTGGACTTTCTGAATGCTGTATAGATCCAGGCAGTACTTGTCCAGCTCCTGACAGAGGAGTGGCAACCTCTCTTTCGCAGTGAGTGTTCGAACATTCTACATGGCCACCGTCAGTGGTTTTTTGTCGTTTCTGGAGGAACCCCGAGGGTGCCGGGATCAGTCTCCTGGCTCCGTCAAATGGGGTTTGGCCAGGAGACATCTTAGACAACAATCCCCCCAGGGGCCTCCAGCACAAGCTTAGCTAGATTTTTATCCCGTGTGTTTATGGTACTTGAATTGAAGGTGGAGGTGGTACCAGCATCTTGCATCTGTCCGGAGCCCCCATTAGCCGCTGTGTTGGCTATAATTGCCATGAGGGGTATTGCCGATTTTGGGATTGGCCATTCCCCCATGCTCACCACAGCATTGCCGTCCGGCACAGAGGAGGTAGGGGGTTGTTTTTGCCGGAATACCCACACACTCAGAGATGCATACAGTAGTAGAGTGTAGTGGATTAGACACAAAGGCAAAGGTACCCCAGGTAGCCTCTAGTAGGGCTATAGGGACAAGTGCTGTTAGCAATAGCGAGTAGATTAGACACACAGACAATGGTACTCCCAAGTAGCCTCTAGCAGGGCTGCAGGGGCAAGTCCTGGCTATTGTACACCATTACAAAGGTAACCCCAGGTAGTCTCTCGTAGGGCTGTAGGGGCAAGTTCTTGCTAATGTACACACTCAGAGACACAAAGTCCCCCACGTAGCCTCTGGATTTCCGTGGTGGCGAGATGTTAACTCTCCCTCCCCTCCTCCTCCTCTCCCTCCCCTCCTCCTCCTCTCCCTCCCCTCCTTTCCGTCCTCCCCCCTTTCTCCCCTCTATCCATTCCTCTCTCCTCCCTTCACCCCCTCCCCCTCCACCCCCCCTGTCCCTCTGCTACCCTGCCCCCTCTCTCTCCCCCCTGCCCCTCCCCTCCTCCTGCCCCCTGTAGGAGTTGCTGGGCTGAGTATTCCAGCTAAGATCATCGTGTGGACAGCCGGAGTAGCTATCACCAAGGTGGTGGTGGACATCTGTTGTTGCGTCTTGAAACATTTATAAAAATATAAAAATTTAAATGAAGATTGGGAAAATGCGTAATTATCGGAAATTATGCTAATTAGTGGAATTATGCGTATACATTATGCTAATTAGGAATGTGATCATATTTGGTTATGTGAAATTATTCCATTATGTTAATGTATACAGTTACGATAGTTAGGCTGAGCTTCGTTGTCTAGGGTCGTATTATCAATCGGGATAATACAATTATTCTCACTAGTGTGTTTATGTCAGGTCTCCAAATTCAACTCTCACCGCAGGATACAGTTCTTATAATTAAGATTATTATGCATGATCTCAGGAAGACACCACTCAGATACTTCTGTGTTAAGCAATTAAAATTTCTAAACAAAAACATAACACTCGAATATGCGAACTCTTATGCTTGGAATTGTCAACACAGTACCACTGGGGATGTTCTCATTGATCCGTACATTTAACCCTCAATGATCACGTTGTTAAACTGGGTAACCGAACAATTGATTAATTCCTCAGAGTAAGGCGAGCATATACAGTGAGGGAAAAAAGTATTTGATCCCCTGCTGATTTTGTATGTTTGCCCACTGACAAAGAAATGATCAGTCTATAATTTTAATGGTAGGTTTATATGAACAGCGAGAGACAGAATAACAACAACAGAATCCAGAAAAACGCATGTCAAAAATGTTATAAATGTATTTGCATTTTAATGAGGGAAATAAGTATTTGACCCCTCTGCAAAACATGACTTAGTACTTGGTGGCAAAACCCTTGTTGGCAATCACAGAGGTCAGACGTTTTTTGTAGTTGGCCACCAGGTTTTCACACATCTCAGGAGGGATTTTGTCCCACTCCTCTTTGCAGATCTTCTCCAAGTCATTAAGGTTTTGAGGCTGACATTTGGCAACTCGAACCTTCAGCTCCCTCCACAGATTGTCTATGGGATTAAGGTCTGGAGACTGGCTAGGCCACTCCAGGACCTTAATGTGCTTCTTCTTGAGCCACTCCTTAGTTGCCTTGGCCGTGTGTTTTGGGTCATTGTCATGCTGGAATACCCATCCACGACCCATTTTAATGCCCTGGCTGAGGGAAGGAAGTTCTCACCCAAGATTTGATGGTACATGGCCCCGTCCATCGTCCCTTTGATGCAGTGAAGTTGTCCTGTCCCCTTAGCAGAAAAACACCCCCAAAGCATAATGTTTCCACCTCCATGTTTGACGGTGGGGATGGTGTTCTTGGGGTCATAGGCAGCATTCCTCCTCCTCCAAACATGGCGAGTTGAGTTGATGCCAAAGAGCTCCAGTTTGGTCTCATCTGACCACAACACTTTCACCCAGTTGTCCTCCGAATCATTCAGATGTTCATTGGCAAACTTCAGACGGGCATCTATATGTACTTTCTTGAGCAGGGAGACCTTGCGGGCACAGCAGGATTTCAGTCCTTCACGGCGTAGTGTGGTACCAACTGTTTTCTTGATGACTATGGTCCCATCTGCCTTGAGATCATTGACAAGATCCTCCCGTGTAGTTCTGGACCGATTCCTCACCGTTCTCATGATCATTGCAACTCCACGAGGTGAGATCTTGCATGGAGCCCCAGGCCGAGGGAGATGGACAGTTCTTTTATGTTTCTTCCATTTGCGAATAATCGCACCAACTGTTGTCACCTTCTCACCAAGCTGCTTGGCGATGGTCTTGTAGCCCATTCCAGTCTTGTGTAGGTCTACAATCTTGTCCCTGACATCCTTGGAGAGCTCTTTGGTCTTGACCATGGTGGAGAGTTTGGAATCTGTTTGATTAATTGTTTCTGTGAACAGGTGTCTTTTTATACAGGTAACACGCTGAGATTAGGAGCACTCCCTTTAAGAGTATGCTCCTAATCTCAGCTCATTACATGTGCAGAGGAGTAAAATGAGGACGTAACGTCAGGTGTGCCGTTCAGTGCGATGACGTCACGTCTCCTAGGGTACTTAAGGGATACCCCGTGACGTAAGCGGGGTCACTGTGGGAACGGTTAGAGTGAGCAGGGTGAAGAGGGAACCAGTGGGTAGAGAGAGAGATTGAATAGGGAGTCTGGGGAGAAGCCGGTGGTAGCCGTAGAGGTGCTTCTCTCTCCAGTCGGTGGAGTCGGCAGAGTCCACGATCCGACACGAGAGAGAGAGACCGGAGCTAGCCGGGCAGGGACCCAGACTCAGAGTAGGATCCCTAGCCCCTGGGAGTTGTGTACCCTGCTGTGTAGTATTGTAACAGCTTTAATTTCTTGGTTGTTATTCTGTCTCTCACTGTTCAAATAAACCTACCATTAAAATTATAGACTCATCATTTCTTTGTCAGTGGGCAAACGTACAAAATCAGCAGGGGATCAAATACTTTTTTCCCTCACTGTACGGTGATAGGAAAAAGTCCTTAAACATGCATGCGACGATATTCATACGAATGGCAATTTTTTAAAATTATATCCCGAAGGCAAAAGTATACGTCAATAGATTCATCGGCAGGATTTAGATTATTAACGAAATGTCTTGGAACAATGGTGTGCGGCAATATGCCTGCTTCCGCAGATGCTTATTTTTTGGCTAAGGCTTCAATTAATTCGTGGGCAAGATTCTGTGATCAAAAGAAAGGTTGAACACAATATTCTCCCTGTGAGCGTGTAGATTCGTAACGAAGGTTTCAAACGTTTAGTTTACATCGATGAATCTATTGGTAATTTGTATGCAATTAAAAAGAAAATTACCGACTAATGCACTGTACTTATAAACGACCGTATTCATATCACTCAATGAGCACCAATGTCTTCATGATCAGCTAATGGTTTATGCACTCTTATAATTGGTCTTCTTATTATCAGTCCGGGTATGTGTTTATGTATGTGTAATGCGGGCGTAAGCGACCTTCCGGATGTGACGTCACGGGGGGTGGAGTCATGTGACGTGGGTGGAAGGTTCGGGTCCTTAAGCAGGTAAACCGGAAGGGGAAGTCAGTCGGGGTGTGAGCGGAAAAGAGTGAGGCCACGCGGGCGAGTGAGAAGAGGGGGGGCACCGACGGCCATCGGGAGCCAACCCCGAAGACAGGAGGAAGCTGCGGAGTGGTGTGCAGCTGCAGAGGAGACAGCCAGAAGGGCTGCGTGTTAGAGGCAGCGGTGTGGCTGCCAGGTGGAGCTGCGGAGAGAGAGAGAGAGACAGCACGAGGCTGTCAGAGCTGCGGAGGGAGAGGGGAGACAGCACGAGGCTGTCAGAGCTGCGGAGAGAGAGAGAGGAGTTGCAGCGAGTACAGCCAAGGGGGGCTGTGTGAGAGAAACAGCAGCGGGGCTGCTGTTGTGGATCGGGCCGACATCGGAGTCAGCACCGTGGAGAAGCTACAGAGTAGAGACAGCCGTGTGGGAGTACAGCACGAACCGAATAAAGGACACTGAGCCAGACATCGTGGTCCAGTCGTTTATTACATATGTGTTGGTGGATTGTCTCCTTGATACATTCTTTGTGTTAAGCAGACGCCGGGCGATGCGTCGTGAGTTTGTGAGGATGGGGGAGGGGCATACAAACAGCTTATTGCTGCAGCTAGAGCAACGTTGCTTGTCCGCTGCTGAATGACGAGTCGGCACGACGCTCGCCGTCGGCGGTGCGCGATGATTCCGTCGTCAGATAGCGCGCGCAGCTCGTCCACTGGGCCGCCATTCCTCACTCTTGCCTTGGTTCCCAGCTGGTGCTGGTCGGTGTGTGTGTAGTCGAACCCACGGCGCTCTCGCTGGCACCGACACTCTTGCTCACGGGCGGCTGGTCAGGCTCTTTCCCCTGCTGGATGAGCTGAGTTGGCACGACGCTTATCTTTGAAGGTGCTCGTAGCGCTCGCCGCTTGTCCGCTGGCAACTAACACCCTTGCTCGATGGCGCGGCTGGCGCTGCTGCGTGCTCCCTGGCGATGCGCGATTGCTTTTGCAGCTTGTCCTCTGCTGCTGGTCCTGTGCGATGCTCACTTGGTCGATGCTTGGCGCTTTCCGCCCTTTCTCCAGGTTGATTGCTTGACGTTGCTCGTCACTCTTTCTCTCTCCTTGATCGTGCAGCTGGTGGATTCACACGGACACCCGCCCTTACTTCAGGGCTGCGTTGGCTCAGGCTCTTCCCACTGCTCTCCGTTCTCTCTGGCGATGCACGATTGCGCTTGCAGCTTGTCCTCTGCTGTTGGTTCTGTGCAATGCTCGTTTGGTCGATGCTTGGCGCTTTCCACCCTTTCTCGAGGTTGATTGCTTGACGTTGCTCGTCAGTTTAACTCGAGCTGTAGCAGCCCGTGGGATCTGGCACTCACTCTCAAAACTTGTAATTTGTATTCGCACACCTCTTAAACAACTGTGAAAGCTTAGTACAATACAACTTGTCGCAATCCTTGACTCTGCAAGCGACTCAAAACATCAGGATGAATGTAGAATAAAACTTTCAGCGATACTCTGTCGGTCGATGCCGAACTCAGCTCTTAACAACACATCGTCCCTTCTCTCTGCGAGACACCACACCCATTGCTAATGTTGAGGCCAAGCCCCACAGCCTGCTCCCTTGCAATACTGAATTGCATGATCTGTGTCGTTGGTTATATCTGAAATTATCTCCCCTCTCTTTGCGAGAAAAAAAACAGATGCCCTCTGTCACAGTCCTCTGTCCGCGGCCGCCTTCTCACAAAGGACCGAAACTTCCCTTGATATCGCTCTCAGCCCGTGAGAACAGCTGTACGTGTGTCCGTGTGCGTGTGTTCTGATTTTATTGAGTAATAAGTTTCATCAGAGCCTGGTTTCTGTCGCCGTCCTCGGTTATACTGCCATAAATGGAAGCAGCTGCTCCAGATTGCCCCCACGTGCGTCCTTTCAGTCCCCCCACCCTCTGCAATAATTAAGCTGGAAGGAGGGGTTCCCCCTCTTCCCACGCCCCCCCCCTTCCCTCGTGGGGGTGTTACCTTTGTCTCTCCCGTTGTGGTGTTATTGCTACTACATGCTGCTGGAAGACAAATGCGGCTGGGAAGACTTCCTTATGGAATACATTTTATCTTGGTTGTGCGTGGTTGACCGAATTTGCCTTTTTATTCTTCTGGATGACCCTTGGTCTAATACTTCATAATTATTATTTGGTTTGTGATTTATCATGGTTATTACCACGTATTTCCCTAGGGTTTATTAACCTTTGTTGTCTATCTGTATCCAGGGATTGTGCTCTTTTACTCGAGTTATATTTTGATGTCCTGAGGTTAGATGTAACTAAGTTTTCATTTAAGCTTTCTTGACTGCTGGAATTCGTATTCCTTGGCTTTTGGTAAGGTCACGTAGATAGAAAGATACAAAATATATATGCGGTGAATAAAACTAAAATAAGGGAATTGATAATAAAGCCACTAATGTAGACTGCAGTCTATAATATCGACGTATTCTTATAGTCAAGCTTCAACTTTTACTGTATACAAATTTTTTTCCAGTTATCATGCCCGTTTGTGGCTCTGGAGATTTGTTTGTGAACTGTCCAAAACGTTTGGGAAGATCGGGTCATATGCCCTTTGTTAATCTGGAGATTTACCAGATAGTCGCTAACCTTCCTTGGCCACGAGTTGATTATTTAATGGCCTTTTACGACCTCCAGATGCTTTGTGCTTGTGGGAGGTAGCGGGTTTGAGGGTGTTTGTTTAATATATTTTTTATCGATTATTATTATTGAAAAAATATATATTGGCAGAATTATCCTTAATATAATCTTTTTGGAAAAAGGCCTATGTATACAACACCTCTTAGACAAGAAGTAGACGGGAGGAGGGCAGCGAGAGCGTGGGGGGATTGTTGAGAGGGCTGCACTTAACTGGCAGTGTTGAGGGTAGCGCTGAGAAGGCAGCATGGGTGCTCAACGCTGAGAGGGCAGCGTGAAAGGGCAGAGTACGCGCTCAGCTTGGCTGGCTAAGCAGTGAGAGGATTCAGAAACCTCCCATTGGCACAGTCGGCTACGGTGCAGTAGCAGCTCCTCTGCCTCTTCCTGCCTGTCATTCCACTCCTTCCTCTCATTCGTCTCCTGCCTCTCATTCCTCTCCTTCATCTGCTTCCTCTATTTCCTCTCAATCCTCTCATACCTCTCCTTCCTCTCTCTCCTTTAGTTGGTCTAGACGGTTTACTTTGTCTAGACGGTCTAGTTGGTCTCGATCGTCTAGTTGGTCTTGACAATCTAGATGGTCTGAACAGTCTATTTGGTCGAGGCGGTCTAGACAGTGTAGACGGTCAAGCTGGTGTAGATCATCTCATTGGTCTAGATGGTTAAGTTGGTCTAGATGATCTAGTCAGTAAAGATGGTCTCGTTGGTTTCAACTGTCTAGATGGTCTAGACAGTGTAGATGGTCTAGTTGGTATAGACGGTGTAGATGGTCTAGATGGTGTAGATGGTCTAGACGATCTCGTTGGTAAAGAGGGTCTAATCGGTGAAGACTGTTGAGGTGGTCTAGATGGTCTATTCGGTTTAGTCGGTCTGGTCAGTCGAGTCAGTCGAGACGGTGTTGGTGTGAGTGCTGCACTGTAGTTTCAGGGTTTGTTTTTTTACCATCGTCGTCTTTGGGCCTGGCTGAGTAAGAAAAGTTGTGTAAACTTTACTCAGTTACTATCTAATAATAAAACTGTATTTACAACAACGACGCCATTGTGTGTGTGTGTGGCTGTATGAGTGAGTTTGTTAGTGTGTGTGAGAGAGTGTGTGAGTGTGTGAGTAAATGTGAGTGTGTGTGAGTATGTGTGTGTGACTGTGTCCTTGACACCAGGACCTACCGTGGAGCTGATCTGCCCTCTGACCATCGACTAGTCATCTGTAAGATGCGCCTGCCATTCTTCCACTCCGGTGGTGGGTGTACATCCAGGACCCCATTCAAACCTAAAGTGGCCTGGTCTCAGCTGTTGAAAGTTGCAAGCGAGAATTTCATCAATGCTTGCAGCTGGGGTTGGCATCGTCCCCCACTCCTCCTGATGTCGAGGGTAAATGGGCGAGGTTTAGGACTGTCACTCATGCATCTGCAATGGTTGCTTTGGGTACGCGGTCCAGCCCTCCCCAGAAACCCTGGCTGACAGAGGAGGTGCTCAGGATAGTTGAGAAAAAGCGACAGGCCCACTCTCATCGGCTACAGCATCCCACGTCAGAGAATGAGGAGGCTTAACGCAGCCTTCGCTCGGAGGTTCGGAGAGCCGTAAGGCGCTGCAAGGATGGGTGGTGGTCGCGGGTTGCTGAGGAGATGGAGTCTGCCTCAGTGGCCCACGATCACAAATCACTATTTAACTCCATCAAAAAAGTAACCTGCAGTGCCACACCTATTACCATCATTAGGGGAAAAAAACGGTGATCCAATCTCCGACCCCCAGGAATAGGTTTGCAGATTTGCTGAGCATTTCTGTGAGGTCCAGGGGGAGGGGAAATCCCTCGGCCAAGAAAACATCATGGCACAAAGTGGGGATAACCCTGCTGAGGATGCGGTGCCTCAAATATTGGAAGAAGTCACCCCCTGTGAGTGGCTGGCTGAGGTGCCATCTGTTGAGGAAGTACTGAAGGTGATCCGGAGTCTGAGACCAGGAAAGGCACCGAGCAGAGATGATTTCCCAAGCGAAATGCTGAGGGAGGGTGGCGTTTGTGCACAGACTGCCCTATGACATCATAACAACAGTCTGGACCACTGGACGGGTTCCGCAGGATTGGAAGGATGCCCTGGTTGTCCCCCTTTTTAAGAAAGGGGACCGCACAGACTGTAACAACTACAGGGGCATCTCACTCCTCAGTGTGCCGGGAAAGGTCCTGGCAAGGATTATTCAACATCGCCTTGCTAGGCACACTGAGGAGAGGCTTGCGGAGCCCCAATGCGGTTTCAGGAAGGGGCGGTCCTGCACAGATGCCATATTTTCTGTCCGTCTGCTACAGCAGAGGTGTAGGGAATTCCAACAAGACCTACATCTCTGTTTTATTGACCTGTTCAAGGCCTATGATACCATCAGTAGGCCTGGGCTCTGGGTTGTTCTTCGTGCTTTCGGAGTCCCTGACCCTCTGCTCACGATCATTAACGACCTTCATGATGGTGAGCGGGCCCGGGAAAAACTACGTGGCCGGGAGTCAGAGCCTTTCCCTGTACACCTTGGGGTGCGACAGGGATGTGCTCTGGCTCCCACATTATTTAACATCTATTTTGACCACGTAGTTCGTGAAGCCTTCAATAGCTGTACCGGGGGAATTTCCATTTGGTACAGATATAATGGAAGGCTGATCGATGCCCGGGTGCGATCAAGGGATGGCTCCCTATTGGTCAACCATGTTATGTATGCCGATGATTTGGTAATAGCTGCTCATTCGGAGGAGTTGGAGATGCTGCTGCTGAGACTGGAGCGTGCCACTAAGAGGTGGGGCCTTACCATCAGCCCCATCCAAAACTAAGCACCTGCTTGGGTATTTTGTACCATCGGACACTCCACCCCCACAACTCCCAATCGGTGACGGGGCAGTAGTGGGGAGAGTTTCCCATACCTGGGCAGTGTGTTTATGACCGGCTCCAGTATAACAGCAGAGGTCTCACTCCGAATCAGTCGGGCGGCAATATCTTTTCATCGGTTGCGTAATGCTGTGTGGAAGCTACCTGGTCTGTCGCTCCACACAAAGCTTCAGGTATTCTCGGCCACAGTCATTCCCTCCCTTCTCTATGCTTGCGAAACGTGGACTCCCCTAATGGAGCATCTTCGCCGGTTGGAAACATTTAGGCTGGCCTGCCTACGATCCATCCTGGGTTTAACCAGGCTAGATTGTGTGAGGAGCTCACAAATCCTTGAAAGATCTGGGCAAAGTCCCATCGGTGAGCTCCTCCGGCAGGTAAAGCTGCGTTGGCTGGGCCATGTAGCCCGCATGCCCAGCCACCGCATGCCTAAACAGCTTTTGTTCGGCCGGATCGAGAGGGCAAAACGGGCGCGACACAGGCTAGAGAAGAGATGGTGTGATGTGGTACAGGAGGACATGGAGTTGAGTGGACTTGCCGATGATTGGTACCAGCGGTGTCAAGATCGACCTCTGTGGAGGAGGCTCGTGAAGGACGCTACTGGGCAGTTGGAGGCAGTCGCCCTCCAACAACAACGGAGGGCGGAGGAGCGACGCTCACAACAACGAGCGGAGCGCCAGGTGGCTAAAGCACAGCAAGTTGGCACAGTAGGCGGCACAGGTGGTGCATCAGCCAGTCATCTCGGTCATCTCAGTCAGTCGACCCGTGGCACCTGGGTCTGCCCTGTGACCTCCTGCCAGCGGGTGTTCGACACTTCACGTGGCCTCAAGGTGCACATGTCCTGGCACAAGCGTCGTGGTGACGTCACCGCCACTAAGTGGCGAATGGCGGTTGTTGTATGTGTAGTGTGTATCTGTAGTGTGTGTGTAGTGTGTGTGTATGTGTAGTGTGTATGTGCAGTGTGTATGTGTAGTGTGTATGGGTAGTGTGTGTGTATGTATGTATAGTGGGTGTGTATGTGTAGTGTGTATGTGTAGTGTGTGTGTATGTGTAGTGTGTGTAGTGTGTATGTGTAGTGTGTGTATGAGTAGTGTGTGTGTATGTGTAGTGTGTAGTGTATATGTGTAGTGTGTGTAGTGTGTACGTGTAGTGTGTGTATGAGTAGTGTGTGTGTATGAGTAGTGTGTGTGTATGTGTAGTGTGTAGTGTATATGTGTAGTGTGTGTAGTGTGTACGTGTAGTGCGTGTATGTGTAGTGTGTGTATGTGTAGTGTGTGTATGTGTGTAGTGTGTATGTATGTGTAGTGTGTGTCGTGTGTGTAGTGTGTACGTGTAGTATGTGTAGTGTGTACGTGTAGTGTGTGTCTGAGTAGTGTGTGTATGTGTAGTGTGTGTAGTGTGTAGTGTAATGTGTGTATGTATGAGTAGTGTATATGTGTAGTGTGTGTACGTGTAGTGTGTGTATGTGTAGTGTGTATATGTGTAGTGTGTGTACATGTAGTGTGTGTGTATGTGTATATGTGTAGTGTGCATGTGTAGTGTGCATGTGTAGTGTGCATGTGTGGTGTGTATATGTGTGGTGTGTATATGTGTAGTGTGTGTACGTGTAGTGTGTGTGTTAGTGTGCATGTGTAGTGTGCATGTGTAGTGTGTATATGTGTAGTGTGTGTACGTGTAGTGTGAGTGTGTAAGGACAGTACGGGGTGATGTAGGGATAACCCTGTGGCTATGGTTACTAATTAACGTGACGGGAACAGACAGGGTCACGTTAAGGTAATGTGGGACCTAAGTGGTCGTAAATTGTAATTAGGACAGAGACAGACAGAGACAGGTGCGGTAAGAGAGTGTTCGGGAAGAGGGGCGTTGCCGGGTCCTGAGGGGGATAAAAGCCGGCGTGGAACAGGGCTCTGGGCTGCTGTTGTGGGGGAACCAAGGGACTGCCGTTTCCGTCGTCATCTTGGAGCGGGTCGTCTTCATCGTCCTGGAATGGGCACCTTGTAGTCTTGGAAGTCTAGAGTTATATTGTCTCCGTGACTGCCACGCGTCGCTCCTGTGTAGCCAGCCAGCTACACAGGGAGCGTCGCGTAGAGTCACAAAAGTTACCCTGGTGAATATAGTCACTCGCCGGTTACTCGTTAAGTTATACAGGGAGGAACAATGTTCCACACTGCCCACCAGGGATTATTTAGCTGTCTGTCTGTCTGACTGTCTGTCTGTCTGTCTGTCGTGCATAAATAACTATATAATACACACAGCTCTTTGATTGGTGGAGACCTACTGCCGGGTACGGAGAGGGGAGGTGCCTAAGGGAGGAGGGTCAGGGGAGGGGCCTAAGGAAGGGGGGAGTCAGGAGAGGGGCCTGAGGGGGGGATCAGAGGAGGGGCCTAAGGGAGGGGGGGTCAGGGGAGGGGCCTAAGGATATGGGGGGTGGTCAGGGGAGGGGCCTAAGGGAAGTGGGGTCAGGGGAGGGGCCTGAGGATATGGGGGGGTGGCCAGGGGAGGGGCCTAAGGGAGGGGGGGGGTAAGGGGAGGTGCTTAAGCAAGGGGGAGGAGCCGATAGTTAAGGGGGCTGGCTACCTGGCTGTCTGCCTGGCTACCTCAAGTCAAGTTATCTCGTATACAGGTAGGAACAACAGGTTCCACACTGCCTACCAGGGATTATTTGTCTGTCTGTCGTGCACGAATGCGCTGTCCAACCAAGTTCCTACCTGCCCACTCCGAAGGAACGTGTTCAGTGAGTCGGTGGACTTTATTCACAATAAATCTACATATAACCGAACAAGACGGTGTCTCTGAGAGCTACATTACACATCTAACAGAATCGTAATCGATGTCGTGATGCTGATAACGACACCCACACACGGCACTTGGCACTGACCACGTGACACGTCACTTCCCGTCGCCTGATGAACGTTAATGAATAAATGTCAAACACACAACTGTTTGCCGATCGATCTATCAATTGATTTCATCGACGGCCAATCTCCTTGATTGAAATCACGGAGCGCATTCATAGCGAGACGTGGAACTGTAGCGTTATCACTCCCCATCGTTATCTACGTACTGCTAGCGTTGGTTACCCAGTGATGGGTTCAGTGCGTTAGTGAACTGACTGTTCAGGGTGCCAATGAACTGGCGGTTCACTCATGGCGATCATAAGCAATAGATCTGTGGGCGACAGCAGTGATGGTGGTGGTGATGATGATAACATGATTCTACATCTGATGTCGGCTGGGATCGCGGTGTTGTTGTGAGGTCAGTGCCACGTGGCTTCTCGCTTGGTCGTGGTGGTGATAGAGAACCAACTCGGACTGGTGACAAGGACTCCTTTATCATCACCATCAGCTGCAGCATCATCAACCTGCTTACGATATAAGAATAAGGCGCTGTTATATATAAATCTACATTCAGAATAAGAATAAGGCTGCTATATATAAATGTTGTTGTGATTTCAGAAGAAGGCATTGCTATATATAAATCTAAATAAGATCTAAGAAAAGGCACTGCTAAATATAAATCTATAATATATAAGAATAAGGCACTGCTATATATGAATCTATAGAAGGTATTAGATTATCATTCTCCAGCCAACTGCGCCTGTTCAGACATCCTGTACCTCAGCCGCTGGATCTCCAGAAACCTCGCAGCCGTGAGGGATACCAATTACAAGACAGACCCCGACCAGCCGCGTTGCTCTGGTACCAATAGCGGATGTCCACTCACTCGGCACGGCAGCGAGCAGAGCCTCGACTGAGCTCGCAGTGCGGGGAGTCCTAGAGTGGTCACAGCAGCAGCTGGAAAACATTTTGAGTGCCAATATCTTATCTCTGTCAGTCTTTTTTTAATGTCCAAGTCTCGATGTTGTTCTTTAAGATGCCCAGTGTTGTGTCTTGTAGCTTAAGATTTGCTTGCTTCTCCAGATGTTAGTGAATGCTGCCACTAACTCCTTTCACCATAAGAGATCTTCGCTTTTTACGTCTCCCGTTCAGTCGTTGTCCCATGACAGGAGACTTCCCAATTATACCAGGTAAGTCCCACTGAGCTACAATTCTCGTTTAGAGAAGCGACCTTGCGGGTAACGGGTGTATAACAAAATCGCTGGTCACCCCACCCTTGACCGAGTGGCTCTTGCCGGTGCAGATCTGTCATGAGTCTTCGGATGCTTTCAGATCAGGTCATGTATAGCGTGACACCTCCACCGTACCGCTTAAGTTTGCCTGGGGTCAAGGGCCAGCAACCTTTGAACCCTCCTCTCAGTTGCCACAAGAAACAAAGCCAAGCCTCGACAGATCGGATCAAAACAGAAACTAACTGCGCTTGCCCACCGACTATGAGACAAGGAACTGAGCTTCAGGCCTTCCCCTTAACAGAATAACAACCTATGGTGGTGACTACCAGGCTAACAACACTCATTGCAACGTAACTGCTACTACAGACCGGGTCCACGTGTTGGAGACTCGTTGAACAGAGAACGTCCACGAAAGTTTCTTCCAGGATTAACAACAACCCTGGTCCGTCTCGGGACCTGGCTTCTATTCTCTGTGGCGTAGCCAGCTCCGCCCTTGGCTACGACCACCTTCCAGAATCCTCAGGAATGATCTGGGTCCCAGTCACATGACCACCCCTAGCCCCCACTTGGGGCCCCTTTGTAGACTTAACTGGTCACGTGTCCTCCCTGGTCAACCAGAGTGCCATGACCTCGAGTAACCTCATCCTTCGGCCGGCACTCACACACCCTCTCCTGTAGGGTCGGCACTGCACACCAAGCGTGGTGCCATCCAGCGCCATCAATCAGCGCTCACCGGGCCCCTCTAGGGCCGGTACTCCACCCACACCACTGTGGTGTCCGCGATGTCGTTACACCGCACGCCGTGACCCTCTCTAGGGCCAGCACTGCACGTTGACATCTCGCGATGTCACTACATATGTGTAGAGAAGTTCCCACGGACGCACTCGGAGACAGAGGTATGTTATGGGCTTTCGCCAAGGGTTTATTAACGGTTAACAATAATACCAAGGGTACACAACTCCCAGGGGCTAGGGGTCCTACTCTGAGTCCTGGTCCCTGCCCGGCTAGCTCCGGTCTCTCTCTCTCTCTCGTGTTGGATTGTGGACTCTGCCGACTCCACCGACCGGAGAGAGAAGCACCTCTACGGCTACCACCGGCTTCTCCCCAGACTCACTCCTCGATCCATCTCTACCCCTGGTTCCCTCTTCACCCTGCTGACTATACCCGTTCCCACAGTGACCCCGCTTACGTCACGGGGTCTCCCTTAAGTACCCTAGGCGACGTGACGTCATCACACTGAACGGCACACCTGACGTCACGTCCCCATTTTACTCCTCTACATATGTATAAATCAATGCAATTTATAGGAATTAGGCACTGGGAAATATGTATGAATTCACATGAGATGAGAGCATGTGGGATATACGAATAAGGCACTGCTGTATGTAAATCAACGTAAGATATATGAATAAGCCACTGCTATATGTAAATCTATACTCTTCTTGGTTCTTTCGGTAAAGTCACGTAGAATGGAAATAATAAAATAATAAAAATTAAACATAATAAAATAATTCTCACGACGTTTCGGCCACAACGCAAGCAGCCGTCCTCAGGTGAAGAACAGGTCTATCGAGAGAGAAGACAGAGTCTACAGCACCATATTTCTACAGCACCATATTTTAACACTAAAGCAGTCACTGACTCGCAACAACTTGCAATCATAAGTGACAGAGTTAATTTTTAGTATTTTTTTATTTTATTTTTTACCTACGTGACTTTACCAAAAAACCTAAGAGTATGAATTCTTCACCTGAGGACGGCTGCTTGCGTTGTGGCCGAAACATCATGAGAATTATTGTTTTGTTTTATTTTTATTTTATTATTTCCCTTCTACGTGACTTTACCGAAAGAACCAAGAAGATGAATCCCTGCAGTCACGAAAGCTTTAAATCGAAATTTAAATCTATACTGTTCAGACATCCTGTACCTCAGCCGCTGGATCTCTCAGCACCTCGCAGCCGTGAGGGATTCCAGTGACAATACAGACCCCGACCAGGCGCGCTGCTCTGGTACCAATAGCGGCTGTCCGCTCACTCGGCACGGCAGCGAGCGGACAGCGCGGTGAGAGCCTCGACTGAGCTCGCAGTGCGGGGAGTCCTGGAGTGGTCACAGCATCAGCAGTAGCTGCAATACTTTCGAGTGCCAATATCTTATCTCTGTCTGTCTTTGTTTTAATGTCCAATTCCCGCAGGCATACAGAGCTGCTACTGAACACACATGTTGTTCTTTAAGATGTTCAGTGTTGTGTCTTGTAGATTAAGATTTGCTTGCTTCTGCCAGACGTTAGTGAATCCTGTCTCATGCCTACGGCTTTTGGGAACCATTATCCCTGTCTCTCTCCCTGTCTGTCTCTCTCTCTCTGTCTCTCTCTGTTTGTCTTTGTCTCTATCTCTGTTTCTCCCTCTGTATTTTTCTGTCTCTGTTTATCTCTTTCCATCTTTCTGTGTGTGTCTCTCTCTCTGGCTTTCCCTGTCTCTCTCTGTCTCTCTGTTTATGTCTCTCTGTGTCCTTCTCTCACTGTCTGTCTTCGTCACTATCTCTCTGTCACTTTATATCAGTTTTTCTGTCTCTCTCTGTCTTTCTTTCTCTGTCTCTGCCCCAAAAGTAATTACGTTGCCAGTGCCTCAAACCAATGTTCCACCTTTTAGGGGACATCTTCAGGAAACTGGGGGTGCCCTTCTACAACAGCAGCTTTGTATATGGGGTGCCTTACCTGGCTAACAAGCGCCATGACCTCGCCAACCTCGCCTGTGCTCAGGCGAAGTTGGCGGTGTGCAGAACGAGGAAAAAGATGCTGGAAGGGGACACTTACGGCTGCTCTGTGCTTCCAGTGTTCAAGGCGCGGCTCCGGCTGGAGCACGCGTACCACACACATGTCGGTGATGTGCGCGTCTTCTTCGAACGCCGGGGACGGCACCCTCGTGTTCACCTTCTGAAGCGCTCGCTCGTCACCGTGGCGTGCGCGATGACCACCACGTGACTTTTCTTTCGTGTTGTGCGCGGTACATTTAGTGCCACAGCGCGCGCATTTATAGCGTTTGTTTTATTTGTTTGCTGGTGACTTTGTGTATTTCATATCGGAATCGCCTCCAGTGCTGTTGCTGCTGGCGGCACTAAAAGTTGTTTAAAAGTCTGTGTCTCTTTATTTATATTTCTCTCTCTCCCTCTGTCTCTTTTGCGTTGTTTCTCTTTCCCTGTTTGTCTCTCTCTATTTGTGTCTCTGTATCTCCATGTCTCTCTGTCTGTCTTACGCCTTCCACTCCTGGACTTTTGTTTTCTCTTCATATGTTGTTATTTTGCCTTTTCCCATATTGTTTATAACTCTATGTTTCGCTGTCTATGTGTATCTCTATATGTCTCTATGTGTATCTACGTCTCTCTACGTATCTATGTGTGTCTATGTATCTCTGTTTATCGATGTGTATCTCGATGTGTATGTTTACTATTTTAGGTATCTATATGTATCTCTGTGTATCCCTCGGTGGTGCTGAGGGGATATCTTGTTTAGCTCACCCAGCAGCTCGTTATTCTCTTGATCCCTATCCCGATACAACTCGCTGTGATACTCTGTAGCCTCCATCTCTGTGGGTCTCTCTTCTATGTCCATCTTGTCGTCCCTGCCTTGTCTCGCTGTTCTACTGCAGCCTGATACTCTAAACGTGTGGCGACGTTGATTCTAAACGTGGAGGGGAAAAACCGGAGGATCCGGAGAGAAATCCACGCGACCACGGGGAGAGAGAGAGATGCAAAGTCGGGTCATACAGCAGGCGCTGTCAGGGTCTGGGATCGATTCCATGGCCTCCTGTATATACCAAGAGAAGTAGTTAACATCTTTCTAGCCACCATGATGATGATGAGAGAGAGAAATACAAACCAAATATACAAGCGTCAGGATCGAGATCAAACCCACAACTCCCTGCACATCAGGCAAGGTCGTTAACATCTCTCTAGCCACTGTGGAGCCCTGTGTATCATCGGCACAGAAACGGAGTTTTACACCGAAGCTTGAAATGACTTTGCCAAGAGGAAGAATCTCCATGTGGTGAAGAGAACAGCGCCCAGAATAGACCCTTGGGGGACACCGCAAAGAGGAAGCTCGCGAGAGAACTCAACCACCGTTCAGAGACACCGCCTCTATATCACGCACTCCGAAGTGCATGTTTAAAAATGTTCCCTTCCACATCACCCCCCCCCAATCCCATTGCAAACCCGCACCCTACATGGCGCTCTTTGCCACAAATGAACTGCAACGCCTCGCTGCTGATGTCGTCAGCAAGGAGCTATAAACCATCATCACGACAACTCCACTCAGCATCCTCGCTGCAGGGATTCTGGCTCAGCCGTCGAACAAAAACAATCACCTCATCGCTTGATTTAGTATCCTATAAACAATACACTTTATACTAGACTATACACTACACTACACAATTCAATACTATACTTTACACTACACTAAACTACACGACGATACACTACACTGCTATAAACTACACTACTATACACTACAATATGCACTACACTATTGAACGATATACTTTACTATACACTACACTACACAATTCAATACTATACTTTACACTACACTATAAACTACACGACGATACACTACACTACAATACATTACACCATCAGCAGCATCGTCTTCATCTTCAGCAGTATCATCATCAGCTGCATCATCATAATACTCAGCTACAGCATCATCATCTTCATGAGCTGCATCATCATCGTCATCAGCTGCATCATCATCAGCCTGGTTACAGGTTGCAGGCCGGTTACGAGTCACCTTGCACTGCACAGCGACACTGCCATTGGGCGGTCCCCCAGGCTAGAAGTGAACCGCGCTGTGAGACGTTTCACTTTTGCGTTGCGTAGAGGTTGGGATACTAATAGGGGTTGGGGTAGTCGTTGTGGTAGTAATCGCTTAGTGACAATGTTTGGGATAGAAACAGGATTCGTGATAGGGGTATTGCTATGGGCTGGGGTAATTATAGGTACTGTGGTAGTGATAGTGGTTGGGGTAGTAATAGGGTTAGAGATAGGGGTGGTGATTGCGCTCGGGATAGTGATAGGGGTCGTGATAGTCATAGTGGTGAGGATAGTGATAGGGGTTTGGGTAGTGATAGGAAAAGTGACAGTGATAAGAGTTGTGCGAAGGGTAGTGATAATTAAAGGGGTAGTAATAGGGGTAGTGTCAGTGATAGGGGTATTACTAGTGATAGGGGTAGTGATCAAGGTAGGGTTAGTGATAGGGGTAGGCGTAGTGAAAAGGGTAGTGATAGTGGTAGTAATAGGGGTAGTGATAGTGGTAGGGGTAGGTCTGCTCAGAGCTGGGTGGCAGGGGCAGTGAGTACCAGTAGCAGGATGAAGCTGCAGGTTGTTGTTGTTCTAGTCAGGCTGAGTGCTTTATGTGCAGAGTTATAGATCATTCCGCTCCACACCCCTGGGACTGCCAATGCACGGACATCCTCTACTTGAGTGGCTGGGCCGCTCAGCACTCGCACATCGTGGGTGAGGGGTGGCCGTGGAGGCAGAGTCCAGACAACGCAAAGTGCTCTGGTACCAATAACGGCCACGCTGTTGGTAACCGGCACAGGCAGCTCCACACTCTAAGCCCAGTGGCTCTTATTAGTCTGGGGTGCGGCACGCACACCCTGGGGGTGCGAGACACGGGCAAATTATTTTTAGAAGAGAAATAATCGAAAAACAAATTAAGCACATGGCAATGTAAGTACAACTTACTTTGTTTCATCAAACCCTCCGTGTTTATTCACATGATAATTTTTTTTAGGATTGACAACCAAAGGCTGCAGTGAAATGATACAAACCACTGCTCTAGATAATCTCAATGCAACACAACACCGGTGCAAGTTTAGGATGTTACAGAAAACACACAAAGATAAAACAAAAACACAGATCCTCCGTATAGAGTGCAACAGACTGTTGGGGCAACTATGAAGGCCAGAACAGCATACGAGGGGGTGGGTGGCCAGTACAACGGCCGACCGCCTTTGTTTCCCCAGTGGCGATGTTTATATACCGCATCAGGTACTCATTTGAGGCAGAGTCAACCTAGAGGAGGCCCAGGACCGTTTCAGATAATCGTGACTACACAGATACACAACAACAACCGCCATTCGCCACTAAGTGGCGGTGACGTCACCACGACGCTTGTGCCAGGCCATGTGCACCTTGAGGCCACTTGAAGCGGCAAACGCCCGCTGGCAGGAGGTCACGGGGCAGACCCAGCAGGTGCCACGGGTCGACTGACTGAGATGAGTGGCCAATGCACCACCTGTGCCCCCTACTGTACCAACTTGCTGTGCTTTAGCCACCCAGTGCTCCGCTCGTTGTTGTGAGCGTCGCTCTTCTGCCCTCCGTTGCTGTTGGAGGGCGACTGCCTCCAACTGCTCAGTAGCGTCCTTCATGAGCCTCCTCCACAGAGGACGATCTTGACACCGCTGGTACCAGTCATCGACAAGTCCACTCAGCTTCACATTTGCCCGTACCACGTCACTCCATCTCTTCTCTAGCCCGTGCCGCGCCCGTTTAGCCCCCTCGATCCGGCCGAACAAAAGCTGTTTAGGCATGCAGTGACTTGCCATGCCGGCTACATGGCCCAGCCAACGCAGCCTTGCCTGCCGGAGGAGCTCACCGATGGGACTTTCTCCAGATCTTTCAAGGATTTGTGAGCTCCTCACACAATCCAGCCTGGTTACACTAAACCACGTCTAACATCGACACACACACACACAGATACACACACAGTACACACACAGATACACATATACAAAGAGAAATAACCCTCGTGTCGCAGACTGTTGGGGCAAGTGTTGTTAGCGAGTAGTTGCGCCTATAAATGCTGACACAAATTCACACGAAGATAAACACACACACATAAACACATACATACACAGATACACAAACAGATAAAGACGCACACAGACGCAAAGAGAAAGAGAAAGATCCCCCGTATAGACCTAACATACTGTTGGGGCAATTACTGTTAGCGAGGAGAAGTACCTATCAAGCCCGGCACAGATACACACAGAGATACACACACAGATACACACAGATACACAAAGACAACATACACACGAACATACCACGTGCCATGCACACAACACCAACGTAGCTACACACATCACACGTACTACACACACAGCCTGGTGCATAGCTCCCACACCACAGTGCTACGCTCGTCCCCTGCCCTCGCACTCCCATGGGTTGCCACCTAAATAGGCGTGGGTGAGGGAGCTGAGACGGTCGAACGCTCCATGCGGGATGCTCTTCAACTGGAGTGGTGACGCTCACGTGAACTCACGCGGACTCACGTGACCTGCGTTCACTACGCATCACTGCAAGTCGTGTATCGTGAGCCACGTGCATCACCACGTGTCACCACGCGTCACAACGCGTCACCACGAGTCACAACGCGTCACTACGCATCGTGTGTAGTGAGCTACGTGCATCTGCTCTCTGTGTCCATGCGCTCCGTGGTGCTGTCCAGGGTTTCTGCACCACCACCGCTGAATTCGCACAGCCACAGGTCGGTACCGCCCCATTATAAATGAATCTCCCGGCACGGCAGTTTCTTTGGTATCAGAGGAGGAGCTCTGTGCCACGACATCATCTAAAAAAATTAACCCGTAAAAATAAAGTTTTTCACTATAAATCCTTTATATGCGTGGCATCGGGGCGGCTAGAGTCCTCTCGTCCTCTGGCTTGAGATGGCTGCCACCTATGGGTCAGATGATTGTGTGCCAGCATTAACCAATTGGTAAATAAAAATGTAATTTTTTTCCCTAAACAGTGTAAAATTTTGGAAAAAAAATTCACGAAAATTCATTGTCACGCACAACGAGTCTGTGTGCAAAATGTCAGCTCAATTGGATCACGGGAAGTGGGTTAAAAACGACCGAAAGATTTGCACGATCCTAAGCAAGCAAGCGAACTTAATATAAAGGATTTAAAAACCTCTGCAACGCGTTCACCTGCAGCATTGTATCACCACCGTTGTTGTTGTTAATGTTACCTAAACTAACCCCATAGAGACCGATAGACACTCACAACTCATAGAGACTCAAAGAGGCACAAAGAGATCCAGATACAGAAGCATATACATCAACAGAGACCCACAGAAACCAACAGAGACCCATATCAACTCATACTCATACAAATACATTTAAAGCCCAAGAGACCAATAGAAACCCATATGTCATAGAGAACCATAGAGACCAAAGAGATCCAGAGACACGGATAGAACCATAGATGAAAACTAAATCAGGTAAGGCTATATAGCCGTCACAACTAAACGAAGTGGCTGATATCATCTTCACCTGGATATTCATAGAACTTAACTTTGATTATAATAGTGGAGGGAAAACTGGAGGACTCGGTGAAAAAACCACGTGACCATGGGCAGAGAGACACTCAAACTCCAAATATACAGAAGACGTCAGGGTCGGGATCGAACGCATGACCTCCTGCAAACGCCTCCGAGTTGGAGGTGTTCTAACTTTCTGCACCTGTCACAGAATCGTGATCGTTGTGGTGATGCTAATATAAATCTATACAATGTATGAGATGATTATTCTCCGGCCAACTGCACCTGTTCAGACATCCTGTACCTCAGCCGCTGGATCTCTCAGCACCCTGGAGTCGTGAGGGATGGTCGGCACAGAGTGGACCCCGACTCAGCGCGCTGCTCTGGTACCAATAGCGGCTGTCCGCTCACTCGGCACGGCAGCGAGCGGACAGCGCGGTGAGAGCCTCGACTGAGCTCGCAGTGCGGGGAGTCCTGGAGTGGTCACAGCAGCAGCAGCTGCAATACATTTCGAGTGTCAACATCTTATCTCTGTCAGTCTTTGTTTAAATGCCCAAGTCTCGCAGGCATACAGAGCTGTTACTGAACACGCATGTTGTTCTTTAAGATGTTCAGTGTTGTGTCTTGTAGCTTAAGATTTGCTTGCCTCTACAGATGATAGTGAATACTGCCACTGATTCCTTTCGCCTTTAGAGATCCTCGCTTTTTACTTCTCCCATTCAGTCGTTGTCCCATGCCAGGTGACTTCCCAAGTATGCCAGGTAAGTCCCACTGAGCTATAATTCTATTTAGGAGAAGCGACCTTGCAGGTAACGGGTGTATAACAAAATCGCTGGTCACCCCACCCTTGACCGAGTGGCTGTTGCCTGCGCATGATCTGTCATGAGTCTTCGGATGCTTTCAGATCAGGTCATGGATAGCGTGACACCTCCACCGCACCGCCTAAGTTTTCCTGGGGTCAAGGGCCAGCAACCCTTGAACTCTACTCTCAGTTGATACAACAAACAAAGCCAAGCCTCGACAGGACGGATCAAAACAGAAACGAACTGCGTCTGCCCACCGACTATGAGATGAGGATCTGCGCTTCAGGCCTTCAAATGCCGAGCATATGTACATCTCCTAACTGTCTTCTTGGTTCTTTCGGTAAAGTCACGTAGAAGGGAAGTAATAAAATAATAAAAATAAAACATAATAAAACAATTCTCACGACGTTTCGGCCACAACGCAAGCAGCCGTCCTCAGGCGAAGAATGAGAACATTATCAAGCTAGGAGCTTATATAGGTGTAGCGAGGAGGAGCGCCTTAACAAAAGAATGTGCATATGAAGAGGAATTTAGCATACCAATGGACAATGCGTAGGGGGTGGGCGGAGGGGTTTCAAAGTCCCATTATGCCCATGCATTATGCAGGATCAACAGCACCACGGGGGGGCGCAAGGAACAGCGTTAATAAAGGAAAGGAATGTTAGTGATATGTAGCTGCATTTACCAAACAACCACGTAGAAAACCGAAGTGAAAACTACATAAAAAACTAAAATATAAACTGATACTTACTATACTCTACAATAAGCTGAGTTACTAACAACAAATAATAAAATTACAATTCTACGTCGTAAGAAGTATATAATATACTTCCATCTAAACTTTATTCTCTTAGCATATACAGTACTATATACTGCCATAGATAAACCCAACATTCAATTATATACTGTATTGCTGTAAACCACCCTATACTTTATACATTTTAATATAACACTATGTATTATTCAACTCACCCTAATGTGTATCGAAATGGTTTATTACGTCCTTCCAATGATTGCTAAGCCTGAATCCATCTTCTCGGTTAAAATTGTCTCTGTGTTTGTATATGTGGATCGCCTCATGAACGAATCTCTCATGATAGCCAGATGGCTTGCAGAGAACCTCCGTCTTGGAGAAGTCAATGTCATGTGAGCCCACTGAGTTGTAACAGTGGTCTGCCACGGCTGAGGTGTTTGTCCTACCGTGTTTTAGATCAGCTTTATGTTCACGAATGCGGTCTGAGACGTGTCGTTTGGTTTCCCCAATGTAACTGCTACCACAGAGGCAACTTAGTTTGTAGACGCCAGGGTACTGTATGTCTGGAATCACATCTTTTACAGATGGTACCAGATCACGGATTTTATGTACTGTGTTGAATCGGACCTGGATCTTGTGTTTAATCAGGATTTTGGAGATCTTTTTTGTGACCCCAGCAATGTAGGGTAAGGTGATGGTCTTGAAAGGCTCCTCAACAGGATCTTTCTTGATGGTTGGAGTGATGGCTTTGCGGATTGTGTAGTCGGAGTAACCATTAGCCTTAAGAGCTTGGCGTACGTGTTTGAGTTCACTGGAAATGTGTTCATGGTCGGAGATGCATTGGGCTCTATGATATAGAGTCTTGATGAGGGAATTCTTCTGGGATGGATGGTGGTGGGAATCCGGTTTTAGATAAGCATCCGTGTGGGTGGCTTTCCTGTAGACAGAGTGGCTCATTGAACCATCAGGTCTCCTTTTGATTAGGACATCCAAAAAGGGTAGCTTGCCATCATTTTCGACTTCCATGGTGAATCTGATGGCTGGGTTATGGAATTGATGTGGTCGAGAAATTGGTCTAGAGCAGGCCGGCCATGTGGCCAGATGACAAAAGTGTCGTCTACGTACCTCTTCCATAAGGTCGGGCGTAGAGTGGCAGTCTGGATGGCGTCCGTCTCAAATTTTTCCATGAAGATGTTGGCTACAACCGGAGATAGGGGGGAGCCCATTGGGGTGCCCTCAATTTGCTTGTAGAAGGTTCCATTCCAGGTGAAGTATGTATTGTTTAAGCAGTGTCTCACCAGAGGGGGTACCCCAGCATTCAGTCCTTGATGAACCAAGTCTTCAATGATTGCGATGGGGTCAGGCACAGGCACCTTGGTGTTCAACAAGGTGCCTGTGCCTGACATTGAAGACTTGGTTCATCAAGGATTAAATGCTGGGGTACCCCCTCTGGTGAGACACTGCTTAACCAATACATACTTCACCTGGAATGGAACCTTCTACAAGCAAATTGAGGGCACCCCAATGGGCTCCCCCCTATCTCCGGTTGTAGCCAACATCTTCATGGAAAAATTTGAGACGGACGCCATCCAGACTGCCACTCTACGCCCGACCTTATGGAAGAGGTACGTAGACGACACTTTTGTCATCTGGCCACATGGCCGGCCTGCTCTAGACCAATTTCTCGACCACATCAATTCCATAACCCAGCCATCAGATTCACCATGGAAGTCGAAAATGATGGCAAGCTACCCTTTTTGGATGTCCTAATCAAAAGGAGACCTGATGGTTCAATGAGCCACTCTGTCTACAGGAAAGCCACCCACACGGATGCTTATCTAAAACCGGATTCCCACCACCATCCATCCCAGAAGAATTCCCTCATCAAGACTCTATATCATAGAGCCCAATGCATCTCCGACCATGAACACATTTCCAGTGAACTCAAACACGTACGCCAAGCTCTTAAGGCTAATAGTTACTCCGACTACACAATCCGCAAAGCCATCACTCCAACCATCAAGAAAGATCCTGTTGAGGAGCCTTTCAAGACCATCACCTTACCCTACATTGCTGGGGTCACAAAAAAGATCTCCAAAATCCTGATTAAACACAAGATCCAGGTCCGATTCAACACAGTACATAAAATCCGTGATCTGGTACCATCTGTAAAAGATGTGATTCCAGACATACAGTACCCTGGCGTCTACAAACTAAGTTGCCTCTGTGGTAGCAGTTACATTGGGGAAACCAAACGACACGTCTCAGACCGCATTCGTGAACATAAAGCTGATCTAAAACACGGTAGGACAAACACCTCAGCCGTGGCAGACCACTGTTACAACTCAGTGGGCTCACATGACATTGACTTCTCCAAGACGGAGGTTCTCTGCAAGCCATCTGGCTATCATGAGAGATTCGTTCATGAGGCGATCCACATATACAAACACAGATACAATTTTAACCGAGAAGATGGATTCAGGCTTAGCAATCATTGGAAGGACGTAATAAACCATTTCGATACACATTAGGGTGAGATGAATAATACATAGTGTTATATTAAAATGTATAACGTATAGGGTGGTTTACAGCAATACATTATATAATTTAATGTTGGGTTTATCTATGGCAGTATATAGTACTGTATATGCTAAGAGAATAAAGTTTAGATGGAAGTATATTATATATTTCTTACGACGTAGAATTGTAATTTTATTATTTGTTGTTAGTAACTCAGCATATTGTAGAGTATAGTAAGTATCAGTTTATATTTTAGTTTTTTATGTAGTTTTCACTTCAGTTTTCTACGTGGTTGTTTGGTAAATGCAGCTACATATCACTAACATTCCTTTCCTTTATTAACGCTGTTCCTTGCGCCCCCCCGTGGTGCTGTTGATCCTGCATAATGCATGGGCATAATGGGACTTTGAAACCCCTCCGCCCACCCCCTACGCATTGTCCATTGGTATGCTAAATTCCTCTTCATATGCACATTCTTTTGTTAAGGCGCTCCT
Source organism: Lampetra fluviatilis (assembly GCF_964198595.1). Taxonomy (NCBI): domain Eukaryota; kingdom Metazoa; phylum Chordata; class Hyperoartia; order Petromyzontiformes; family Petromyzontidae; genus Lampetra; species Lampetra fluviatilis. Next base: position 939,941 of record NC_136349.1, on the reverse strand, counting down.
CCTCGCTACACCTATATAAGCTCCTAGCTTGATAATGTTCTCATTCTTCGCCTGAGGACGGCTGCTTGCGTTGTGGCCGAAACGTCGTGAGAATTGTTTTATTATGTTTTATTTTTATTATTTTATTACTTCCCTTCTACGTGACTTTACCGAAAGAACCAAGAAGATTTATGTGCAGAGTTATAGATCATTCCGCTCCACACCCCTGGGACTGCCAATGCACGGACATCCTTTACTTGAGTGGCTGGGCCGCTCAGCACTCGGGCATCGTGGGTGAGGGGTGGCCGTGGAGGCACAGTCCAGACAGCGCAAAGTGCTCTGGTACCAATAACGGCCACGCTGTTGGTAACCGGCACAAGCAGCTCCACACTCTAAGCCCAGTGGCTCTTGCTAATCTGGGGTGCGGCACGCACACCCTGGGGGTGCGAGACACGGGCAGATTTATTTTAGAAGGGAAATCATCGAAAAAAAAATTATTCACGGGGAAATGTAAGTACAACTTACTTTGTTTCATCAAACCCTCCGTGTTTATTCACAGTATACAATTTATTAGCATTGACAATCAAAGGGGTGCAGGCTGCAGTGAAATGTTAAGAACCACTCCTCTAGATAATCTCAATGCAACACAACACCGGTAAACTTTTATGATGTTATAGAGAACACACAAAAATTAGACAGACACAGATCTCCGTATTTCGTGCAACAGACTGTTGGGGCAAGTGCTGTTAGCGAGCACCTTTGAAGGCCAGAAAGACATATGAGGACCACGCCCGACCGCATTTGTTTCCCCAGTGGCGATGTTTACACACCGCATCAAGTACTTATTTGAGGCAGAGTCAACCTAGAGGAGGCCCAGGACCGGTTCAGATAATCGTGACTACACAGATATACACACACACAGATAAACACACAGATACAGACACACACAGACACGAAGACAAAGACCCCCAGTACAGCGTTAACAGACTGTTGTGGCAAGAACTGTTAACGAGTAGAAGCACCTATATAGGCCGCCAAAGATACATACACAGATACACACAGAGATACATAAAGACACGCAACATACGCACGCACACACCACGATGCCATGCACACAACACCAACGTAGTTACACACACAGCCTGGTGCATAGCTCCCACACCACAGTGCCACGCTCGTCCCCTGCCCTCGCACTCCCATGGGTTGCCACCGAAATAGGCGTGGGTGAGGGAGCTGAGACGGTCGAACGCTCCATGCGGGATGCTCTTCAACTGGAGTGGTGACGCTCACGTGGACTCACGCGGACTCACGTGACCTGCGTTCACTACGCGTCACTGCAAGTCGTGTGTAGTGAGCCACGTGCATCACCACGTGTCACCACGCGTCACAACGCGTCACCACGTGTCACCACGTGTCACAACGCGTCACCACGTGTCACAACGCATCACTACGCATCGTGTGTAGCAAGCTACGTGCATCTGCGCTCCGTGTCCATGCGCTCCGTGGTGCTGTTAAGGGTTTCTGCACCACCGCCACCACCACCGCTGAACTCACACAGCCACAGGTCGACACCGCCCCATTATAATTGTATCTCCCGGCGCGGCAGTTTCTTTGGTATCAGAGGAGGAGCTCTGTGCCACGACATCATCTCAAAAAACCTCTGCAACGCGTTCACCTGCAGAGTTGCACAACCACCATTGTTGTTGTTGTTGACGTTATCTAAACTACACCCACAGAGACCGATAGAAACTCATAACTCATAGAGACCCGTAGAGACCCAAAGAGATCCAGAGACTCGTTTAGAACCATGGACATCCACATAAACCCACAAAAACACACAAAGACCAATAGTGACAAATACTCATCGAGACCCAAACTAAAACTAATTAAAAAATATTTTACCAAGTAAAGCACACTGGGATATATAGCACTTTGTTCAGAAGCGTTGTGGCTGTAACAAGTGTAATAAAATGGGTCGACGACAAGCGACTGTGTCTCCGTCTCTTTATTTCTTCATTAATGGACAGCTCGCATTCCGCTCTCCCGGTCACTCCGTGGCACGTCGCAGAACTGACGTCCCGCTCCCATGACGCTCCCGCGCCCCTCTCTCCCGCGCACCGCTAGCAGACGGCGCGCTGGGAGCCGTCTCCGCGTCGCCACGTGGCCGATGGCTCGCGGAGACTCCCGACGTGGCTCAGCTTCCAGCTCCCACCAACTAACAACGAGCCCCTTCCGGCTCCCCCTTATATCCTCTTCCCACGTCACCCAGACTCCGCCATTCGCCACACCCCTTAAGAACTTTCCAGATAATACCCCTCCCTTAACGCCCGCGGGCTCCGCCCTTAGACCCTGCCCCCGATGGTTTGTGGCGCCTGGTTGGCTTAGGGGCTGGGGAGGCGAAACCCCACATACGCTCTCATTACATAAGTGATCTTTACGAAGTGGGTGATATCATCATCACGTGGACATTCATAGTGGTTTCCAAATTGATGAAATGTGTGATGTTGATTAGTCTTGTGGGGGAGGAAACGGGAGGACCCAGAGAAAAATCCACGCAACCACGGGGAGAGAGAAACTGCAAATATGCAGAAGGCGTCCTCTCAGGCGGAGGCGTTGTAACATTCTGCACCTGTCACAGAATAATAAGTCACATCTCTACGTACATCTGTAGCATCGGAAATACATAGCATACACCGCCCTATGTATACTTATCTGTAGTTGCGGGCACGGATCTGTAGGGAGTGCCACCCTGAGCTAGAGAGAGCCGGACCGTTGAGAGGCTGAGTTCCCCGACCCCAGGTGAGGGGTTGGGGATTATTCCAGAGCCCCCTGGAAGGTTCTTCATATGCACATTCTTTTGTTAAGGCGCTCCTCCTCGCTACACCTATATAAGCTCCTAGCTTGATAATGTTCTCATTCTTCGCCTGAGGACGGCTGCTTGCGTTGTGGCCGAAACGTCGTGAGAATTGTTTTATTATGTTTTATTTTTATTATTTTATTACTTCCCTTCTACGTGACTTTACCGAAAGAACCAAGAAGATGAATCCCTGCAGTCACGAAAGCTTTAAATCGAAATCTGCACATAAAGCACTCAGCCTGACTAGAACAACAACAACAACCTGCAGCTTCAGCTCCTCCATTAGAACAACGCCCACCTCTTGTCTCCTAGACCTGCATCTTCATCCTGCTACTGGTACTCACTGCCCCTGCAAACCAGCTATCAGCAGGGCTACCCCAACCACTACCACTACCGCTACCACTACCCCTATCACTACCACTACCCCTATTACTAACCCGATCACTACCCCTATCACTACACCTATCACTACCACTACCCCTATCACTACCCTGATCACTATCCCTATCACTAGTAATACCACTACCCCTATCACTACCCCTATCACTATCACTACCCCTATCACTACCCCCATCACTACTTCTGTCGTTATTACTTCCCCTATCACTACCCCTACTCATACCACTGCCCCTATCACTACCAAAACCCCTATCACTTCCATCACCACTATCACTGTCAAGACCCATATCACTATCATCATCCCAACCTCTACCACGACCAAACCCCCAATCACTACCCTACCCATGTCCCTACCCTAACCACTACCCCTACCTCTATCACTCCCCTAACCCCTATCACCATCACTACCTATAACAACTATCACTACCCCAACCCGTATCACTACTCCGATCACTATCCCTATCACTACCCAAACCATTGTCACTAAGCGATCACTACCACAGCGACTACTACCCCAACTCCTATTACTGCCCCAGCCTCTACACAACGCAAAGCTAAACGTCTCACAGCGCGGTTCGCTTCTAGCCTAGGGGACACCCCAATGGCAGCCAGTCGCTGTGCAGTGCAAGGTGACTCACTACTGGCCTGCAACCGGTAACCAGGCTGATGATGATGATGACACAGCTCATGAAGACGATGCAGCTGATGATGATGATGATGCAGGTGATGATGCAGTTGATAATGATGATGCAGCTGATGGTGATGATTATGCAGTTGATGATGATGCTGCAGCTGATGACGATGCAGCTGATGATGATGATGATGTTAACGGAGTCCACGTTTCTAGTCATAGTTGGTTGTGTTTGAACACCACCACTACGAAGCGAGAAGCCACATGGCCCTGACATCATAGTAAACAAAACCACAGGCACCATGATAAGCAACGTAGCCCTAACATCACAACAACGCGATCCCAGCTGACAGCAAATGGTAGAATATTGCAATCATCACCACCACCATCATTGCTGTCGCCCACAGCGCTATCGCTGATGATTGCCACCACGGGTTAATTGACACCGTGAGCAGTCAGTTCACTAACGCATTGAACCCATCACCAGGTAACCAACGCTACCGGTGCGTGGATAACGAAGAGTGATTACGCTACAGTTCACCGTCTCGTTAAGAATGCGATCACTGATTAAATCAAGGAGTTTGTCCGTCGATGAAATCAATCAATCAGCGAGCGGTAGCTGTGATTGACAACTATTCGTGGAGTTTGCGTCTTTCCCTCTCCTCGTTGTGGTCACTGCATGGATTTTCCTCCGGATCCTTCAGTTTTTTCCTTTCCATTCATAATGAAAGTCAAGTGTTTAGATTAGTTGGCTGCGATAAATTTTCCACTTGATGAAGACAACAAACTAAACACAGTTCTAAAGAAATGGGTTTTCAAAGTAGTATTGTGTGTATTGCGTCGTATGGTCTATAGTAGACTGCATAGTAAGGTAGTGTGCAGTTTAACACGAAAGCTTTCGCGACCAATATCATCCAAAATAAATGTGTTTTAGGGTTAGATCGTGTAAATGTAGCAAGTTATATGCATTCATTAGTCCCCCCCCCCCCCCCACCACTTTGCGCCAGAAGTTGCTCACAAGTGATGTCATCACATCTACGCCTCTATTTAAGGAACGAAACAGGAGGATTTCTCTACAAATCTGGTTGTCGCCGATGAAGCTGGTTGTAATTACTGGCGAAACGTCGAATACAGATTGTAAATGTTGTGGCTTTGCTCTCCAAAACACCGATGTGCTGTACTAGTAACGAATTGCCATGTTCTGTTTACATGCCTAACCTTACTAATTGGTTGTGTTGGGTGGTGGCGAGTTTAACGACACATTCATATTTAGGCGATCTACCCCCAAAAAAAACCTGTATTTATTCTGTAGTATGTATGTAGCATGTTGAAATTTGGCACAATAAGTAGCCAACCGTGCTAATAGGATGAGTGGAGGAAGGACTACAAGCTAAAGCAATTTGTTTTAAAATCTAGATGTTGTAAAAGTGCACAGCTGCAGTGCTTTCCAAATTTCGGGAAGAGCGTTACAGATGCCGGAGAAGCTGCGCATCTGAAGGACCAGCGCGATGATGTGGTGACCTTCTCTAGGATAAGGAAGCATGCAATGAGGTGACCGTCTGTGTTCGACAGCTGAGCCACAAGCTGCTGCCGCTGCTGCAAAGATGCTGAATGAAGTGGTCGCTATGATGGTTTATAGCTCCTTGCTGATGACATTAGCAGCGAGGCGTTGCGGTTCATTTGTGGTAAGGAGCGTCTTGGAGGGTGCGGGTGGCAATGGGATTGGGGGGACAGGTGAGAGGAAATAATTTAAAATATCTCAAGATAGGTCGCGGTGTGAATGTACTACGGAGTGCGTGATATAGAGCCGGTTGTGCTGCACAGTCTGGAAGCGTGTTGACTCTTTATCTTACCAGGTGTAAGGTCCCGCTGAGCTGTGTAGCAGCTCTTTGTTCAGAAGCCATCCAGCAATCACAAACCATAGCAGCTCAACCATGTGACTGATATCATTATCACACAGAGACCCATTAACTCACAGAGACCCAAACTCATGGAGTCCCACAGAGACCCATACCTATCGAGACCAATAACTCAAGAGACCCATACTCATAGAGACTCATACCAATAGAGACCCATGCCAATAGAGACCCATACCCATAGAGACCCATACCCATAGAGACCCATACCAATAGAAACCCATACCCAGAGACCCATACTCATAGAGACCCATACCAATAGAGACCCATACCCATAGAGACCCATACCAATAGAAACCCATACCCAGAGACCCATACTCATAGAGACCCATACCCATAGAGACCCATACCCATAGAGACACATACTCATAGAGAGCCATACCCAGAGAGCCATACCCATAGAGTCCCATACCCATAGAGACCCATACCCATAGAGACCCATACTAAAACCAAGCTATGTATTTATCTTACCCGGTGTAATTCTCCACTGAGCTGTGTAGTAGCTCTCTGTTTAGAAGCGGTCTGGCCATCAATAACTATAGCAGCTCAACCAAGTGGCTGCTATCACCATCACCGTCATATAGATGGAGTGGGTCCAAGCACGGCGCACACTCAGGCTTGGAGGCAACACTGTTCATTAACCAACATCACATAACCCTTAACAGAACAACAGCACAAGGTGGCAACCCGCCATTCCTACACCTAGCTATGTACACTGGGAGCAGATGGCTATGTACATTCTGGAAGGACGACTGCAAATCGGACCAGGTTAGCCAACACACTGCCTGGTCCACAAGACCTCCAGACCGCCGACGACGATGGATTCTTCTCAGCCAGGACCGACCCAGCTACCCCCCGGGGCTTGGCTTTTATCCCAGAGGTCGCAACCGGGTACCCGATACTCGTACCCTACCCGATACTCGGGTAGCCGTTTACGACCCTGGTGCAGTCGGGTACGGGTAGGCCGTGAGTCACTGGTGAGTAACCGTTTGTCACTCATTTCGGGTAGGGTACGGGTAGGGAACGGGTAGGAATCAAAACCCGTTTGCGACCTCTGTTTTATCTTCACGGCGTGACCACGCCCCCCCCCTTAGCCACGCCCCTCTTAGCCACGTCCCCCCCCTTAGCCTCGCCTCCTTTCCCGATCCTTCGCGAGGGTTCAAGGCCCACCTCACGTGTTCCTCAAGCCCGGTACCCCCACCGTCAGCCCCACATCCGGTCACGTGCCACTTCCTATCTACCCAGCCTCCCCTGCTGTGCCCATCCGGTGTCCAGGGAGAGGCTCCGCACCCCCACGGTGCTGTCTCTACACAAGGGTACTCACACCAACGACACTACATAGACATTTAATACAAACACATAGATACCAATAGAGACTGGTAGACACACTTAGAGATGCATAGTGAATACAGAGATACACAGAGACAGAGACACGTAGATACACATAGCGATTATTATAGACCCATATAGTCCCATGGAGACCCATAAAACCCCACAGAGATACATAGAGATACACATAGAGATGCATAGAGACCCATAGAGGCCCATAGAGATACACGGAGATACACATAGAGATGCATAGTGACCCATGGAGATCCGTAGAGACCAACAGATACACATGGAGCACCACAGACTCATCTAAGACTATTTTTTATTTTACCAAGTGAGGCTGTTTGCGTGGTGTAATGAGCTCCATCTGATAATAATTCTGTACCCGCTGATCGGGCGCATTGCGGTGTCTATGAACGGTGGTCGCGTTCTCTCGCGAGCTTCCGCTTTGCGGTGTCCCCCAAGGGTCTATTCTTGGCGCTGTTCTCATCACCGCGTGGAGATTCTTCCTCTTGGCAAAGTAATTTCAAGCTTCGGTGTAAACCTTCGTTTCTGTGCCGATGATACACAGGGCGCCACAGTGGCTAAAGAGATGTTAACTATCTCGCCTGGTGTGAAGGGAGTTGTGAGTTCGATCTGGATACTGACGAGTGTATATTTGGTTTGCATGTCTCTCTCTCTCTCATCATCATCACGGTGGCTAGAGAGATGTTAACTACTTCTGGTATACAGGAGATCGTGGGATCTCTCTCCCCGTGGTCCAGTGGATTTCCCTCCGGATCCTCCGGTTATTTTCCTCCCAACATTTAGAATCAACGTCGACACGCGTTTAGAGTTTTAGGCTGCAAAACAACAGCGAGACAAGGCAGGGACGGCAAGATGGACAAAGAAGAGACACCCAGAGAGATGGGGCTACTGAGTATCACACGGAGTTGTATCAGGATAGGGATCAAGAGAATAACGAGCTGCTGTGTGAGCTAAAAAAGATATATCCTCAGCACTACCGAGAGATACACAGAGATACATAGAGACACATAGAGACACGTATACATACAGAGATACATAGAGATGCATATAGATAAACAGTGAGATACACAGACATACAGAGAAACAATAGAGATACATGAAGATTCAAAGAGAGACGTAGTGATACACATGGAGATATATAGAGATACACATAGATTCATGTAGATATACACAGACACGTATAAATATATAAATACAGAGATACATAGATATACATAAAGAGATACATAAAGATACATAGATATACACAGATATATACACAGAGATACACACAGATACACATAGAGATACATCATAGAGATACACATAAATACACATAGAGACACATACACGTAGAAACACATTGATAATAGAGATACATCGAGATATATAGAGATTCACATAGAGATGCACATAGAGATATATAGATTTACACAGATACACAGAGATAGAGACACATAGAGATGCACAGAGATACGTAGACATGAGACGATGATGACGGTGATGATGTGGAGACTCGGGCTGGGATAGTGGGTGCAGCTGCTTAACAGCAAATGTCGCTGTGGAGGCTCGTGGCAGAGAGAGCGAAGAGAATGGGAAGGAAGCTGCGTAGCACTGCAGGGAAGATTTCCCCTCGGCACCACCGAGGAGGGTGATGACAATGATGACGTCTCGTACGAAGAAGTGGGAAAGGCAAAATAACATCTGAAGAGAGAACAAAAGTCCAGGAGTGGACGGCATGAGACAGACCGAGAAACAGCGAAACAGAGAGGGAAATAGAGAGAGAGGCAGAGAGTGACAGAGAAAGAGAGAGACAGAGAGAGACAGAAGGAGAGACGGAGAGAAAGACAGACAGACAGGGAGAATGGTTTCCAAAAGCATTTGGTATGAGACAGGATTCACTAACATCTGGCAGAAGCAAGCAAATCTTAAGCTACAAGACACAACACTGAACATATTAAAGAACAACATGCGTGTTCAGTAGCAGCTCTGTATGCCTGCAAGACTTGGACATTATAACAAGGACTGACACAGATAAGTTGTTGACACTCGAAATGTATTGCAGCTGCTGCTGCTGTGACTACTCCAGGACTCCCCGCACTGCGAGGTCAGTCGAGGCTCTCACCGCGCTGTCCGCTCGCTGCTGTGCCGAGTGAGCGGACAGCCGCTATTGGTACCAGAGCAGCGCGCCTGGTCGGGGTCCACTCTGTGCCCACCATCCCTCACGACTCCTGGGTGCTGAGAGATCCATCGGCTGAGGTACATGATGTCTGAACAGGCGCAGTTGGCCGGAGAATAAACATCTTATACATTGTGTAGATTTATATTAGCATCACCACAACGATCACGATTGTGTGACAGGTGCAGAAAGTTTGAACGCCTCCAACTCAGGAGGCGTTTGCAGGAGGTCATGCGTTCGATCCCGACCCTGACGCCTTCTGTATATTTTGAGTTTGAGTGTCTCTCTGCCTATGTTCACGTGTTTTTTTCACCGGGTCCTCCAGTTTTCCCTCCACCATTATAATCAAAGTCACACGTTTAAAGCATTTGGATACTGCTATGAATATCCAGGTGAAGATGATATCAGCCACTTCGTTCAGTTGTGACAGCTATATAGCCTTACCTGATGTAGTTTTCGTCTATGGTTCTATCCGAGTCTCTGGATCTCTTTGGTCTCTATGGTTCTCTATGGCATATGGGTCTCTATTGGTCTCTTGGGATTTAAATTGATTTGTATGAGTATGAGTTGATATGGGTCTCTGTTGGTTTGTGTGGGTCTCTGTGGATGTCCATGGTTCTGTATCTGGATCTCTTTGGGTCTCTATGAGTTGTGAGTGTCTATCGGTCTCTGTGGGTGTAGTTTAGATAACGTCAACAACAACAATGGTGGTGGTACAATGCTGCAGGTGAACGCGTTGCAGAGGTGTTTTAACATGATGTCGTGGCACAGAGCTCCTCCTCTGATACCAAAGAAACTGCCGCGCCGGGAGATACAATTAAAATAGGGCGGTGCCGACCTGTGGCTGTGTGAGTTCAGCGGTGGTGGTGCAGAAACCCTGGACAGCACCACGGAGAGCATGGACACGGAGCGCAGATGCACGTAGCTTGCTACACACGATGCACAGTGACGCGTTGTGACGCGTTGTGACGCGTTGTGACGCGTGGTGACACGTGGTGATGCACGTGGCTCACGATACACGACTTGCAGTGATGCGTAGTGAACGCAGGTCACGTGAGTCCGTGTGAGTCCACGTGAGCGTCACCACTCCACTATGAGACCTCCTTTACCAGTGGCAAAATATAGTGATAGGCGTACAACTCAAAGACAGCGCACTATGAGAGTATTGAGAGCTTGGGGTAAGAATTGACACTATGAGACCTCCTTTACCAGTGGCATCTGGTCCAACACCAATGGAGACTAGGCTCTAAGAAAAGCTTTCTTGGGTGTGAACCAATCAACTTCAAGGACAGTGCATATCATTATCATCAGAGTTGTTTCTTTTGGTTTGCATTTGACTGCTTGTGTTGTGGTTATTGCAAAAATGATGCCTTGTATACAGGTGTCAGTTTTTGTACCAGTTGAAAGGGTAAAAACCTATTACTATATTTTGCCACTGGTGTAGTGGTGATACGCGCTGGGTGTATATGTCGTGTGCCAGCGCGTATGTACGGGTGTGTGTGTGGTGACGCGCGCTGACGGGGAGGAGCAGGCGTCAGTGCGCGGGTGGGGGTAGTGCTGCTGATTGGCTGTGTGCCGGTGACGCGCCCAGAGGGAGTGATCGGGTAGCAGCGCGGTGTGATTGGTCGGAGAGTGGAAACACGCGCTGAGCGGAACCGGATCGTGGGGATAGCGCGTGGGGATTGGGTAACGGAGGAGCGGTGCCGACGTTGAGGTCCGCATCCGCTCCGTCTCCCGGGAAGAAGGGGTATATAAGGTGATGCACAGAGGAGCAAGGGGCAGAAGTGGAACCATCTAAGAATGAAGACGAAGGTGTAAAGATAGAGCCCGGAGAGGAGAGTAATGGAGAGTAGAAGAGAGTAAGGTATAGCGTGTAGCCAGCGAGAGAGAAAGGTCTACACGAGCTGAGTAAGGTATAGTGTGTAGCCAGCGAGAGAGAAAGGTCTACACGAGCTGAGTAAGGTATAGTGTGTAGCCAGCGAGAGAGAAAGGTCTACACGAGCTGAGTAATGTATAGTGTGTAGCCAGCGAGATAGAACGGTCTACACGAGCTGAGTAATGTGTAGTGTGTAGCCAGCGAGAGAGAACGGTCTGCACGAGCCGAGTATGCATACGGTGTAGCCAGCGAGAGAGAACGGTCTGCACGAGCCGAGTATGCATACGGTGTAGCCAGCGCGAGAGAGGCAAAGTCTACACGAGGCGAGAGAAGAGAGTGTAGCAGAGGCGCAGAGTCTACACGAGGCGAGAGAGGAGTGTAGCCGAGGCGCGGAGTCTACACGAGGCACAGAGAGCCGGCAGCACAGAATCCTGAGTTAAGAGAAGTGCGGTGTGAAGAAGAGAGGCCACGCGTTGTATTGTTACAAGTCAAGATTTAATAAAAGAAGTGTGTTCCCGTCAAGGAGTTTCCTGCCGTCATTTTCCAATACTTCATCTGGCGTCAGAAGTGAAACGGGCTTCCAAGTATGGAGACGAGGAAGACCCGTAGGACCCACGGGATTGACCGCGAGGAAGACCTGGACGACTCGGAGCCGCTGGTGGCGGGGGGTGAGGAAGAGGACTTGCCCACGCTGCAGGGTCCGTCGACGGCGCCGGCCGAGCGACCGGGGACAGACGCCGGGCTTCGTGAGGCGCACTCCCGACTGGCGGAGCTGCTGCTCGCCGCCGCGTCCATCTTGGCGGAGATCAGCTCGTCGGGAGGAGCGGGGACGGTGGGGGACATTTTACAAGGTCGCCCCGCAGATTCCCGCCAAAACGAATGGGGGATTCCCGCCATTGCGCCTGGGCCTACTTTTGGCGGGAACGGCGAGCGCCACGTGGTGGTGGGTTCCCAAGCGCGCGCTTCGACTTCATCAGCGCGCGAGGGGGTCCGCCATCTTACGTCTGCTGCTGGAGCCGCCATCTTAGACACCGACGGACAGGCGGAGAGGAACCACGAGGCGGATGACTTCATTTTTCAGCAGCGCCTGCCCACGTTGTCAGCCTTCAAGGCGGAAGGCGGAGACTGGGGCCAATTTCAGCGAAGGTTTTTGGCGCATCAAGAGATGTCAGCGTGGTCCGATGCTACGGCGCTGCGGGCATTGCCCGCCATGCTGGACGACGACCGAGAGCCCAAGTCATCTCTACAATCCCCGGCAAGTCGCGGCACCTCACACGCTCGGCCTGTTTATTCGGCACACATGGGACGCCGCGTTGCGGCGGAGGAGGGCCGGTTAAGGTTCGGGGATTCGGTTCGGCGAGGGGGGTTCGGCCGGGACCAGGGAGACATTGAATGGGCGGAATTGGGGCATAGAATTGTGGCTGCTTCGGCGGGTTCGTCCGTTGTTACGGGATCTATTGATGGGGTTGAGATTAGGGTGTTAGTGGACACGGGGGCATCGGCAACTATTATATCGGACCTCATTTATAATATTCTTCCAGTCCAATGTCGTCCGCTGCTTCCAGTGGATGTGCCATTTTACGCCGCTAATGGGGGATCGTTGGGCATTATCGGTCAGGTTAGGGCGTCCATTTGCATTGGAGATATCAAATTATCGGGACCCGTTTTCGTTTCGTCTTCTTTGGCAGTTCCGTGTCTTTTGGGCACTGACTTTTTGGCTAAAATGCCCATTAAAATTCTTATCGATCAACGATGCATTGAACTGCCATCGGGTCGCCGGATTTCATTTTTGACGGGCCCTACTGACATTCGGACGGCGTGCGCTACGATACAAGCGGTGGCGACGCAGACAGTGCAAGTGCCCCCGGGTTCACAGATGTTGATTCCCCTCCGGTTGCGAAAACCATGGGTGAGGGAGGCTTCGGGACAGAGTATGCTTTTGGGTCCTTCTAACAAGGCTGTCGGGGGTCTTGATTTATCGGTGGCTCACACTTTGGTGCGGGCTGACAGGGATCCGTTTGTGATGGTTTTGAACGCGGGGTCGCGACCAGCTGTCATCCCGCAGGGCACCGTGCTGGCTCACGCGGCGCAGGTTCCTGGGGATGATGGGTTGGTTGCGCAGGTGGGCTCGAGCCCCGCGCGGAACGTTGAGCCAAGGGAAGACCTTGAGTGGGTCCATTCGTTATGTGCCGCCTCGGACGATTTGTCGGCGGCGCAGTTGGGTGCGCTGCGCGAGTTGCTCATTGAATTCTCTGATGTATTCAGTAAACATAAGTATGACATTGGGTGCACGGATTTGTTGCACCATCACATTGAAACGGGCGATGCGGCGCCGGTCAGGCTAAATCCCTTCCGACTGAGTCCCGTGGAGAAGGAACATGTTCAGTCGGCTGTTAACGATATGCTAGAAGCCGATATTATTTCACCCTCCTCTAGCCCGTGGGGAGCGCCTATTGTGCTGGTTAAGAAGCAGGACGGGTCCCTGCGATTCTGCGTTGATTTCCGTCGCCTGAATAAGATCTCTGTGGCTGACGCGTATCCGCTCCCCAGGATGGATGAGTCCCTCGATGCATTGTCTGGTGCGCGATATTTTTCGACTCTTGATTTGTTATCGGGGTTTTGGCAGTTGCCGCTCGACGAAGAGTCGAAACCTAAGACAGCATTTCGGACTCCAGGGGGGCTGTTCCAGTTTAACCGGTTACCCATGGGACTTCACTCCTCTCCAGCGACGTTTCAGCGACTTATGGAGTTGGTTTTGTCGGGCTTGCAGTGGGATACATGCTTGATTTATATGGACGATGTCATTGTTTTCAGTAAAACGTTTGAGGAACACCTCCGGCGATTGAGAGGGGTGTTCTTGCGAATGCGATCGGCTAAGTTGAAATTTAAACCGGCCAAATGTCACCTCCTTCGTAGGTCCGTTAGATACTTGGGTCACATTGTCGATTCTTCGGGGATCTCCACCGATCCCGCGAAGACGGATTGTGTCGGTTCGTGGCCGACACCTACGTCCGTTTCCGACGTGCGTAGTTTCATCGGGTTTGCTTCTTATTATCGGCGGTTCGTTGAGCACTTCGCCACTATTGCAAAACCCTTGCACGCTCTAACGGCGAAGGGAGTGAAGTTCAAATGGGGACCGGAGGAGGAGGCCGCGTTTCGCTCCCTCCGGGACGCCTTGGTGGGTGCCCCACCCTTGTGTTATCCCGATTTTGCCAGTCCCTTTTTGCTGGACACGGATGCTAGCAACACGGGCATTGGGGGGGTGCTATCCCAAGTCGTTGGGGGTGTCGAAAGAGTTGTCGCCTACGGTAGTAGGGTGTTGTCTCCGGCGGAGCAGCGCTACTGTGTCACCCGTCGCGAGCTGCTTGCCATTGTTTTTTTTGTGCAGCAGTTTAGGCCATATCTGTATGGTCGTCACTTTACAGTCCGAACGGACCACGCGGCGCTACAGTATTCATTGAGGGTCGCCCAGCCCTCGGGCCAGTTGTCGCGTTGGTTGGAAGTCCTCCAGGACTATCAGTTTACGACTACGTACCGTAAGGGGTTGCGACACACGAATGCCGATTGCTTGTCGCGGTTGTTGCCTTGTGATGAATGCGCGTGTTTGTCGGGATCGGCGCGCTGTAAACCGACGCTTGCGGGGGAGATGGGGGCACTGGCTGCGACAGCGGGCGCACCGAGTGGGGATGATTCCACTGCCTCTCAGGGTCGGGACTCGCTGCTCTCGCTGTCGCTCAGCGAATGGGGCCGCCTCCAGATGGCGGACAGCTCGCTGCTAGCATTGCGCCGCAAGGTTGGGGGTCCCGAGGGGGACCAGGAGCGTACCGGCTCCTATGTACTTGAGCGGGGCGTGTTATTGAAATGGGACAGTTTGTCCCGGCGGAACGCACTCGTGGTGCCTTCCGCTGTGAGGGGGAGGGTTGTCTTGGCGGCACACGAACGCCTCTTGCACTTGGGAGTTAACAAGACGCTTGCCCTGCTTCAGCGTGACTATTACTGGCCGGGAATGGGAAGTGATGTGGTGCATATTCTGAAGGGGTGCGTTGAGTGCGCCAGGCGTAAACCACCGGCCGTGGCAGCTAATCCACCGCTGCAATCTATTCAGGTCTCGCGTACCAACGAGCTCGTTGCACTCGATATTTTGGGGCCCTTCCCAGTCACGCCGAGAGGGAATAAATATTTGTTAGTGGGGGTCGAATACTTTACCCGATGGCCTATGGCGTGGCCTCTCGCTAACCAGTCGGCAGCGGCTGTGACGGATGCCTTCGTCCAGGGCTATGTCCTGGACAAGGGGGCTCCCGAACGCCTGCTGACCGACCAAGGTAAAAATTTTTCGAGTAAATTGTTGCAAGAGGTGTGCGATCTGTTGGGTACCAAGAAGGTGCGTACCTCCCCGTACCACCCGCAGACTGACGGGATGGTGGAGAGACTCCACAAAACCTTGACTTCCATGCTGTGCCAGCAGGTGTGCGAGGCACATGTAGATTGGGACCTGCAGGTCCCGGGAGTCCTTGCCGCGTATGGAATGGCCCCCCATGCAGCTACGGGGTTTTCCCCATTCTATTTGATGTACGGTCGGGAAGCTGACCCGCCAATAGAAACGCAACTTGGCCTGTCCGCTCCACGAACTAATTCTAATTTGGCAGAACATATTAAGTTTAATATTCATAAGCTGACAGAGGCGAGGGAGGCCGCACGGCTTAATTCGCGGGCTCGCCAAATTGCTAATGAACGGTTGCGGGCACGGAAGGTGTCCATGCACGAATGGAAACCAGGTGACAGGGCCTGGCTGCATTGCCCTCAGGCACCCTTGGCTACGTCGCCTAAATTGTTGAGACCGTGGAGGGGACCCGTGGAGGTCGTGCGCGTTGCACGGCCCCAGTGCGTTCAGATAAAGTGGGGAAAGCGCCGGTGGTACGTTCACCCCTCCCGACTGAAACCGTTCTCGCCTCCATATGGCCTCCCCTTGTGTCGTGATGGCCGGGCGTGTGACGTGACCGGCGACCCAGAGGGGGAAATGTCTCTGCCTGATCCACACGTATTGTCGCCTGATCTGCTCCCAGGTGTCTCGGAACTGACAGCTGCCGATCACCGGCGGCCGGATCTCCGCGGCGGGGCCGGCCCTTTCAGGCCCGTTCCGCGCCGTCTGGAGCGGCCGGAACCGCCGGACGGTCGTCAGTGTCCCGCCCCATACGATGGACCAGCCAGACGGACTCGCGCCAGGTCGTGCTACTTTGCATGACCTGCCTCGTGAGGAGTCGGGGCAGTTGGAGCGCCTCGTCACTGCGTGTAGTCGCTGGGACGTGGGGCGCGTTCGTTTCGTATTTGCTCGTATCGTGTTATTGTTGACTTTTCGCGTTCATTGTCAATCTGTACATAGTTATTCTTGTTGTTGTTGTTGTTGTGTTATGTTACGGGGCACACTCGGGGGGTTATGGGGTTTTTTTTTTTTGTTGGTTGTCGTTTTATCGTCGTGGTTGGTTGTTGTTAGCAGCCGGGCCGGCTGCGAGCTATGTGGGAGGGGGTGATGTAGTGGTGATACGCGCTGGGTGTATATGTCGTGTGCCAGCGCGTATGTACGGGTGTGTGTGTGGTGACGCGCGCTGACGGGGAGGAGCAGGCGTCAGTGCGCGGGTGGGGGTAGTGCTGCTGATTGGCTGTGTGCCGGTGACGCGCCCAGAGGGAGTGATCGGGTAGCAGCGCGGTGTGATTGGTCGGAGAGTGGAAACACGCGCTGAGCGGAACCGGATCGTGGGGATAGCGCGTGGGGATTGGGTAACGGAGGAGCGGTGCCGACGTTGAGGTCCGCATCCGCTCCGTCTCCCGGGAAGAAGGGGTATATAAGGTGATGCACAGAGGAGCAAGGGGCAGAAGTGGAACCATCTAAGAATGAAGACGAAGGTGTAAAGATAGAGCCCGGAGAGGAGAGTAATGGAGAGTAGAAGAGAGTAAGGTATAGCGTGTAGCCAGCGAGAGAGAAAGGTCTACACGAGCTGAGTAAGGTATAGTGTGTAGCCAGCGAGAGAGAAAGGTCTACACGAGCTGAGTAAGGTATAGTGTGTAGCCAGCGAGAGAGAAAGGTCTACACGAGCTGAGTAATGTATAGTGTGTAGCCAGCGAGATAGAACGGTCTACACGAGCTGAGTAATGTATAGTGTGTAGCCAGCGAGATAGAACGGTCTACACGAGCTGAGTAATGTGTAGTGTGTAGCCAGCGAGAGAGAACGGTCTGCACGAGCCGAGTATGCATACGGTGTAGCCAGCGCGAGAGAGGCAAAGTCTACACGAGGCGAGAGAAGAGAGTGTAGCAGAGGCGCAGAGTCTACACGAGGCGAGAGAGGAGTGTAGCCGAGGCGCGGAGTCTACACGAGGCACAGAGAGCCGGCAGCACAGAATCCTGAGTTAAGAGAAGTGCGGTGTGAAGAAGAGAGGCCACGCGTTGTATTGTTACAAGTCAAGATTTAATAAAAGAAGTGTGTTCCCGTCAAGGAGTTTCCTGCCGTCATTTTCCAATACTTCACTGGTAAAGGAGGTGTCATCGTGATAGTGCGCTGTCTTTGAGTTGTACGCCTTGTGGCGTCATCTGGTCCAACACCAATGGAGACTAGGCTCTAAGGAAAGCTGTCTCGGTTGTGGACCAATCAACTTCAATGACAGTGCATATCATTATCATCATCATAGTTATTTATTTTTGTTTGCATTTTGACTGCTTGTGTTGTGGTTATTGCAAACATGATGCCTTGTATACAGGTGTCAGTTTTTTGTACCAGTTGAAAGGGTAAAAACCTGTCACCACTCCAATTGAAGAGCATCCCGCATGGAGCGTTCGACCGTCTCAGCTCCCTCACCCACGCCTATTTCTTTGGCAACCCATGGGAGTGCGAGGGCAGGGGACGAGCGTGGCACTGTGGTGTGGGAGCTATGCACCAGGCTGTGCGTGTGTAGTACGCGTGCTGTGTGTAGCTACGTTGGTGTTGTGTGCATGGCACGTGGTGTGTGCTTGTGTATGTTGTCTTTGTGTATCTGTGCTGGGCTTTATAGGCGCTTCTACTCGCTAACAGTACTTTCCCCAACAGTCTGTTAAGGCTATAAGGGGGGTCTTTGTCATTCTCTTTGCACTTCTGTGTGTGTCTGTATCTGTGTGTTTGTATGTGTGTGTATCTGTGTGTGGGAGGGGTAGTGTAGCGGTTAGCGCGCTGCACTACGAACCTGGCGACCCGGGCTCACGGCCAACACCAGTGACGCTTATTTGAACCGGTCCTGGGCCTCCCTTAGGTCGACTCAGCCTCAAATGAGTACCTGGTGCGCTGTGTAAACATCGCCGCTAGGGAGACAAAGGCGGTCGGGCGTGGTGCTGGCCACCCACCCCCTCGTGTACCGTTCCGGCCTTCATAGGTGCTCGCTAACAGCACTTGCCCCTACAGTCTGTTAAGGCTATACGGGGGATCTTTGTATCTGTGTGTGTGTCTGTGTGTGTGTGTGTGTATGTGTGTGTATCTGCGTGTCTATGTGTTTCTGTCTGTGTATATCTGCGTGTGAATCAGTGCCAGCATTTATAGGCGCTTCTACTAGCTAACAGCACTTGCCCCAAAAGTATGTTAAGGCTACACGGGTTTTTTTTGTCTTTGTATCTGTGTGTGTATCTGTGTGTGTATCTGTGTGTGTATCTATGTGTGTACTGTGTGTGTACTGTGTGTGTATCTGTGTGTGTGTATGTGTGTGTATTGTGTGTGTGTTGTGTGTATTGTGTGTGTGTGTCTGTGTGTGTATGTGTGTATGTTTGTGTGTGTGTCTGTGTGTGTATGTGTATTGTGTGTGTGTGTGTGTCTGTGTGTATGTGTATCTGTGTGCGTGTGTGTGTGTATGTGTATTGTGTGTGTGTGTTGTGTGTATTGTGTATGTGTGTGTATCTGTGTGCGTGTGTGTCTATTTGTATGTGTGTGTGTTGTGTGTGGGCAGCGGTAGTGTAGCGGTTCGTGTGCTGTGCTACGAACCTGGCCACTCGGGTTCGAATCCCGCTCACGGCCAACACCAGTGACGATATTTAAACCACTGTTCGGTCTCCTCTAGGTCGACTCAGCCTCAAATTAGCACCTGGTGCAGTGTGTAAACATCGCCACTGGTAACACAAAGGTGGTCCGGCGTGGTACTGGCCACCTACCCCCTCGTGCGCCGTTCTGGCCTTCATAGGTGCTCGCTAACAGCACTTGCCCCTACAGTCTGTTGCAGGCTATACGGGGGATCTGTGTCTTTGTCTTATTTGCGTGTGTTCTCTGTAACATCCTAAACTTTTACTGGCGTTGTGTTGCATAGAGATTAGTTGTCTTTAATCGTTAACTTCAACTTGTTCCGCTTTGGTTCTTAATCGTAAAAAAACGCATAATGTGAATAAACACAGAGAGTTTAATAAAACAAAGTAAGTTGTACTGTACTTACATTGCCCCGTGCATAATTTGTTTTTCGATTATTTCCCTTCTAAAATAAATCTGCCCGTGTCTCGCACCCCCAGGGTGTGAGTGCCGCACCCCAGACTAAGAAGAGCCACTGGACTTAGAGTGTGGAGCTGCCTGTGCCGGTTACCAACAGCGTGGCCGTTATTGGTACCAGAGCACTTTGCGCTGTCTGGGTTCACGGTCCACGATGACCCAATCCACTGCTCCCGCACAATGTCCGAGTGCTGAGCGACCCTGCCACTCAAGTAGAGGATGTCCGTGCATTGACAGTCCCAGGGGTGTGGAGCGGAATGATCTATAACTCTGCACATAAAGCACTCAGCCTGACTAGAACAACAACAACAACCTGCGCTTCCGCTCCTAAAATAGAACAACCCCCACCTCTTGTCTCCTTGACCTGCAGCTTCATCTTCCTACTGGTACTCACTGCCCCTGCAAACCAGCTATGAGCAGGGCTACCCCAACCACTATCACTACCCATACCACTATCACTACCCCAACCACTATCACTACCACTACCCCTATCACTATCACTACCCCTACCACTACCCCTATCACTACCACTACCCCTATCACTATCACTATCCCAACTCCTATCACTAGCACAACCCTTATCACTACCTCTACCCCTATCACTACCCCTATTACTACCCCTACCACTACCGCTACAACTACCCTTATCACTACCACTACCCCTATCACTAACCCGATCACTACCCATACCACTATCACTACCACTACCCCTATCGATATCACTACCCCTATCACTATCCCTACCCCTATCACTACCCCTACCACTACCCCTGTCACTACCCCTGTCACTATCTCTACCACTACCCCTATCAATATCACTACCCCTATCACTATCACTACACCTACCACTATCCCTACCCCTACCACTACCCCTATCACTACCCCTACCACTACCCCTATCACTACCCCTACCACTACCCCTACCACTACCACTACCCCTATCAATATCACTACCCCTATCACTATCCCTACCCCTATCACTACCCCTACCACTACCCCTATCACTATCACTACCACTACCCCTATCACTATCACTACCCCTATCACTACCCCTATCACTACCCCTACCACTACCCCTATCACTATCACTACCACTACCCCTATCAATATCACTACCCCTATCACTATCACTACCCCTACCACTATCACTACCACTACCCCTACCACTATCACTACCCCTACCACTACCCCTATCACTACCCCTACCACTATCACTACCACTACCCCTATCAATATCACTACCCCTATCACTATCCCTACCCCTATCACTACCCCTACCACTACCCCTATCACTACCCCTACCACTACTTCTATCACTATCACTACCCCTACCACTACCCCTATCACTACCACTACCCCTATCAATATCACTACACCTATCACTATCACTACCCCTACCACTATCACTACCACTACCCCTATCTCAACTCCTATCACTAGCACAACCCTTATCACTACCCCTACCCCTATCACTACCCCTATTACTACCCCTATCACTATCACTACCCCTATCACTACCCGATCTCCTATCACTACCCCGAACGCCATTTCTACCCCTATCACGATAACTACCCAAATCACTACACCATTCCCTATCACTAGACCTACCCCTATGACTACCCTTCCTCTTATCACTACACCTACCCCTATAACTACTCCTACTCCTATCACGACACCTACCCCTATCCCTACCTCAACCCCCATTACTACACCTAACACTATTAATCACTACACCTAACACTATCACTACCGTATCACTACACCTAACACTATCACTACCCGTATAACTGCACCTATCACTACCCCTATCACTACACCTATCACTATCACTACCACTACTATCACGACACCAACCCCCATCACTACGTAGTGATTCAGTCACAACCGAAGAAATCACCCGACATCATGGACACGGCGTGCTTGACACGTCAGAAGGTAGAGCACGCCTTCTGATTAGTGCTTAACGGTGGCCTGAAAGGTGATTGGTTTGAGGCAGGGACATTGACGGGTTTGGAGGTGGAAATACAAAACGGGAGAGCGCGATTGAAACGGAGGATGATTGCCAGGGTGGGACGGTTGTGGATCCGTTCGACAAAGTGGGAAGGTGATTGGCTGGAGGGGAAAGCGGAAGTTCAAGGAAGCTTCAGGAAAGAGGGCTCGAGGGAGGAAGCGAGAGAGAGAGATCAGGACACGTTGAGTGAATCATTGAAGACACCGCGTGTGTGTCTCGTGCTGGAAGCAGTAAAGACTCCTGTTAGGGAAGGCTGCTGTGTCAGGTGTCACTGCACTACTATCGCATCGATTTAGAATGCGCAGGCTGAGGATTATTTGGTGGATGAACAGGCAGGGTTTAGGTTCACAGCGGAGAAAGCAAAGAGATAGAATAGGCGGGTTTATTACCGCGTCGCAGTTTTTCAGAAAGCATTCGATATCGGCTGAGGAAGATATGCAGCAGTAGGTATGAGACAGGAAGATCCACTATCAGAGACGGAGAGAGAGAGACAGGGAGACAACGAGAGAGCGACATAGATATCCAGAAGGCATTCGATACGAAAAAGCAAGATATTCAACGTGAGCTACATTAAAATCACAGGGAGTAGGGAAAAGACCGATAGAGCAGATTGTGCACGAGTCTAGGTGGAAGTCAGCAGTAGAGATTGGACAGGAAATAGGAGAATGGTTCCCAACAGCAGTAGGTATGAGACAGGGAGAGCCACCATCACCAAACAACTTCGTCACGTACTTTGGGAACAGAGTGACGGATTCCATTCAGGACATCGCCACGCAGGAATCTTTGTGTTGAAGGGGAAAGAGAAAATTCACCTGAGATTCGCGGACGACGTAGACGTGATGGGAAGAAAGCTGCGTAGCGCTGCAGGAAAGTGTTCATAGCGCTGACTAAGCCAGGAGGGGATGCAGGGGCTGAGGATTGATGCGGGGTAAAGAGACAAAAACTGAGACGATGGTGGTCGTGAAGGGAGGACGTTGAGAGAGAAGTAACAATAGAAATCGGTGAGATTGTGAACGTGAAGGGAATTTGCGCAATTGGGAAGTCTCTTGGCGTGGGACAACGACTGCACGGGAGTCGTGAAGAGCGAGAATCGCTGAAGGCTAAACGAGTCAGTGGCAGGATTCACTAACATCTGGCAGAAGCAAGCGAATCTTAATCTACAAGACACAGCACTGAACATCTTAAAGAACAACATGCGTGTTCAATAGCAGCTCTGTATGCCTGCGAGACTTTGGACATGAAAACAAAGACTGACAGAGATAAGATGTTGACACTCGAAATGTATTGCAGCTGCTGCTGTGACCACTCCAGGACTCCCCGCACTGCGAGCTCAGTCGAGGCTCTCACCGCGCTGTCCGCTCGCTGCCGTGCCGAGTGAGCGGACAGCCGCTATTGGTACCAGAGCAGCGCGCCTGGTCGGGGTCCACACTGCCCATACGATCCCTCACGACTCCTGGGTGCTGAGAGATCCAGCGGCTGAGGTACAGGATGTCTGAACAGGCGCAGTTGGCAAGATAATAATAATCTTATACCTCGTATAGATGTATATATTGCAGCACCTTATTAATATATTCTATACAGATTTATACATAGCGGCGCCTCGTTTTTATACCTTATATAGATTTATAAATAGCAGTGTCTTATTCTTATACCATATATAGATTTACATATACAATCTCCTTATTCTCATATTTTATGTGGATTATATAAAACAGCACCTTTTCTTATATCTTAAGGTTCTTATTTGACCACTATTACCGACCACGAATCCATGTGGCCATGGCGTCACAGTAGACCAATGCCCAGACGCCATGAGAATCCATGTGGTAGAATCTTGTTACCATCACCACAACCACCACTGCTGTTGCTCACCGCGCTATTGCTGATGATTGCCATCAGTGACCCGCCAGTTCAATGGCACCATGAACAGTCCGTTCACTAACGCAATGAACCCATCACAGGGTAACCAATGTTACCGTTGCATGGATAACTTAAGGAGAGTGATTACGCTACAGTTCACCATCTTCGCTACAAATACAATGGGTGATTACAATCAAGGAGATTGTTCGTCGATTAAATCAACAGATAGATCAATCCAACACGTAGGCTTTCGCGACCCATATTATTCAGAATGCAGGTTTTTGGGTTAGATCGTGTAAATATGAATGTGTCGTAACCCTCCACCACCCGACACAGCCAATTAGTAACGGATTTGTCACTTAAACAAAACTACAATTAGTTGCTACTTCAGCCCACCGATGTGTTGGAGAGTAAATACAGAGTAAATCCACAACATTTACAATTTGAGTAATTAGTGTTTTGTACTAAAGAAAAATTGACTAAGTTATCAACAGAAGGTGTCTATCGGATTAATTGCTTATGTGGCAGATGCTATATCGGACAGACGGGACGTAACATTAGCGTAAGACTAAAAGAACACCAAATAAATATGAAATGCTCTCAAACACAACTGGCGGCAGTTGCAGAACATGCTTGCCAACAAGGACACTCAATTTATTTTGATAACGTAGAAATGCTTTGTAAAACTAATTGTTACTGTCCAAGATTAATTCGATAATCCCTTGAAAGTGAGAGAAATACAAATACTTTTAACCGCTCTGACAGCTACAGGCTGAGTGCGGCCTGGAAGCGTATTATTAAGTAATACATCCTACAATTACAATTCCTTACAGACGAAGCACATGCTAATTAACCGATTACTAATCTATTATATAGTTACAATACCCCCCCTCGGCCTCTGATCGCTGCACCTGATGGGCTCAGTGATGACGTCTTTCTGCTGCTGCTGCTCTATTTAAGACCGGAAGCAGGTGGATTGCTTCACTCTTCTGGCAAATCGCCCGATGATGCCGGATGTAATTACCAGTGAAACGTCGCGGTATTCAAATGGTAAATGTTGTGAATTTACTCTCCAGCACAACACCGGTGGGCTGAAGTAGAACGACCCCCGTAGCCCCTTGCGGTCAGTGGCAGCCTTCGAGTCGGCTGTGAAGCAGCGTGGCTCTTACTCTTAGTGTAATGTATAGTGTAGTGTATAGTGTAGTGTATAGTGTAGTGTATAGTGTACAGTATAGTGTACAGTGTATGGTATTGTTGTATTTAGTAGTGTATAGTGTAGTGTACAGTGTAGTGCATGGTATTGTAGTGTATAGTAGTGTATAGTACATAATATAGGTTTTTTGGGGTCAGATCGCGTTATTTATGAATGTGTCGTAACCCTCCACCACCCGACACGGCCAAACAGTAAAAAATGTGTCACGTTTTTCAAAGGACTAAATAATTCACTTCTTTAGCCCACCGGGGTACTGAAGAGAGAATCAACAGCGTTATAAAATGTGAGTAGTCCGACGTTTCGCTGATAATTACAATTAGCTTCATCGGGCAAGAATGGCGAAGCTCTCCTATTGCTTCCGGTCTTAAATAGAGCAGCATCAGGGTGACGTCATCATGTAATTCAATTTAATCTGGTGCAGTGATTCGAGGCAAGGAGGGGGAGGGTATTGTAATTATATAGATTGGTAATCATTCAATTGCTATTCATTGGTATTTGTTTCCCTTATAAGGAATTGTAATTGTATTTATTTAATAATACGCTTCCAGGCCGCACTCAGCCTGTAGCTGTCAGAGTGATTGAAGTTATTTCTGTTTCAATTTCAATGGATTCTCTAATTAGTCTTGGCCAGTAATAATTAGTTTTACACAACACTTAAACGTTATCAAAAGCAATTGAGTGTCCTTGTTGACAAGCATGTTCTGCCACTGCCGACAGTTGTGTTTGAGATAATTTAATGTTTCTTTGGTGTTCTTTTAATCTTACGCTGATGTTACGTCCCGTCTGTCCAATATAGCATCGATGAAGCTGATTGTAATTATCAGCGAAACGTCGTACTAAAATTTTAAAATGCTGTTGATTCTCTCTGCAGCACACCGGTGGGCTAAACAAGTGAAAATATCTTAAGATAGGTCGCGGTGTGAATGTACTACGGAGTGTGTGATATAGAGCCGGTTGTACTGCACAGTCTGGAAGCGTGTTGACTTTTTCTCTTACCAGGTGTAAGGTCCGGCTGAGCTGTGTAGCAGCTCTTTGTTCAGAAGCCACCTGGTCACCACAAACCATAGCAGCTCAACCAAGTGGCTGATATCATTATCACACAGAGACCCATAGACTCACAGAGACCCACACTCATGGAGTCCCACAGAGTCCCATAACAATCGAGACCAATAACCAAAAAAACCCATACCCATAGAGACCCATACCCATAGAGACCCATACTCATAGAGACCCATACCCATAGAGACCCATACCCATAGAGACCCATACTCATAGTGACCCATAGCCATAGAGACACATACTCATAGAGACCCATGTCTATAGAGACCCATGTCTATAGAGACCCATGCTCATAGAGACCCATGCTCATAGAGACCCATACTCATAGAGACCCAGACCCATACTCATAGAGACCCAAACTAAAACTAAACTACGTATTTATCTTACCCGGTGTAATTCCCCACTGAGCTGTGCAGCAGTTCTTTGTTCAGAAGCGATCTGGCCATCAATAACTATAGCAGCTCAACCAATTCTAGATTTGAAGCTTTCGTGACTGCAAGGAATCATATTTTTAGGTTTTTTCGGTAAAGTCACGTAGGTAAAACATCAAAATTAATGAAAATAAAATAAAACAAAAACACGACGTTTCGGAGCTCAACCAAGTGGCTGCTATCACCATCACCGTCATATAGATGGAGTGGGTCCAAGCACGTCACACACTAAGGCTTAGAGACAACATTGTTCATTAAACAACATTACATAACCCTTAACAGAACAACAGCACAAGGTGGCAACCCACTATTACTACATCTAGCTATGTACACTGGGAGCAGATGGCAATGTACTTTCTGGAAGGACGACTGCAAATCGGACCAGGTTAGCCAACACGCTGCCTGGTCCACAAGACCTCCAGACCGCCGACGACGATGGATTCTTCTCAGCCAGGACCGACCCAGCTACTCCCCGGGGCTCGGCTTTTATCCCAGAGGTCGCAACCGGGTACCCGATACCCGTACCCTACCCGATACCCGGCTACCCATACCCGGCCGGGTACGGGTACGGGTAGCCGTTTGCGACCCTGGTGCGGCCGGGTACGGGTACGGGTAGGCCGTGAGTCACTGGTGAGTAACCGTTTGTCACTCATTTCGGGTAGGGTACGGGTAGGGAACGGGTAGGAATCAAAACCCGTTTGCGACCTCTGTTTTATCCTCACGGCGTGACCACGCCCCCCCCTTAGCCACGCCTCCTTTCCCGATCCTTCGCGAGGGTTCAAGGCCCACCTCACGTGTTCCTCAAGCCCGGTACCCCCACCGTCAGCCCCACATCCGGTCACGTGCCACTTCCTATCTACCCAGCCTCCCCTGCTGTGCCCATCCGGTGTCCAGGGAGAGGCTCCGCACCCACACGGTGCTCTCTCTACACAAGGGTACTCACACCAACGACACTACATAGACATTTAATACAAACACATAGAGACCAATAGAGACTGCTAGACACACTTAGAGATGCATAGTAAATACAGAGATACACAGAGACACGTAGATACACATAGCGATTATTATAGACCCATATAGTCCCATGGAGACCCATAAAAACCCACAGAGATACATAGAGATACACATAGAGATGCATAGAGACCCATAGAGGCCCATAGAGATACACGGAGATACACATAGAGATGCATAGTGACCCATGGAGATCCGTAGAGACCAACAGATACACATGGAGCACCACAGACTCATCTAAGACTATTTTTTATTTTACCAAGTGAGGCTGTTTGTGTGGTGTAATGAGCTCCATCTGATAATAATTCTGTACCCGCTGATCGGGCGCATTGCGGTGTCTATGAACGGTGGTCGCGTTCTCTCGTCAGATTCCGCTTTGCGGTGTCCCCCAAGGGTCTATTCTGGGCGCTGTTCTCTTCACCGCGTGGAGATTCTTCCTCTTGGCAAAGTCATTTCAAGCGTCGGTGTAAAACTCCGTGTCTGTGCCGATGATACACAGGGCGCCACAGTGGCTAGAGAGATGTTAACTACCTCGCCTGGTGTGCAGGAGGTCGTGGGATCTCTCTCCCCGTGGTCGTGTGGATTTCTCTCCAGGTCCTCCGGTTATTTCCCTCCACATTTACAATCAAAGTCGCTGCGAGTTTAGAGCATCAGGCTGCAGTAAAACAGCGAGACAAAGCAGGGACGGCAAGATGGACAAGAAGAGAGACCCACGGAGATGGGGCTTCTGTTATCACAGCGAGTGGTATCGGGATAGGGATCAAGAGAATAACGAGCTGCTGAGTGAGCTAAACAAGATATCCCCTCAGCACCACCGAGGGATACACAGAGATACATATAGATACCTAAAATAGTAAAGATACACATCGAGATACACATTGATATACAGAGATACATAGACACACATAGATACGTAGAGAGACGTAGATATACATTGACACAGACACAGCGAAACATCATAGAGTTATAAATAATAGTGGAAAAGTCCAAATAACAACATATGAAGAGAAAACAAAAGTCCAGGAGTGGAAGGCGTAAGACAGAGAGAGAGACAGAGAGATATAGAGACGCAAATAGAAAGACAGAAAGAGAGAAACAGGGAAAGAGAAACACAACGCAAGAGAGACAGAGGGAGAGAGAGAAATATAAATAGAGACAGACTTTTAAACAACTTGTATTGCCGCCAGCAGCAACAGCACTTGAGACGATTCCGATATGAAATACACAAAGTCACCAGCAAACAAATAAAACAAACGCTATAAATGCGCGCGCTGTGGCACTAAATGCACCGCGCACAACACGAAAGAAAAGTCACGTGGTGGTGGTGTCATCGCGCACGCCACGGTGACGAGCGAGCGCTTCAGAAGGTGAACACGAGGGTGCCGTCCACGGCGTTCGAAGAAGACGCGCACATCACCGACGTGTGTGGTACGCGTGCTCCAGTCGGAGCCGCGCCTTGAACACTGGAAGCACAGAGCAGCCGTCAGTGTCCCCTTCCAGCATCTTTTTCCTCTTTCTGTACACCGCCAACTTCGCCTGAGCACAGGCGACGTTGGCGAGGTCATGTGGCTTGTTAGCCAGGTAAGGCACCCCATATGCGAAGCTGCTGTTGTAGAAG
Source organism: Lampetra fluviatilis (assembly GCF_964198595.1). Classification (NCBI taxonomy): domain Eukaryota; kingdom Metazoa; phylum Chordata; class Hyperoartia; order Petromyzontiformes; family Petromyzontidae; genus Lampetra; species Lampetra fluviatilis. The sequence goes on along the minus strand of NC_136349.1, from coordinate 911,077 downwards.
GGTACCCCCAATTTCCTGAAGATGTCCCCTAAAAGGTGGAACATTGGTTTGAGGCGCTGGCAGCGTAATTACTTTTGGGGCAGAGACATAGAAAGAAAGACAGAGACAGAGAGAGACAGAAAGAGAAACAGAAAGACAGAGGGAGATAGAGAGGTAGAGAGAGAGAGAAAAAATACAGAGGGAGAAACAGAGATAGAGACAAAGACAAACAGAGAGAGACAAACAGGGAGAGAGACAGGGACAATGGTTCCCAAAAGCCGTAGGCATGAGACAGGATTCACTAACGTCTGGCAGAAGCAAGCAAATCTTAATCTACAAGACACAACACTGAACATCTTAAAGAACAACATGCGTGTTCAGTAGCAGCTCTGTATGCCTGCGAGAATTGGACATTAAAACAAAGACGGACAGAGATAAGATGTTGACACTCGAAATGTATTGCAGCTGCTGCTGCTGGTGTGACCACTCCAGGACTCTCCGCACTGCGAGCTCAGTCGAGGCTCTCACCGCGCTGTCCGCTCGCTGCCGTGCCGAGTGAGCGGACAGCCGCTTTTGGTACCAGAGCAGCGCGCTGAGTCAGGGTCCGCATTCCAATCGGACTTCCTCACGACTCCTGGGTGCTGAGAGATCCAGCGGCTGAGGTACAGGATGTCTGAACAGGCGCAGTTGGCCGGAGAATAATCATCTTATACATTGTGTAGATGTATATTAGCATCACCACAACGATCACGATTGTGTGACAGGTGCAGAAAGTTTGAACGCCTCCAACTCAGGAGGCGTTTGCAGGAGGTCATGCGTTCGATCCCGACCCTGACGCCTTCTGTATATTTGGAGTTTGAGTGTCTCTCTTCCCATGGTCACGTGGTTTTTTCACCGGGTCCTCCAGTTTGCCTTCCACCATTATAATCAAAGTCACACGTTTAAAGCATTTGGATACCGCTATGAATATCCAGGTGAAGATCAAATCAGCCACTTCGTTCAGTTGTGACAGCTATATAGCCTTACCTGATTTAGTTTTCGTCTATGGTTCTATCCGAGTCTCTGGATCTCTTTGGTCTCTATGGTTCTCTATGACGTATGGGTCTCTATTGGTCTCTTGGGCTTGAAATGGATTTGTATGAGTATTGGTTGCTATGGGTCTCTGTTGGTTTCTGTGGGTCTCTGTTGATGTCTATGCTTCTGTATCTGGATCTCTTTGTGCCTCTTTGAGTCTCTATGAGTTGTGAGTGTCTATCGGTTTCTATGGGGTTAGTTTAGGTAACATTAACAACAACAACAGTGGTGATACAATGCTGCAGGTAAACGCGTTGCAGAGGTTTTTTGAGATGATGTCGTGGCACAGAGCTGCTCCTCTGATGCCAATGAAACTGCCGCGCCGGGAGATACAATTATAATGGGGCGGTGCCGACCTGTGGCTGTGCGAGTTCAGTGGTGGTGGTGGTGCAGAAACCCTGGACAGCACCACGGAGAGCAGATGCCTGCAGCTTGCTACACACGATGCGTAGTGACGCGTTGTGACGCGTTGTGACGTGTAGTGACACGTGCTGACGCGTGATGACGCGTGGTGACGCGTGATGACACGTGGTGACGCGCTGTGACGCGTAGTGACACGTGGTGATGCACGTGGCTCACTACACACGACTTGCAGTGACGCGTAGTGAACGCAGGTCACGTGAGTCCGCGTGAGTCCACGTGAGCGCCACCACTCCAGTTGAAGAGCATCCCGCATGGAGTGTTCGACCGTCTCAGCTCCCTCACCCACTCCTATTTAGGTGGCAACCCATGGGAGTGCGAGAGCAGGGGACGAGGGTGGCACTGTGGTGTGGGAGCTATGCACCAGGTTGTGTGTGTGTAGTACGCGTGCTGTGTGTAGCTACGTCGGTGTTGTGTTCATGGCACGTGGTGAGTGCGTGTGTATGTTGTCTTTGTGTATCTGTGCTGGGCTTTATAGGCGCTTCTACTCGCTAACAGTACTTGCCCCAACAGTCTGTTAAGGCTATAAGGGGGGTCTTTGTCTTTCTCTTTGCACCTCTGTGTGTGTGTCTGTATCTGTGTGTGTGTATGTGTGTGTATCTGTGTGTCTCTGTGTTTCTGTCTGTGTATATATGTGTGTGAATCAGTGCCAGCATTTATAGGCGCTTCTACTCGCTAAAAGCACTTGCCCCAAAAGTATGTTAAAGCTACACGGGGGTTATTCGTCTTTGGATCTGTGTGTGTGTCTATGTGTGTGTGTACTGTGTGTGTATCTGTGTGTGTATCTGTATGTGTGTACTGTGTGTGTATTCTGTTTATGTATCTATGTGTGTACTGTGTGTGTATCTGTGTGTGTGTGTATGTGTGTGTTGTGTGTGTATGTGTGTACTGTGTGTGTATCTATGTGTGTAGTGTGTATTGTGTGTGTGTACTGTGTGTGTGTACTGTGTGTGTGTATCTGTGTGTGTATCTGTGTGTGTCTGTGTGTGTCTGTGTGTGTGTATGTGTGTGTGTTGTGTGTGTGTGTATGTGTGTACTGTGTGTGTTGTGTGTGTATGTGTGTGTGTGTATCTGTGTGTGTATGTGTGTTGTGTGTGTGTATGTGTGTGTGTATGTGTGTTGTGTGTGTGTATGTGTGTGTATGTGTGTGTATTGTGTGTGTGTGTGTTGTGTGTGTGTGTACTGTGTGTGTTGTGTGTGTATATGTGTGTACTGTGTGTGTTGTGTGTGTATGTGTGTATCTGTGTGTGTGTCTGTGTGTGTATGTGTGTGTTGTGTGTGTGTGTTGTGTGTAGGCAGCGGTAGTTTAGCGGTTCGCGTGCTGTGCTATGATCCTGGCCACCTGGGTTCGAATCCCGCTCACGGCCAACACCTGTGACATTATGTGAACTTCTCCACGGCCTCCCCTAGGTCGACTCAGCCTCAAATAAGTACATGGTGCAGTGGATAAACATCGCCACTGGGGAAACAAAGGCGGTCCGGCGTGGTGCTGGCCCCCTACCACCTCGTGCGCCGTTCTGGCCTTCATAGGTGCTCGCAAACAGCACTTGCCCCAACAGTCTGTTACAGGCTATGCGGGGGATCTGTGTCTTTGTCTTATTTGCGTGTGTTCTCTGTAACATCCCAAACGTTTACTGGCGTTGTGTTGCATTGAGATTATGTAAAGACGTTGTTTTAAACCTTTAACTGCAACTTGCTCCACTCTGGTTCTTAATCGTAAAAAAATGTATAATGTGAATAAACACAGAGGTTTTAATGAAACAAAGTAAGTTGAACTTACATGGCCCCGTGCTTAATTTGTTTTTCGATTATTTCCCTTCTAAAAATAATCTGCCCATGTCTCGCACCCCCAGGGTGTGCGTGCTGCCTGTGCCGGTTACCAACAGCGTGGCCGTTATTGGTACCAGAGCACTTGACGCTGTCTGGGTTTACGGTCCCATCCCAATGCTCCCGCACGATACCCGAGTGCTGAGCGACCCAGCCACTCAAGTAGAGGATGTCCGTGCATTGGCAGTCCCAGGGGTGTGGAGCGGAATGATCTATAACTCTGCACATAAAGCACTCAGCCTGAATAGAACAACAGAAACCTGCAGCTTCAGCTCCTACAATAGAACAAGCCCCACCTCTTGTCTCCTAGACCTGCATCTTCATCCTGCTACTGGTACTCACTGCCCCTGCCACCCAGCTATGAGCAGACCTACCCCTACCACTATCACTACCCGTATCACTACCCCTATCACTACCCCAATCACTACCCATATCACTATCATTACCCCTACCACTATCACTACCTCTATAACTATCACTACCCCTATCACTATCCCAACGTCTACCACTACCCCTATGACTACCCCTATCACTACCCTTACCTTCTCAGTACCCTTATCACTGTTACTTTTCCGATCACTACCCCTATCTCTACGCCTACCTTCTCTCTACCCTTATCATTGTCATTTTTCCTATCACTACCCCAATCACTATTACTGCCCCTATCACTATCACTACCCCTATCACTACCCCAATAACTATCTCTAGCACTAGCCAAACCCCTATCACTACCCTCACCACTATGACTATCACGACTGCTATCACTATTATTACCAATATTACTATCACTATCCCAACCCCAATCACCACCCCTAACTCAACCTCTATTACTACCCCAACACCTATCACTACCCCAACCCGGATCACTACCCCTTTCACGAATCATATCACTACCCTAAACATTGTCACTAAGCGATTACTACCACAACGACTACCCCAACCCCTATTGCAACCCCAACCTCTACGCAACGCAAAAGTGAAACGTCTCACAGCGCGGATCACTTCTAGCCTGGGGGACCGCCCAATGGCAGTGTCGCTGTGCAGTGCAAGGTGACTCGTAACCGGCCTGCAACCTGTAACCAGGCTGATGATGATGCAGCTGATGACGATGATGATGCAGCTCATCCAGATAATGATGATGCAGCTCATGATGATGATGCTGTAGCTGAGTATTATGATGCAGCTGATGATGGTGCTGCAGCTAATGAAGACGATGCAGCTGATGGTGATGATGATGTTAGAGAAGTCCACGTCTCTCATCCGAGTTGCTTCTGTTTGAGCACCACCACTACGGATCGAGAAGCCACGTGGCCCTGACGTCACAGTAGACCAAGACTCAGACGCCATGAGAAGCCACGTGGCCCTGACGTCACAGTAGACCAAGACTCAGACGCCATGAGAAGTCACGTGGCCCTGACGTCACAGTAGACCAAGACCCAGACGCCACGAGAAGCCACGTGGCCTTGACGTCACAGTAGACCAAGACCCAGACGCCACGAGAAGCCACGTGGCCCTGACGTCACAGTAGACCAAGACCCAGACACCATGAGAAGTCACGTGGCCCTGACGTCACAGTAGACCAAGACACAGACTACACAGGAACCCCCAAGTGGGGGCTGGGAGGCGGTCACGTGTCAGGCGTAAAAACCGCTCGAAGATTCTCGAAGGTGGCCGTGGCCAAGGGCGGAGCCAGCCACTAGAGAGAGTTTATAAACCAGGTCCCCGAGAGGGACCGGCATCAGTTGTTCATCTTCAAGATTCTACGTTTTATGTTCTACGTCCTGCCGAGTCTCCAACACGTGGTCTGGGACCTAAGCCAGAGTCCGGTCTGTTGAAGCTAGTGGAGTGTAATTAGCGTAGTTAGCCTGGTGCACCACCACCATAGGTGTTTTAGTGTCAAGGGGTGGTTACACCGGAAGCCACTGCAGCTTGGCGAGCATCGGACGGACACGGTATCGGATCTTGCAGCAGCGCCCGTCACGAGGCCGTGGTGCCAGGGAGTTCTGTACCCGCTGATCGGACGCATTGCGGTGTCTCTGAATGGTGGTCGCGTTCCCTCGTGAGCTTCTGCTTTGCGGTGTCCCCCAAGGGTCTATTCTGGGCGCTGTTTTCTTCACCGCATGGAGATTCTTCCTCTTGGCAAAGTAATTTCAAGCTTCGGCATAAAACTTCGTTTCTGTGCCAATGATACACAGGGCACCACAGTGGCTTGAGAGATGTTAACTACCTCGCCTGGTTTGCAGGGAGTTGTGGGTTCGAACCCAGACCCTGACGCCTATATATTTTGAGTTTGCATGTCTCTCGCTCTCTAATCATTATCAGGGTGGCTAGAGAGATGTTAACTACTTATCCTGGTATAGAGGAGGTCGTGGAATCTCTCTCCCCGTGGTCGCGTGGATTTCTCTCCGGGTCCTCCGGTTATTTCCCTCCACATTTACAATCAACGTCGCCGCGCGTTTAGAGGATCAGGCTGCAGTAAAACAGCGAGACAAGGCAGGGACGGCAAGATGGACAAAAAGTGAGACCCACAGAGATGGGGCTACTGAGTATCACAGCGAGTTGTATCGGGATAGGGATGAAGAGAATAACGAGCTGCTGGGTGAGCGAGACGAGATATCTCCTCAGTACCACCGGGAGATACATAGAGACACGTAGAGACACGTATACATACAGAGATACATAAAGATACATATAAATACACATAGAGATACACATACATACACAGATATACATAGAGATACATGAAGATTCAAAGAGAGGCGTATAGATACACATGGAGAAACATAGAGATACATAGAGATACACATAGATTAATACATAGACACTTAAAAATATATAAATACACACATACTTAGATACATAAAGATACATAGATATACACAGATATATTCACGTAGAGATAGATGGAGATATATAGAGATATTTAGAGAGTAACATATGGAGACATAGAGATATGTAGATTTACACAGATACATAGAGATAGAGACACATAGAGATCCACGGAGATACATAGAGGTATAAAGAGATACACAGAGATACGTAGAGATGAGACAATGATGACGGTGATGATGATAGTGGGCGCTGCTGCTTAACAGCATATGTCGCTGTGGAGGCTCGTGGCAGAGAGAGCGAAGAGAATGGGAAGGAAGCTGCGTAGCACTGCAGGGAAGATTTCCCCTCAGCACCACCGAGGGGGGTGATGACAATGATGACGTCTCGTACGAAGAAGTGGGAAAGGCAAAATGACAACATCGAGAAGAGAGAACAAAAGTCCAGGAGTGGAATGCATAAGACAGACAGAGAGACAGCGAAACAGAGAGGGAAATAGAGAGAGAGGCAGAGAGACAGAGATAGAGAGACAGAGAGAGACAGAAGGAGAGACGGAGAGAAAGACAGACAGGGAGAATGGTTTCCAAAAGCATTTGGTATGAGACAGGATGCACTAACATCTAATAGAAACAAGCAAATCTTAAGCTACAAGACACAACACTGAACATCTTAAAGAACAACATGCATGTTCAGTAACAGCTCTGTATGACTGCGAGACTTGGACATTAAAACAAAGACTGACACAGATAAGATGTTGACACTCGAAATGTATTGCAGCTGCTGCTGCTGTGACCACTCCAGGACTCCCCGCATTGCGAGCTCAGTCGAGGCTCTCACCGCGCTGTCCGCTCGCTGCCGTGCCGAGTGAGCGGACAGCCGCTATTGGTACCAGAGCAGCGCGCTGAGTCGGGGTCCGCATTGCCCCAATCATCCCTCACGACTCCTGGGTGCTGAGAGATCCAGCGGCTGAGGTACAGGATGTCTGAGCAGGCGCAGTTGGCCGGAGAATAATCATCTTATACTTCGTATAGTTTTATATATAGCAGCGTCTTATTCTTATATTTTATATAGATGTATATATAGCAGCGTTTTATTTTTATATTTTATATAGATTTATATATAGCAGTGCCTTATTCTTATATTTTATATAGATTTATATATAGCAGCGTCTTATTCTTATATTTAATGTAGATTTATGTATAGCAGCGTCTTATTATTATATTTTATATAGATTTACGTATAGCAGTGTCTTATTCTTATATTTTATATAGATTTATATATAGCAGTGCCTTATTTTCAATCTTGTACAGATTTATATATAGCAGTGCCTTATTCTTATATATATTTACATAGCTCTGCCTTATTCTTATATCGTATATAGATTAAAAAAATAGTAGAGCCTTTTTTAATATTTTACTTAAATTTACATATAGCAGAGCCTTATTGTTATATCTTTTTTGATTTATATATGCTAGTGCCTTATTCTTATATCCTATGTAGATTTGTTGCGAAACTTTATTTTCATACCTTCCATAGATGTATATATAGCAGCTCCTTAATTATTATATCTTAAGGACACTGATGATGCAGCAGCTCACTTGATACAGCTATCGTGCTGTGACGGTTCCACCTCAAGACGGAGACTTGTGTTGCCTCCGAAACGTCGTGATTTTTATTTTATTTTGATTTTACGATTATTAATTAAAAAATTTTACCTACGTGACTTTACCGAAAAAACCTAAGAATATCCTTGCAGTCACGAAAGCTTCAAATCTAGAGATGATGAAGGAGTCCACGTCTCTATTCCGAGTTGGTTTTGTTTGACCACCGCTACCGAGCAAGGATCCACATGGCCCTGACGTCTTAGTAGCGCAAGGCCCAAACGCCATGAGAAGCCACATGGCCCGAACATCACAGTAGGCCAAGGCCTAGACGCTATGAGAAACCACGTGGCCCTGATGTCACAAGAGACCAAGGCCCATACGCCATGAGAAGTCACGTGGCTCTGATGTCACAATCACACCAGACACAACATCACTGCTCTCGCCCACAGCGCTATCGCTGGTGATCGCCATCAGTGAACCGCCAGTTCACTGACACCGTGAGCAGTCCGTTCACTAACGCTCTGAACCCATCACCAGATACATTACATTACATTATATTTCGATATTTTGCTAGGTTATTTAATTTTAGTGTGTCTTTCTCCTGATTTTCAAGCTTCCGTTGCCGTGCCGCGTCGTCATCTTACTTGCAGCAGCATCACGTTGCCGTCCACTCATTGATATGCTAATTTTTCTCTGCCCCCTTCCTCTCTCCACCCCCGCCCCCCTCTCTATATTTAAGGCACCGTCATAGAAACGACCTCTCTCTTTGTGCCGATATGTGTCCTCTCTCTGTATGTCCTTGTAATGTCTGTCTGCTTGTATGTCTATCTATAGTTTTCTAGTTAGATTTTTGTTGCTATTTCTTTTATGCGTGATGATGATTGCTTGTGTTGCAATCGAAACGTCGTAATATGCTATTATTTAATTTATTATTTTATCTTTAGACGTGACTTAACCGAAAGAACCAAAGAATAAGAACCATTACCAGGTAACCAACGCTACTGGTGCGTGGACAACGAAGGGGAGTGAGTATGCTACAGTTCACCGTCTCGCTTCGAATGCGCTCTGTGTTTACAATTCAGGAGATTGGCCGTCAATTAAATCAATAGATTGATTTGTGAGCGGTCACGTGATTGACAGTCGTTCCTTAAATGATCATCAGGTGACAGGATGCGAAGCATGACGCGTCACGTGATCAGTGCGACGTCCCGCGTGTGGTGTCGTTATTAGCATCACGACAACGTGATGCTAATAACACACAAGCAGATGGAGACACACACAGAGTCACACAGAGAGACAACGCCTCTGTGTCGAGGCCTTAAATATAGAGGGGGGAGGGTGGGGCAGAGAGAGGGGGGGGGGGGATTGGGGTTGAGAACAATGAGAGATTTGTGTGGAATTCATGTGTGTCTCTGTGTGTGTCTCTATCTGCTTGTGTGTCTGTCTATGTGTCCCCGTATCTGTGTTTTGTCTCTCTCTCAAATTTAGCAATCTTTGGAAGAACGTAATCAACCAGGTAAGGTGTTGACTGTTGTGTTAACCTATTCTCTGTGCTGTATTGCATTATATTTCTAAGTTTACTACGTTTGTTTTCTCATTCATTCTTACCTGATGATGGTTGCTTGTGTTGCAATTGAAACGTCGCATTCTATCATTATTATTATTTCATTTATTTTCTTTCTACGTGACTTCACCGAAAGAACCAGCGAGTAAATCCTGCAGTCACGAAAGCAGTGGCGGCTCCTGCAAAATCTCTCAGGGGGGGCAAATGTCTGGATGATTGATAAGGATAAGGTCCACCCATGCAATGGATAAATTAACAGCTTAAGCATGTAAAGGCAACTTCACTTCTTTAATATTAATGAAAAATAAAGTGACTCTTACAATACATCTTGTTTGTTTCTATACTCACTATTAAAACAAACCACTCAAGTTTCTTTTATTAAAGATTCCACTAGGTGGCGACAAATTATATTGTTGGATGAAACGTGCTTACGTATGATGACGTAAGCACGTATGATGACGTAAGCACGTTAGGGCGAGCCTTCCCGGAAGCCATAGAGAATGCATTGCAGCGCCCCCGTTTGAAAAAAAACATCTTTGAATGTAAGTCTATGGGACCACTCGGGGCGATTCTCAGCTGGAGGGAAATCGCCCAAAAAGAGGCGGTACTCCACAGAACGTAGCATGACGCTGATTGGACTATATCCAGAGGCACAGTGACGGCTAGCGTGACTCTGTGGTTGAATGACATTGGTGGTGCATCGCCCAATCGCCCTAATGAAGAAACCGCCCCTGCACGAAAGCTTCAAAACTAGTTTAAAGAGCATTATAGCCTTACCTGATTTAGTTTTCGTCTATGGTTCTATCCGAGTCTCTGGATCTCTTTTGGTCTCTATGGTTCTCTATGACATATGGGTCTCTATTGGTCTCTTGGGCTTTAAATGGATTTGTACGAGTATGGGTTGCTATGGGTCTCTGTTGGTTTCTGTGGGTCTCCGTGGATGTCTATTGTTCTGTATATGGATCTCTTTGTGCCTCTTTGGGTCTCTGAGTTGTGAGTGTCTATCGGTCTCTGTGGGTGTAGTTTAGATAATGTCAACAACAACAACAACGGTGGTTGTGCAATGCTGCAGGTGAACGCGTTGCAGAGGTTTTCTGAGATGATGTCGTGGCACAGAGTTCCTCCTCTAATACCAAAGAAACTGCCGCGCCGGGAGATACAATTATAATGGAGCGGTGCCGACCTGTGGCTGTGCGAGTTCAGCGGTGGTGGTGCAGAAACCTTGGACAGCACCACGGAGCGCATGGACACGGAGCGCAGATGCACGTAGCTTGCTACACACGATGCGTAGTGACGCGTTGTAACGCGTGGTGACACGTGGTGATGCACGTAGCTTGTAGTGATGCGTAGTGAACGCAGGTCACGTGAGTCCGTGTGAGTCCACGTGAACGTCACCACTCCACGATGAGACCTCCTTTACCAGTGGCAAAATATAGTGATAGGCGTACAACTCAAATACAGCGCACTATCAGAGTATTGAGAGCTCGGGGTAAGCATTTACACTATGAGAACTCCTTTACCAGTGGCATCTTGTCCAACACCAATGGAGACTAGGCTCTAAGGAAAGCTGTATCGGGTGTGGACCAATCAACTTCAAGGACAGTGCATATCATTATCATCATCAGAGTTGTTTCTTTTTGTTAGCATTTTGACTGCTTGTGTTGTGGTTATTGCAAACATGATGCCTTGTATCAAGGTGTCAGTTTTTGTACCAGTTGAAAGGGTAAAAACCTGTCACCACTCTAGTTGAAGAGCATCCCGCATGGAGCGTTCGACCGTCTCAGCTCCCTCACCCACGCCTATTTCTTTGGCATCCCATGGGAGTGCGAGGGCAGGATACGAGCGTGGCACTGTGGTGTGGGAGCTATGCACCAGGCTGTGTGTGTGTAGTACGCGTGATGTGTGTAGCTATGTCAGTGTTGTGTTCATGGCACGTGGTGAGTGCGTGTGTATATTGCGTGTCTTTATGTATCTGTGTGTGTGTGTATCTGTGTATGTATCTTTGGCGGCCAATATAGGTGCTTCTACTCGTTAACAATTCTAGCCTCAAAAGTCTGTTAAGGCTGTACGGGGGGTCTTTGTCTTCGTGGCTGTGTGTGTGTCTGTGTGTGTATCTGTGTGTCTGTATATGTGTGTCTGTGTGTGTCTGTATCTGTGTGTCTGTCTGTATCTGTGTGTATATCTGTGTAGTCACGATTATCTGAACCGGTCCTGGGCCTCCTCTAGGTTGACTCTGCCTCAAATAAGTACCTGATGCGGTGTGTAAACATCACCACTGGGGAAACAAATGCTGTCGGGCGTGGTCCTCATGTGCCTTTCTGGCCTTCAAAGGTGCTCGCTAACAGCACTTGCCCCAACAGTTTGTTGCCCGAAATACGGGGATCTGTGTCTTTGTCTAATTTTTGTGTGTTCTCTGTAACATCCTAAGAGTTTACCTGTGTTGTGTTGCATTGAGATTATCTAGAGGAGAGGTTCTTAACATTTCACTGCAGCCTGCACCCCTTTGATTGTCAATGCTAATAAAATGTATACTGTGAATAAACACGGAGGGTTTGATGAAACAAAGTAAGTTGTACTTACATTGCCCCGTGCTTAATTTGTTTTTCGATGATTTACCTTATAAAAAGAATCTGCCCATGTCTCGCACCCCCAGGGTGTGCGTGCTGCACCCCAGACTAAGAAGAGCCACTGGGCTTAAAGTGTGGAGCTGCCTGTGCCGGTTACCAACAGCGTGGCCGTTATTGGTACCAGAGCACTTTGCGCTGTCTGGGTTCACGGTCCACCAACCCTCACCCACGATGCCCGAGTGCTGAGCGACCCAGCCACTCATGTAGAGGATGTCCGTGCACTGACAGTCCCAGGGGTGTGGAGCGGAATGATCTATAACTCTGCACATAAAGCACTCAGCCTGAATAGAACAACAACAACAACCTGCAGCTTCAGCTCCTCGCTTAGAACAACCCAATCTCTTGTCTCCTAGAACTGCATTTTCATCCTGCTACTGGTACTCACTGCCCCTGCCACCCAGCTATGAGCAGACCTACCCCTACCACTCACTACCCCAATCACTACCCATATCACTATCACTATCCCTATCACTACCCCGATGACTACCCCTATCACTATCACTACCCAATCACTACTCCTATCACTAACCCTATCATGACTGCTATCACGACCCCTCTCACTCCCCTTATCACTACCCCTATAACTAGCGCTACCCCGATGACTACCCCTATTACTACCCCAACGCCTACCACTACCCCTATCACTACACCAACTCCAATTACTACCCCTAGCACTAGCCAAACCCCTATCACTATCCTTACCACGATGACTATCACGACCCCTATCACTATTTCTACCGATATTTCTATCACTATCCCAACCCCAATCACTACCCCTATCACTACCCCTACCCATATCACTACTACAATCACTACCTCTATCTCCAACTCTATCACTCCCCTAATGCCTGTTACTACCCCATTCACCACCCCTAACTCAACCACTATCACTATCTCAACACCTATCACTACCCCTATCACGAATCCTATCACTACCCTAAACACTGTCACTAAGCGATTACTACCACAACGACAACCCCAACCCCTATTAGTACCCAACCTCTACGCAACGCAAAAGCGAAACGTCTCACAGCGCGGTTCACTTCTAGCCTGGGAGACCGCCCAATGGCAGTGTCGCTGTGCAGTGCAAGGTGACCCGGAACCTGCCTGCAACCTGTAACCAGGCTGATGACGATGATGCAGCTGATGATGTTACTGCAGAAGATGAAGACGATGCAGCTGATAGTGATGATGATGATGGTAAAGAAGCCCACGTCTCTAGTCCGAGTTGGTTGTGTTTGAGCATCACCACTACAGAGCGAGAAGCCACGTGGTCCTGACGTCACAGTAGACCAAGACCCAGACACCATGAGAAGTCACGTGGCCACAACAATCAACAACACACAAGTCACAACAACAACATCGCAATTCCTGCTGACATCAGATGCTAGAATCTTGTCATCATCACCATTACCATCACTTCTGTCGCCCACAGCGCTATCACTGATGATTGCCGTCAGTGAAGCACCGGTTCATTGACACCATGAACAGTCCGTTCACTAATGCACTAAACCCATCACCGGGTAACCAACGCTTCCACTGCGTAGAGAATGAAGGGGAGTGATTACGCGACACAACGAATGCAATTGGTGATTACGATCAGGGAGATTGGTCGTTGTTGAAATTAATCAATAGATTTATCTCCATGCGGTCTCGTGATTGACAGCCGTCCGTTAACGATCATTAGGCAATGGGATATGATGCTTCACGTGGTCAGTGCCAAGTGGCCCGTGTGGATGTCGTTATCAGGACCACGACAACGATCACGATTCTGTGACAGGTGCAAAAATTTAGAACGCATCCAAATCAGAGGCCACATTGGAACCTAACGGGGGCTGTACGGTGGCCAGGAGATGTTAACTACATCGCCTGGTATGCAGGAGTTTGTGGGTTCGATCTTGGACCCTGGTGATGCCTGCTGCTGTATATTTGGAGTTTGCCGTGTCTCCCTCTCTCTGCCAATGAGCCCTGCGCTGTCAGCCCCAATGCGGTGGAGTGGCTGAAGCAGAACGACCCCCGTAGCCCCCAGGGCTGCACGTGGCTACGAGGAGCCCCTTGCAGTCAGCGGCAGCCTTCGAGTCGGCTGTGAACCAGCGTGGCCCTTACTCATAGTGTAGTGTATAGTGTAGTGTGTAGTGTATAGTGTAGTGTGTAGTGTAGTTTATAAAGTAGTGTATAGTGTAGTGTGTTGTGTAGTGTATAGTGTAGTGTGTAGTGTAGTGTATAGTGTAGTGATTAGTGTAGTGTATAGTGTAGTGTATAGTGTAATATATAGTGGTGTATAATGTCGTGTATTGTGTAGTGTATAGTGTAGTGTGTAGTCTATTGTATAATATTGTGTATTATGTTATTTGAAGTGTAGTGTATAGTGTAGTGTACAATGTAGTGTATAATATAGAGTATTATGTAATCTGAAGTGTAGTGTATAGTGTATTGTATAGTGTAGTGTATAATAGAGAGTATTATGTAATGTGAAGTGTAGTGTATAGTGTAGTGTGTAGTGTAGTGTATAGCAGAGGTGTGGACTCGAGTCATGTGACTTGGACTCGAGTCAGACTCGAGTCATGAATTTGATGACTTCAGACTCGACTCGACAAAATGTACAAAGACTTGCAACTCGACTTGGACTTTAACATCAATGACTCGTGACTTCACTTGGACTTGCGCCTTTTGACTCGAGAAGACTTGCTACTTCCCATGAAAACTGGGGGAAAAAATGTTCACACGGCCGCGCCGCTCTCAGTTTATCTGCATCTGTGAAAAAAATGTGCACCACCTGTATGCATGCAGAGAGCACGCGCGCTGCCTGCACGACATCCAATCACTGTAGTCCCACGTTGTTTTGATTGGACAGCATCTAAGCAGGCACATTGCAAGACAACCAATGAAGCCCAACAAGCAACAACGCGCCAGTTGGCAAAATGATACCAAAGATAGTTTCGTTTGGCTATAAAAATTACGATGTAGTCGACAAAAAACGAGTTGCAATTTGCAAAACATGCGGGTCGAAGATTACAGACGGTGCTGCCACAACGTCTAACTTTGTTCGACACCTGAAGTTGCACAAAGAAAGGAAAGTTTTGAACGAATGCTAAGCACCTTATCGGATGTACCGTAACTTACTAGCTGCTGCATATTTACTGTATCAACGAGACAGTAAACGCACGTCTCCCTTGCTGGTTAATGCTTACAAAAATAGGGATTTTTGAACCCCGATTATATGAGGTACATGAGTGTAGCACACTCAGATGGAAAACCTCTTCAACATCATGTCAACGTCCGTTTTAAAGTATCATCTCTACCTTGCTGCTAGACGGATAAACACAAATGTATATCTCAGTCTCTCCAACACACATGAGACAAAAACAGGCCTTCCAGTTTTACTCTTTCAATCGTTCAGTTTCAGAGTGGCTGGTGTGCTGCCTCATTGAGGTCGTTTATGTAATTTTGGTTAATCACAACTAAGCTGAACTGTCGCTGAAGACATAAACTATCACAATTAAACAATGAATGAGGCAGCAGTAGACCTGCAATTGCTGTGTGATGCAGCAAGGCACCATGGAATCTGGTGTGCAGGAGAGAGTGAACTATAAAGCAGGGGTTCCCAAACTTTACCATGACAAGGCCCCCCATATACCAGTAGATTCCAGCCAAGGCCCCCCTGACATGGGCCGTGCCATACTCTTTTTTCTGTGCACCTCCTTTCACAACTCTATGGAGTTGGTGCATCCCTAAACCCATCCAAGTACAACAGGAAACATAGTAAGACATATACACTGTAAAGAGGAAAATGATGACACAGTCACAGAAGATCCACCATTAGCCTTCCCTTTTCATATCATGCCCAAACAGCAGGCAGCGCATGGACATAGCGTGCTACCGTAGTCTAGGTCTGTGAGGCAGCGCACCACTGGGATATATACAGTATATAATAAAATAATAACGATTATAGTAGTAATGTTCAGAGATGCAATAGATTATTATAGTGCAGTTCTTAACTAATGGGGATATTGTTTAGCTTATTTTTGGTTTAATTTGGTTTATTTTACTTATTTAATTTATTCAATTATTTTGTTTTGCTATACTTTTCATGCCAACTTGCCATGGCCCCCCTAGCACCCCCTCGCGGCACCCAGGGGTCCCCGTCCCCACTTTGAAAACCACTGCTATAAAGCATATGACTTCAGTTTCTTGAGGGAAAGGGCTTTCTTATGACTTTTGAAGCAGTGAAAATATTCTTAATATTGCATACACTGAAACTGAAATGTATCATCGTATACCGTAGTGTACAATAGACAATGAATATTAACACAACAACATTGATATGAGTAAAGAGTAGTTTCAAATACAACATGTGTGGCTATAAGGGATTTTCTGACATCTGTTTCATATTCTTTTCTGTTACAGGTATGAAGAATACCAGATGAACAAAAGCATCGTAGATGAACCACAACAGCCTTCAATCTCACAATTCCTGGACACTCGTGTAGGGCGTTACAGCATGAGCCACCCACAGCAGAAGGCCATCTCCAATGCGATACTGTCTGACTTGATTATTGATTGCAATTTTCCTCTATCTATTGTGGAAAATAAGAGCTTTCGTCACTTTCTGGCTGTGCTGGACAGCAAGTATACCCCAGTCTGTCGCCGAACGCTGACCACAAAAACAGAGAGCCTTGCTGAGGAGAGACGTTCAAAGTTAAAAACTCAATTGAGCAACACTGACCATGTTTCAGTCACTGTGGACATTTGGTCTGATCGAAAGATGAGGGGATTCCTTGGTGTCACTGTGCACTGGATGGAGAGAGATGCAGAGAGGGTACAGCTAAAGACAAATCTCTTGGCCTGCAACCGCTTCAAAGGCTCTCACACAGCGGAGCGCATCTGTGACCAATTTGAGGCAATATGTGATGAATACAACATCAAAGCTAAATTGGACTATATCATTAGTGACAATGCTGCTAACATGCGCAAGGCATTTACGGTCTGCTTCCCCAGCGAACAGGAGGAAGATGATGATGCTGGAGATAATCTTGATGATCCTGAGCTATGGCATGACTTAACCCTAGAAGACCAGCAAACCGTCGATGCTGCTATGGCAAAGAAACAGCGCCTGCAGTGTTTTGCACACACATTGCAGCTGGTGGTGGGAGACGGTTTGAAAGAAACAAAAGCGGCATGTCCTTCTCTCTCCAAGTTATCAAAACTTAGCTCCCTGCTCCACACAAGCACAACGTTTAAAGACATATTCGATGGTGAATTTGGGGAGCACAGAGGCATCCCTGCTGCAGTGAGCACGAGGTGGAATTCTACACTGCGGCAGGTGAAAGCAGTCCTTCATTGTGATCAGCAAAAGCTCTGCGCAGTTCTTGAGAAGGCCGGGCATAAAGAACTGTCATTCACACTACGAGAGTGGAATCTGCTGAAGGAGTTGGTGGACATCTTGAAACCGTTCGGAGAAGCAACTGATTTGACACAGGGGGAGAAAGTCATTACAATCAGTGCAGTTGTTCCATCCGTCTTGTCCCTCAATCACCATCTTGAGAAGCTGAAGCCTCAAGTTCGTTTCCTGAGCGGCCTGGTCAGAGGTCTGCAGGCATCCCTGGAAAAAAGATTTCTTGGGATCTTCATTAATGTGAAAATGGCCCAGTCTCAAGAAGGGATCACTGCCCCCTTTTCAGACACAGTCTACCTGAAAGCAGCTGCCTTGGATCCAGCCTTTTGTCTGCTGTGGATTGAGCCCCATGTGCTGGTCAACCGTGACATCAAGGCAGAGGTGGCACAACGAGTTAAAGGTTAATCTTATTGACTTGCAATGCAACTTAAATGCAACGTAAAATAATTTGATCTTAATCTGATCTAGGATCTAATGTGATATTAATCTGACTTTAACAATAATAACAATTTTCAGTCTTGCACAGTATCATCAACATCAGTAATGGTAATAAGAGCTCTTTTGTTTCTGCTGTTGTGACACGTTTTTTTAGAATTGATCCTGAAAGATGCTGCAGAGACGGAGCAACCTGTGCCTGTGCCGGTGCCTGCTGAAGAAGAACTAGAGGACATGGAAGGAGAAGGGCTGTTTGCTGCATACCATAAGAGGCAGAAAAGGGATGTTGGGACCCCACCAGCAGTACAGCTAAGTCACTACATTGACATGGCAGAAGGACAGAATGCCCTTTTGTTCTGGGCACTGAACAGTAAGACTCTTCCTTCACTCTTTCAAGTAGCCATCCGAGTCTTGGCAGTGCCTGCTTCTAGTGCTCCAGTGGAGCGAGTTTTCAGCCATGGTGGCATCATTCTGCGTCCCCATCGTGCACAAATGACTGACAGACTGTTGGCCAATTTGATCTTTTGCAAATGCAATGCAGTGTAGGGGCCTCCCTCCACCTGTCCACAGCACGCATGCGCACACACACTCACTCTCTGCTCATCACCTGTCCACACAGCTCTCTCTCTCTCATACACACCAGTCTCTATGGAGGCATTCCAATTATATTATCAGGTTGGTCCAGTTTTTCAGAAGTGATCATTTTGAAGAGTGAGGATTTTATTGATGACATGTTTAAAAAAGTTTAGGCTAAAAGAACCCATGTCTATTTGAAAGTTAAACTGTTTTGCAATATGAGGTCAATGCAATACAGGACTGAAGCTGATGTGCATTGTTCTAGTGCAATATGCTGTTGGAATAAGAGCATTTTTTGTGAAAATTAAATTTTATGTTTTTTACTGTGTTTAATTAATGTCATTGTATAAAAAGAGGTTTAAATCAATACAAATCTTACAGACATACATGATATGTATAAATTTTATTTCTGTGGTAAGAGGACTTGAAATGACTCGAAACTAAAATGATAGGACTTTGGACTCGACTTGAGACTTGCAGGCTTTGACTTCTGACTCGACTTGGGACTTGCCTCATCTTTGACTCGACTTGACTCGGGACTCGAGAGCAAAGACTTGAGACTTACTTGTGACTTGCATAACAATGACTTTGTCCCACCTCTGGACTGTATAGTGTAGTTTATTGTATAATATAATCTATTGTGTTATTTGTAGTGTAGTGTATAGTGTAGTGTACAATGTAGTGTATAATAGAGTGTATTATGTAATCTGAAGTATAGTGTATAGTGTAGTGTATAGTGTAGTGTGTAGTCTATTGTATAATATAGTGTATGTTATTTGCAGTGTAGTGTATAGTGTAGTGTACAGTGTAGTGAATGGTATTGTAGTTTGTAGTCGTGTTTAGTAGTTTATAGCGCAGTGCAGGGGTCCCCCAACCCCCGGGCCACGGACGGGCAGCGGTCCGTTATTTTTTTATTACTTCCCTTCTACGTGACTTTACCGAAAGAACCAAGAAGATAAATCCCTGCAGTCACGAAAGTTTACTACGTTTGTTTTCTCATTCATTCTTGCCTGATGATGGTTGCTTGTGTTGCAATCGAAACGGCGAATTTTATTATTATTTAATTTATTTTCTTTCTACGTGACTTCACCGAAAGAACCAACGAGTAATTCCGGCAGTCACGAAAGCTTCAAATCTAGTTTTAAGAGCTATATAGCCTTACCTGATTTAGTTTTCGTCTATGGTTCTATCTGAGTCTCTGGATCTCTTTTGGTCTCTATGGTTCTCTATGACATATGGGTCTCTATTGGTCTCTTGGGCTTTAAATGGATTTGTACGAATATGGGTTGCTATGGGTCTCTGTGGGTCTCCGGGGATGTCTATTGTTCTGTATATGGATCTCTTTGTGCCTCTTTGGGTCTGTATGAGTTGTGAGTGTCTATCGGTCTCTGTGGATGTAGTTTAGATAACGTCAACAACAACAACAACAATGGTGGTGGTACAATGCTGCAGGTGAACGCGTTGCAGAGGTGTTTTTTGAGATGATGTCGTGGCACAGAGCTCCTCCTCTAATACCAAAAAAACTGCCGCGCCGGGAGATACAATTATAATGGGGCAGCGCCGACCTGTGGCTGTGCGAGTTCAGTGGTGGTGGTGGCGATGGTGCAGAAACCCTGGACCGCACCACGAAGAGCATGGGCACGGAGCGCAGATGCACGTAGCTTGCTACACATGATGCGTAGTGACGCGTTGTGACGCATTGTGACGCGTGGTGACACGTTGTGATGCGTGGTGACACGTGGCGATGCACGTGGCTCACGATTTACGACGTGTAGTGACGCGTAGTGAACGCAGGTCACGTGAGTCCGCGTGAGTCCACGTGAGCGTCACCACTCCAGTTGAAGAGCATCCCGCATGGAGCGTTCGACCGTCTCAGCTCCCTCACCCTCGCCTATTTAGGTGGCAGCCCATGGGAGTGCGAGGGCAGGGGACGACCGTGGCACTGCGGTGTGGGAGCTATGCACCAGGCTGTGTGTGTGTAGTACGCGTGCTGTGTGTAGCTACGTTGGTGTTGTGTGCATGGCATCGTGGTGTGTGCGTGCGTATGTTGCGTGTCTTTATGTATCTGTGTGTGTGTGTATGTATCTGTGTGTGTATCTGTGTATGTATCTTTGGCGGCCTCTATAGGTGCTTCTACTCGTTAACAGTTCTTGCCACAACAGTCTGTTGACGCTGTACGGGGGGTCTTTGTCTTCGTGTCTGTGTTTGTATCTGTGTGTGTGTATCTGTGTGTATATCTGTGTAGTCACGATTATCTGAACCGGTCCTGGGCCTCCTCTAGGTTGACTCTGCCTCAAATAAGTACCTGATGCGGTGTGTAAACATCGCCACTGGTCCTCATGTGCCTCTCTGGCCTTCAAAGGTGCTCGCTAACAGCACTTGCCCCAACAGTCTGTTGAACGAAATAAGGATATCTGTGTCTTTGTCTAATTTTTGTGTGTTCTCTGTAACATCCTAAAAGTTTACCAGTGTTGTGTTGCATTGAGATTATCTAGAGGAGAGGTTCTTAACATTTCACTGCAGCCTGCACCCCTTTGGTTGTCAATCCTAATAAAATGTATACTGTGAATAAACACGGAGGGTTTGATGAAACAAAGTAAGTTGTATTAACATTGCCCCGTGCTTAATTTATTTTTCGATTATTTACCTTCTAAAAATAATCTGCCCATGTCTCGCATCCCCAGGGTGTGCGTGCTGCACCCCAGACTAAGAAGAGCCACTGGACTTAGAGTGTGGAGCTGCCTGTGCCGGTTACCAACAGCGTGGCCGTTATTGGTACCAGAGCACTTTGCGCTGTCTGGGTTCACGGTCCACGATGACCCAACCCAATGCTCCCGCACGATACCCGAGTGCTGAACGACCCAGCCACTCAAGTAGAGGATGTCCGTGCATTGACAGTCCCAGGGGTGTGGAGCCGAATGATCTATAACTCTGCACATAAAGCACTCAGCCTGACTAGAACAACAACAACAACCTGCGCTTCCGCTCCTCCATTAGAACAACGCCCACCTCTTGTCTCCTTGACCTGCATCTTCATCTTCCTACTGGTACTCACTGCCCCTGCAAACCAGCTATCAGCAGGGCTACCCCAACCACTATCACTACCCATACCACTATCACTACCCCAACCACTATCACTACCACTACCCCTATCACTATCACTACCCCTACCACTACCCCTATCACTACCACTACCCCTATCACTATCACTATCCCAACTCCTATCACTAGCACAACCCTTATCACTACCTCTACCCCTATCACTACCCCTATTACTACCCCTACCACTACCGCTACAACTACCCTTATCACTACCACTACCCCTATCACTAACCCGATCACTACCCATACCACTATCACTACCACTATCACTACCACTACCCCTATCGATATCACTACCCCTATCACTATCCCTACCCCTATCACTACCCCTACCACTACCCCTGTCACTATCTCTACCACTACCCCTATCAATATCACTACCCCTATCACTATCACTACACCTACCACTATCCCTACCCCTACCACTACCCCTATCACTACCCCTACCACTACCCCTATCACTACCCCTACCACTACCACTACCCCTATCAATATCACTACCCCTATCACTATCCCTACCCCTATCACTACCCCTACCACTACCCCTATCACTATCACTACCACTACCCCTATCACTATCACTACCCCTATCACTACCCCTATCACTACCCCTACCACTACCCCTATCACTATCACTACCACTACCCCTATCAATATCACTACCCCTATCACTATCACTACCCCTACCACTATCACTACCACTACCCCTATCAATATCACTACCCCTATCACTATCTCAACTCCTATCACTAGCACAACCCTTATCACTACCCCTACCCCTATCACTACCCCTACCACTACCCCTATCACTACCCCTACCACTACCCCTACCACTATCACTACCACTACCCCTATCAATATCACTACCCCTATCACTATCCCTACCCCTATCACTACCCCTACCACTACCCCTATCACTACCCCTACCACTACCCCTATCACTATCACTACCCCTACCACTACCCCTATCACTACCACTACCCCTATCAATATCACTACACCTATCACTATCACTACCCCTACCACTATCACTACCACTACCCCTATCTCAACTCCTATCACTAGCACAACCCTTATCACTACCCCTACCCCTATCACTACCCCTATTACTACCCCTATCACTATCACTACCCCTATCACTACCCGATCTCCTATCACTACCCCGAACGCCATTTCTACCCCTATCACGATAACTACCCAAATCACTACACCATTCCCTATCACTAGACCTACCCCTATGACTACCCTTCCTCTTATCACTACACCTTCCCCTATAACTACTCCTACTCCTATCACGACACCTACCCCTATCCCTACCTCAACCCCCATTACTACACCTGACACTATCAATCACTACACCTAACACTATCACTACCGTATCACTACACCTAACACTATCACTACCCGTATAACTGCACCTATCACTACCCCTATCACTACACCTATCACTATCACTACCACTACTATCACGACACCAACCCCCATCACTACGTAGTGATTCAGTCACAACCGAAGAAATCACCCGACATCATGGACACGGCGTGCTTGACACGTCAGAAGGTAGAGCACGCCTTCTGATTAGTGCTTAACGGTGGCCTGAAAGGTGATTGGTTTGAGGCAGGGACATTGACGGGTTTGGAGGTGGAAATACAAAACGGGAGAGCGCGATTTAAACGGAGGATGATTGCCAGGGTGGGACGGTTGTGGATCCGTTCGACAAAGTGGGAAGGTGATTGGCTGGAGTGGAAAGCGGAAGTTCAAGGAAGCTTCGGGAAAGAGAGCTCGAGGGAGGAAGCGAGAGAAAGAGAGAGATCAGGACACGTGGAGTGAATCATTGAAGACACCGCGTGTGTGTCTCGTGCTGGAAGCAGTAAAGACTCCTGTTAGGGAAGGCTGCTGTGTCAGGTGTCACTGCACTACTATCGCATCGATTTAGAATGCGCAGGCTGAGGATTATTTGGTGGATGAACAGGCAGGGTTTAGGTTCACAGCGGAGAAAGCAAAGAGATAGAATAGGCGGGTTTATTACCGCGTCGCAGTTTTTCAGAAAGCATTCGATATCGGCTGAGGAAGATATGCAGCAGTAGGTATGAGACAGGAAGATCCACTATCAGAGACGGAGAGAGAGAGACAGGGAGACAACGAGAGAGCGACATAGATATCCAGAAGGCATTCGATACGAAAAAGCAAGATATTCAACGTGAGCTACATTAAAATCACAGGGAGTAGGGAAAAGACCGATAGAGCAGATTGTGCACGAGTCTAGGTGGAAGTCAGCAGTAGAGATTGGACAGGAAATAGGAGAATGGTTCCCAACAGCAGTAGGTATGAAAACAACTTGGTCACGTACTTTGTGAACAGAGTGACGGATTCCATTCAGGCCATCGCCACGCAGGAATCTCTGTGTTGAAGGGGAAAGAGAAAATTCACCTGAGATTCGCGGATGACGTAGACGTGATGGTAAGAAAGCTGCGTAGCACTGCAGGAAAGTGTTCATAGCGCTGACTAAGCCAGGAGATGATGCAGGGGCTGAGGATTGATGCGGGGTAAAGAGATAAAAACTGAGACGATGGTGGTCGTGAAGGGAGGACGTTGAGAGAGAAGTAACACTAATAGAGTGGCGAGATTGTGAACGTGAAGGGAATTTGTGCGCTTGGGAAGCCTCCTGGCGTGGGACAACGACTGCACGGGAGACGTGAAGAGCGAGAATCGCTGAAGGCTAAACGAGTCAGTGGCAGGATTCATTAACATCTGGCAGAAGTGAAGTACCGGTGAAGACGCTGGACAACCAGGTTGAGGCACACGTGTCTTTATTACAGCTTGTCGGTACAGGACAGCACTAGAGGGGGTAGCGGCCCCCTCACCCGGATAACTGGGGATACACCCTAGCTAATCCTGACCTATCCCCAAGTCCTCCACTAACGGGCTAGGGGAGGCTAACTGGCCCGACACTGGTGAGTCGGGCTACGGTCTCCGGAGTCCCAGGGTCTAACCCTAGTTCACGGAACCACGCCTCTGGCTCGATCCTCTGCAGCCCTTACAAGGGCGGCGTCGAGGGGAGTCCAGGGCTCTAACTAGAAGATCTTCCTTCTTCCTCCTTCGTTCCCAGACTCAGCCCCGAGCTCTCTCTGTCCTCCCCCTTTATACCCCCCACCAGGATCACAACCCCCCAGGCTGCCTGACGCGGACGTCGTTGCGGGCACCCCCCCCCCCCGTGTACTCCCGTAACTCCGCCCACTGTGTTTGTTACCCGTTGGATCGTATGCACCTACAGCCCTCCCGTAACAGCCCTACATCACCCCCCCCATTACAGCTCGCAGCCGTCCCGGCTGCAACAATTCCAAATAAAGGAACATTTACCCCTCGACCCCGTGTGTGCCTCATTTTTTCAACAAAATGCAAATTGAAGAACAACAACAAGAACAACAACCACACCCCCGAAGGGAATGTCCGACGCACCCCCCCCCCCCCGCATAAATACGAAATCCGTAAAAGCACGTATATACAACTAGCCAGGAACTCCCCCCAGCACACACAGCACACCCACGACACACAACGCACCCACAACACACACACCGCGCCCACACAACACAACACACACAGTGTGCAAGGAGCACACCACCGACGCAGCATACAGTAACCATGACACGTGAAGGAAAATAAAAATAAAAAAACATTTTCTCTTCCTTCTGTATATTATAAGAGTCTGCGCATTTTAGCGCGCGTCCTTGCCGCAGGCCCGTCACACGGGGCAACCCCGGACGGCGGACCATCCGGTGGCGGCTGTCCCATTCGAGGTGAGGTCGCGATTGAAGTCGCGCGACTGTCGGCATCACACGTGTGGGTTCTAGGGCGTGAGCCCGTCATTCCCGGTGCACCTGTGGGTGGGACAGCCGGCAACACATCAGGCGAGAGCAGCGACGGACCCTCCGAGTCGGTCGACCCCCCACATGCTTGGCCTCGCGTGTGTGGAGTGGGCCCCCGCACCGCAACAAACGGTTTCAGCCTAGAGGGGTGTACAAACCACCGGCGCCTCCCCCATTGGATTCGAACGCACTGAGGCCTCAAAACCTCAACAACCTTGACGGGGCCCCGCCACGGGCGCACGAGTTTAGAGGAGGTCGCGAGTGGTACCTGGGGACAGTGCAGCCATGCCCTGTCCCCCGGCTTCCACTGCAGCACGTGCGCGCGAGCCAGTCTGAGGCGCTCGTTCGCCTTCTGACGCCTGTCAGAATTTAGCCTCGCCGCATCCCGCGCCTCAGTCAGTTTGTCAAGGTTAAATTTAACGTGCTCGTCCAATTTAGTTTTTCCCAGCGGCGCGGGGATCTGCAGCTGTGCCCGAACAGGTGGGTCGGGTTCGCGGCCATACATAAGAAAGAAAGGTGAAAACCCCGTCGCAGCATGGGGAGCCAATCTGTATGCCGCTAGAACCCCTTGAATTTGTAAGTCCCAATCAGCCTGTGAGTCCGAAACTTGCTGCGACAACATAGACGTGATGGTGCGATGCAGACGCTCGACCATCCCGTCCGTTTGCGGGTGATAGGGAGAGGTTCGAATTTTTTTCGTTCCTAGGAGATCACAGACTTGTTTTAGGAGTTTCCCGGAAAAATGTCTACCCTGGTCGGTCAACAACCGCTCCGGGGCACCTTTGTCCATGACATAACCTTGGACAAAGGCGTCGACGATGGCTGCTGCCGACTGATTCGCCAGGGGCCAGGCCATAGGCCAGCGCGTAAAATATTCGACCCCAGTAAGCAAATATTTATTTCCCCTGGGGGTGGCGGGGAATGGCCCCAGAATGTCCAGTGCGACCAGTTCATTTAATCTGGAGACCTGGATGGACTGCAAGGGCGGGTTCGACTCCCGTGCCGGTGGTTTGCGCTGCGCACACCGAGGGCATGCCGCCAACAGATCAGCGACATCCCTTGTCATGCCCGGCCAAAGAAAATTCAGCTGGAGCAAGGGGAGTGTTTTCTCGGTACCTAGGTGGAGGAGGCGCTCATGAGCAGCCCACACCACCTTACCCCGTAGGCCAGAAGGGACCACCAGCCGGTGACGCTGGGATTTCCCGTCCCAATGCATAAGCAAGCCCGCATGGGTTTCCCATGCGTCGGCATGACCCGTCACACGCCCCCTCTCCCCGGCGCGACGACGCAACGCGAGGAGGGAGGCATCCTCCAACTGGAGGCGCCCCCATTCATCAACGGGCAATCCAAGCAGGGAATCTCTCCCCTGTTCGGCGATATCAATGGGGACTACCGTTTCATCGTCGGCGGCCGCCGCCAGGACCGGAACCATCATGTCCCCTACTGGCTTGCAACGCCCCGACCCCAGGAGGCATGCGCATTCGGAGGCGGTTGGCATCCGTGACAGAGCGTCAGCGTTGGTGTGGCGAACGCTCTTACGATAAGTGGTTTCAAAACTGAAATCCTGGAGGACCTCCAACCATCGGGACAATTGTCCCGATGGCTGTTGAACCTTCAGGGCGTACTGCAGTGCCGCATGATCTGTGCGGACGGTGAAATGCCGACCGTACAGATATGGGCGATACTGTTGGATGAAATAGACAATTGCCAACAGTTCCCTATGGGTGACACAATATCTTTGCTCCGTTGGAGACAACACCCGACTGCCGTACGCGACCACCCGTTCCACGCCGTCAACCACCTGGGAAAGCACGCCTCCAATACCCGTGTTGCTCGCGTCGGTGTCGAGCAAAAACGGCCTCGAAAAATCTGGGTAAATCAAGGGAGGAGCCTTCACCAGCGCGTCCCGAAGGGAGCAGAAAGCAGCTTCCTCATCCTGACCCCAGTGGAACCGGACCCC
This sequence comes from Lampetra fluviatilis, assembly GCF_964198595.1. Classification (NCBI taxonomy): domain Eukaryota; kingdom Metazoa; phylum Chordata; class Hyperoartia; order Petromyzontiformes; family Petromyzontidae; genus Lampetra; species Lampetra fluviatilis. The sequence goes on along the minus strand of NC_136349.1, from coordinate 883,819 downwards.
TTTAGATGTTAACGCGTGTAGGGGTTTTGCAATCGTTGCAAAATTAGCGACGAAGCGTCGGTAATATGATGCGAAGCCAATAAAACTCCTGACCTCTCCCACCGTGGTGGGAGTCGGCCAGGAGCTGACACACTGCGTTTTGGCGGGATCGGTAGCAATACCCGAGCGCCCTACGATGTGCCCCAAATAACGCACCGACTCGCGTAACAAATGGCATTTCTGGGGCTTAAATTTCAAATTAGCAGCCCGCATCTTTAGGAAAACCGCCCGCAACCTCTGGAGATGTTCGTCAAAAGTTTTACCAAAAACAATAACGTCATCCAAATAAATCAGGCACGACTCCCATTGCAACCCAGTCAAAACCAATTCCATCAATCGCTGGAAAGTTGCCGGCGCTGAGTGTAAGCCCATCGGCAACCGGTTGAATTGGAACAGGCCGTGCGGTGTACGGAAAGCAGTTTTAGGCTTAGAATCATCGTCCAGAGGAAGCTGCCAGAATCCCGAAAGTAAATCTAGTGTGGAGAAGAATCGCGCTCCCGCCAAAGCGTCCAGCGATTCGTCCATCCGTGGGAGCGGGTATGCGTCGGCAACCGAAATTTTATTAAGGCGCCGAAAATCCACGCAAAACCGCAACGAGCCGTCCTGCTTTTTAACCAGGACGATCGGCACTCCCCACGGGCTGGTGGAGGGAGAAATGATGTCGGCGGCTAACATGTCATCAACAGCCGATTTGACATGGTCCTTTTCGGCGGGACTTAACCGAAACGGATTTTGGCGAATTGGCACGCTGTCACCCGTGTCAATATGGTGACGCAGCAGGTGAGTGCAACCCAAATCATATTTATCTCGACTGAAAACGTCGGAAAATTCCCTCAGTAGCCTTCTAAGCTGTTGGCGCTCTGAATTTGTCAGGTCCGTCGATTCCGCACAAAGCGCGTCGAGCCACCCTTCATCGCTGTCCGAATGTGGGAGCATCCGGGAAGCAGAGCCAACGTGGTTCGCGACAGGTACCTCGCAGGGCACCGGCGTCGCATGAGCGAGCACCGTCCCTTGAGGAACCACCACCGTCTGCGATCCCACATTGAGGACCGTGATGAAAGGGTCCCCGTCCCCTCTTACAACGGTCTGGGCCGGAATCAAATGAGGTCCATTAACCCCGGCCCTAGACGGTCCCAGCAAAACACCCTGATCCCCTATGCCCTTAGCGAAGGGCTTACGAAGTTTCAGAGGCACTAGCATTTGAGCTCCCGGCGGCACACGAACAGTCTTAACAACGAACGCCGGTACCGTCGCGAACGCCGTCCGAGCCACCGCAGGGGATGGCAGGAACGCCATGCGCCGCCCCGACGGAAGCTCAATGCATCCTTGGTCGATCAAAATACGAATGGGCATTTTGCCTAAGAAATCCGTCCCCAGCAGGCACGGAACCGCCAGCGAGGAGGAAACGAAAATCGGCCCCGACAATTTGATGTCCCCAATAGAAATTTGCGCTCGAATCTGTCCTATGATGCCGAGAGAGCCACCGTTAGCGGCATAGAATGGGACGTTAACCGGCAGTAAAGGCCGGCTTTGTACGGGCAGAATATTGTAAATTAATTCCGAAATGATTGTCGCCGATGCCCCCATATCGACCAAGATGCGTACTTCTACCCCGTCAATGTATCCGACCACGGCCGACGACCCTGACGACGCGGCTACCACGCGATGGGCCAACACGGACCACTGTTTGGGCTCGATTTGAGTCCCCGCAGTGATCCGCGTTGGCCCCTCGCAACGCGACATCGGCCCCCCGTTTGTTGTGGTGCGAGAGTGTGCAACGGGTGGGTGCTTTGGCCAAACATGTGTGGTGCCGCGACTCGCCGGATCATGTTGCTGGAGCTTGGGAGGAGGAGGGCCGGCGTCCCGTCGAGGCGTCGTCCCGCGCTGTCGAGGAGAGCGGCACCCCGAGGCGACGTGGCCCCGGACGCCGCAGTTGAAACACCGCGGGAGCCCCGGTGGAGACGATGGGCGGTTGAAACGGCTTGACCCGTCCCGGGCCGACCGTACTTCTTGCGCCTGTTGCCGTCGATGGTCGACGGCGAAGAGCTCCTCCGTCGGAAGGGTGGCTGCAGCCACCGCACGCCCTGCCGATGCCCTGCTGGCTTTCCGCCGCAGGGACAGAAGGTTGGCGTGAAGGAGGCGCGCCGCCTGAAGAGAGGTCATCTCGGCGTCCTCCTGTGCGACGACAGCGATGTCCAGGTCGTCTGCCAGGAGGAGTATTTTCTCCGTGACCATCGCGTCCACGCCGTCGTCGTCCATACGGGGAAAAGCCGTCTTAGCCAGCGCTAGGAGGCTCGTCCTGTATGCCAGGGGCGACTCCTTCTCACCCCGCTTGCGCTCGTAGAACTGCTCTCTGCATTCTGCTGAAGGTCCATAGACCCCGGCCAGCAGTTGTAGCGCCTTCGGCAGAGTAGACCGCTTCTCTTTCGGCGCCGATGTGAGGGCGGCGAGCGCGTCTGCGTCGAGGAGCGCCGGCAGCGCGCAGAGGGCTTCATCGTCGGACCACCTTGCCATTTCTTGGTGGGCGATGAAGCGTCGCTGGAAGCCGCCCCAGTCGCCCTCTGCACCAACAAATTCTTTCAGCGGAGGCAGCCGTTGTTGCAGCGCAGCGTTCGCCTTGGAAGTCTGCAGGCTGTTATCCCCGGGACTCGGCTGTGCGTCGGCGCGAATGGCAGATGGAATCGCCTGTCGCGGATGTGATGACGCTCCCTCCGCTGGTGATGATGCAGCTGTCCCAGCGAGAGCGGTGTCGGACCCAAGGTTGAGCCCGGCCACGCCCTCTGTAGCTGCCGTAACGATGGCGGGAAATTCAAAGTTGGAGTCTTCAGAAATGGCGGGAAGGTGCTCAGGTTGACGACTCCCCTCGCCCCGTGGTGGACCACCAGCCCCCAGCCGCGTGATGTTTTCCAGCGTGGCGGCAGCGGCGTACAGTAGTTCCGCCAGTCTCTCGTGAGCCAGCCGTAGCGCGTCTGGCTGCGGCCCCTCTTCATGCCGATGCCCCGGTAGGAACGCGTCGGCCCCGGGCTGCGCCATGTCTTGGTGAGCCGTCTCGGGCTCAACGACTTCCGCAGTGTCCTCCTCCGGTACTCTGGCTCGAGCTGTCTGGCGTGTTTCCATGTCCGTAGTTCTTCTGACACCAGATGAAGTACCGGTGAAGACGCTGGACAACCAGGTTGAGGCACACGTGTCTTTATTACAGCTTGTCGGTACAGGACAGCACTAGAGGGGGTAGCGGCCCCCTCACCCGGATAACTGGGGATACACCCTAGCTAATCCTGACCTATCCCCAAGTCCTCCACTAACGGGCTAGGGGAGGTTAACTGGCCCGACACTGGTGAGTCGGGCTACGGTCTCCGGAGTCCCAGGGTCTAACCCTAGTTCACGGAACCACGCCTCTGGCTCGATCCTCTGCAGCCCTTACAAGGGCGGCGTCGAGGGGAGTCCAGGGCTCTAACTAGAAGATCTTCCTTCTTCCTCCTTCGTTCCCAGACTCAGCCCCGAGCTCTCTCTGTCCTCCCCCTTTATACCCCCCACCAGGATCACAACCCCCCAGGCTGCCTGACGCGGACGTCGTTGCGGGCACCCCCCCCCCGTGTACTCCCGTAACTCCGCCCACTGTGTTTGTTACCCGTTGGATCGTATGCACCTACAGCCCTCCCGTAACAGCCCTACAGAAGCAAGAAAATCTTTAAGCGACAAGACACAACACTGAACATGTTAAAGAACAGCATGCATTTCGATTTAAAGCTTTCGTGACGGCAGGGATACATCTTCTTGGTTCTTTCTGTAAAGTCACGTAGAAGGAAAGTAATAAAATAATAAAAATAAAACAATAAAATAATTCTCACGACGTTTCGGCCACAACGCAAGCAGCCGTCCTCGGGTAAAAACCAGGTCTGTCGAGGACGGCTGCTTGCGTTGTGGCCGAAACGTCGTGAGAATTATTTTATTATGTTTTTTTATTATTTTATTACTTCCCTTCTACGTGACTTTACCGAAAGAACCAAGAACAGCATGCATGTTCAGTAGCAGCTCTGCATGCCTTGCGAGACTTGGACATTAAAACAAAGACTGACAAAGATAAGCTATTGACACTCGAAATGTATTGCAGCTGCTGCTGCTGTGACCACTCCAGGACTCCCCGCACTGCGAGCTCAGTCGAGGCTCTCACCGCGCTGTCCGCTCGCTGCCGTGCCGAGTGAGCGGACAGCCGCTATTGGTACCAGAGCAGCGCGCTGAGTCGGGGACCACTCTGGTCCAATTATCATCTGCCGTCCTCGGAACTCCTGGGTGCTGAGAGATCCAGCGGCTGAGATACAGGATGTCTGAACAGGCGCAGTTGGCAAGATAATGATAATAATCGTATTATCTTGTATAGATGTATATATTGCAGCACGTTATTAATATATTCTATACAGATTTATATATAGCGGCGCCTCGTTTTATACTATATATAGATTTATAAATAGCAGTGTCTTATTCTTATACCATACTTATTTCCCTTTTAAAATGCAAATCAATTCATAACATTTTTGACATGCGTTTTTCTGGATTTTGTTGTTGTTATTCTGTCTCTCACTGTTCAAATAAACCTACCATTAAAATTATAGACTGTTCATTTCTTTGTCAGTGGGCAAACGTACAAAATCAGCAGGCGATCAAATACTTTTTTTCCCTTACTGTATATAGATTTACATATACAATCTCCTTATTCTCATATTTTAAATGTATTATATAAAACAGCACCTTTTCTTATTTCTTAAGGTTCTTATTTGACCACTCTTACCGACCACGAATCCATGTGGCCATGGCGTGACAGTAGACCAATGACCAGACGCCATGAGAATCCATGTGGCCCCGATAGCCGACATAAATTGGTAGAATCTTGTTTCCATCACCACAACCACCACTGCTGTCGCTCACCGCGCTATTGCTGATGATTGCCATCAGTGACCCGCCAGTTCAATGACACCATGAACAGTCCGTTCACTAACGCAATGAACCCATCACAGGGTAACCAATGTTACCGTTGCATGGATAACTTAAGGAGAGTGATTACGCTACAGTTCACCATCTTCGCTACAAATGCAATGGGTGATTACAATCAAGGAGATTGTTCGTCGATTAAATCAATAGATAGATCAATCCAACACGTAGGCTTTTGCGACCCATATTATTCAGAATACAGGTTTTTGGGTTAGATCGTGTAAATATGAATATGTCGTAACCCTCCACCACCCGACACAGCCAATTAGTAACGGATTTGTCACTTAAACAAAACTACAATTATATTCTTGGTTCTTTCGGTAAAGTCACGTAGAAGGGAAATAATAAAATAATATAAATATGAAACAATACAAATTCTCACGACGTTTCGACTGCAACACAAGCAATCATCATCAGATGTGATGATGATTGCCTGCAACACAAGCAATCGTCATCAGGTGTGATGATGATTGCTTGTGTTGCAGTCAAAACGTCGTGAGAATTTTTATTGTTTTATATTCATATTATTTTATTATTTCCCTTCTACATGACTTTACCGAAAAAACCAAGAATATGAATCCCTGCAGTCACGAAAGCTTTAAATCAAACTGCAATTAGTTGCTACTTCAGCCCACCGATTTGTTGGAGAGTAAATACAGAGTAAATCCACAACATTTACAATTTGAGTAATTAGTGTTTTGTACTAAAGAAAAATTGCCTAAGTTATCAACAGAAGGTGTCTATCGGATTAATTGCTTATGTGGCAGATGCTATATCGGACAGACGGGACGTAACATTAGCGTAAGACTAAAAGAACACCAAATAAATATGAAATGCTCTCAAACACAACTGGCGGCAGTTGCAGAACATGCTTGCCAACAAGGACGCTCAATTTATTTTGATAACGTAGAAATGCTTTGTAAAACTAATTGTTACTGTCCAAGATTAATTCGATAATCCCTTGAAAGTGAGAGAAATACAAATACTTTTAACCGCTCTGACAGCTACAGGCTGAGTGCGGCCTGGAAGCGTATTATTAAGTAATACATCCTACAATTACAATTCCTTACAGACGAAGCACATGCTAATTAACCGATTACTAATCTATTATATAGTTACAATACCCCCCTCGGCCTCTGATCTCTGCACCTGATGGGTTCAGTGATGACGTCTTCCTGCTGCTGCTGCTCTATTTAAGACCGGAAGCAGGTGGATTGCTTCACTCTTCTGGCAAATTGCCCGATGATGCCGGATGTAATTACCAGTGAAACGTCGCGGTATTCAAATGGTAAATGTTGTGAATTTACTCTCCAGCACACCGGTGGGCTGAAGTAGAACGACCCCCGTAGCCCCTTGCGGTCAGTGGCAGCCTTCGAGTCGGCTGTAAAGCAGCGTGGCTCTTACTCCTAGTGTAGTGTATAGTGTAGTGTATAGTGTAGTGTATATTGTAGTGTAGTGTGTAGTGTATAGTGTAGTGTAGTGTATAGTGTAGTGTATAGTGTAGTGTATATTGTAGTGTATAGTGTCGTGTATATTGTAGTGTATAGTGTAGTGTATAGTGTAGTGTATAGTGTAGTGTATAGTGTAGTGTATAGTGTAGTGTAATGTGTAGGGTAGTGTATAGTGTAGTGTACAGTATAGTGTACAGTGTATGGTATTGTTGTGTTTAGTAGTGTATAGTGTAGTGTACAGTGTAGTGCATGGTATTGTAGTGTATAGTAGTGTATAGTACATAATATAGGTTTTTTGGGGTCAGATCGCGTTATTTATAAATGTGTCGTAACCCTCCACCACCCGACACGGCCAAACAGTAAAAAATGTGTCACGTTTTTCAAAGGACAAAATCATTCACTTCTTTAGCCCACCGGGGTACTGAAGAGAGAATCAACAGCGTTATAAAATGTGAGTAGTCCGACGTTTCGCTGATAATTACAATTAGCTTCATCGGGCAAGAATGGCGAAGCTCTCCTATTGCTTCCGGTCTTAAATAGAGCAGCATCAGGGTGACGTCATCATTTAATTCAATTTAATCTGGTGCAGTGATTCGAGGCAAGGAGGGGGAGGGTATTGTAATTATATAGATTGGTAATCATTCAATTGCTATTCATTGGTATTTGTTTCCCTTATAACGAATTGTAATTGTATTTATTTAATAATACGCTTCCAGGCCGCACTCAGCCTGTAGCTGTCAGAGTGATTGAAGTTATTTCTGTTTCAATTTCAATGGATTCTCTAATTAGTCTTGGCCAGTAATAACTAGTTTTACACAACACTTAAACGTTATCAAAAGCAATTGAGTGTCCTTGTTGACAAGCATGTTCTGCCACTGCCGACAGTTGTGTTTCAGATAATTTAATGTTTCTTTGGTGTTCTTTTAACCTTACGCTGATGTTACGTCCCGTCTGTCCAATATAGCATCGATGAAGCTGATTGTAATTATCAGCGAAACGTCGTACTCAAATTTTAAAATGCTGTTGATTCTCTCTTCAGCACACCGGTGGGCTATCTTAAGATAGGTCGCGGTGTAAATGTACTACGGAGTGTGTGATATAGAGCTGGTTGTACTGCACAGTCTGGAAGCGTGTTGACTCTTTATCTTAACAGGTGTAAGGTCCCGCTGAGCTGTGTAGCAGCTCTTTGTTCAGAAGCCACCCGGCCGTCACAAACCATAGCAGCTCAACAAAGTGGCTGATATCATTATCACACAGAGACCCATAGACTCACAGAGACCCACACTCATGGAGTCCCACAGAGTCCCATAACAATCAAGACCAATAACCAAAAAAACCCATACCCATAGAGACCCATACCCATAGAGATCCATACCCATAGAGACCCATACCCATTAGGACCCATACCCATAGAGACCCATACTCATAGAGACCCATACCCATAGAGACCCATACCCATAGAGACCCATACTCATAGAGACCCATACCCATAGAGACCCATACTCATAGAGACCCATACTCATAGAGACCCATACCCATAGAGACCCATACCCATAAAGACCCAAACTCATAGAGAGCCATACCCATAGAGACCCATACTCATAGAGACCCATACCCAGAGACCCATACCCATTAAGACCCATACCCATAGAGACCCATACTCATAGAGACCCATACCCATAGAGACCCATACTCATTAGGACCCATACCCATAGAGACCCATACCCATAGAGACCCAAACTCATAGAGAGCCATACCCATAGAGACCCATACCCATAGAGACCCATACCCATTAGGACCCATACCCATAGAGACCCATACCCATAGAGACCCAAACTCATAGAGACCCATACCCATAGAGACCCATACCCATTAGGACCCATACCCATAGAGACCCATACTCATAGAGACCCATACCCATAGAGACCCATACCCATTAGGACCCATACCCATAGAGACCCATACTCATAGAGACCCATACTCATAGAGACCCATACCCATAGAGACCCATACCCATAGAGACCCATACTCATAGAGACCCATACTCATAGAGACACATACCCATAGAGACCCATACTCATAGAGACCCATACTAAAACTAAACTACGTATTTATCTTACCCGGTGTAATTCCCCACTGAGCTGTGTAGCAGCTCTTTGTTCAGAAGCGATCTGGCCATCAATAACTATAGCAGCTCAACCAAGTGGGTGCTATCACCATCACCGTCATATAGATGGAGTGGGTCCAAGCACGGCGCACACTAAGGCTTGGAGACAACACTGTTCATTAAACAACATTACATAACCCTTAAGAGAACAACAGCACAAGGTGGCAACCCACTATTACTACACCTAGCTATGTACACTGGGAGCAGATGGCAATGTACATTCTGGAAGGACGACTGCAAATCGGACCAGGTTAGCCAACACGCTGCCTAGTCCACAAGACCTCCAGACCGCCGACGACGATGGATTCTTCTCAGCCAGGACCGACCCAGCTACCCCCCGGGGCTCGGCTTTTATCCCAGTGGTCGCAACCGGGTACCCGATACTCGTACCCTACCCGATACTCGGGTAGCCGTTTGCGACCCTGGTGCGGTCGGGTACGGGTACGGGTAGGGCGTGAGTCACTGGTGAGTAACCGTTTGTCACTCATTTCGGGTAGGGTACGGGTAGGGAACGGGTAGGAATCAAAACCTGTTTGCGACCTCTGTTTAATCCTCACGGCGTGACCACGCCCCCCCCCTTAGCCACGCCTCCTTTCCCGATCCTTCGCGAGGGTTCAAGGCCCACCTCACGTGTTCCTCAAGCCCGGTACCCCCACCGTCAGCCCCACATCCGGTCACGTGCCACTTCCTATCTACCCAGCCTCCCCTGCTGTGCCCATCCGGTGTCCAGGGAGAGGCTCCGCACCCACACGGTGCTGTCTCTACACAAGGGTACTCACACCAACGACACTACATAGACATTTAATACAAACACATAGAGACCAATAGAGACTGGTAGACACACTTAGGATTGCATAGTGAATACAGAGATAAACAGAGACAGAGACACGTAGATACACATAGCGATTATTATAGACCCATATAGTCCCATGGAGACCCATGAAAACCCACAGAGATACATAGAGATACACATAGAGATGCATAGAGACCCATAGAGGCCCATAGAGATACACGGAGATACACATAGAGATGCATAGTGACCCATGGAGATCCGTAGAGACCAACAGATACACATGGAGCACCACAGACTCATCTAAGACAATTTTTTATTTTACCAAGTGAGGCTGTTTGCGTGGTGTAATGAGCTCCATCTGATAATAATTCTGTACCCGCTGATCGGGCGCATTGCGGTGTCTATGAACGGTGGTCGCGTTCTCTCGCGAGCTTCCGCTTTGCGGTGTCCCCCAAGGGTCTATTCTTGGCGCTGTTCTCATCACCGCGTGGAGATTCTTCCTCTTGGCAAAGTAATTTCAAGCTTCGGTGTAAACCTTCGTTTCTGTGCCGATGATACACAGGGCGCCACAGTGGCTAAAGAGATGTTAACTATCTCGCCTGGTGTGCAGGGAGTTGTGAGTTCGATCTGGATACTGACGAGTGTATATTTGGTTTGCATGTCTCTCTCTCTCTCATCATCATCACGGTGGCTAGAGAGATGTTAACTACTTCTGGTATACAGGAGATCGTGGGATCTCTCTCCCCGTGGTCCAGTGGATTTCCCTCCGGGTCCTCCGGTTATTTTCCTCCAACATTTAGAATCAACGTCGACACGCGTTTAGAGTTTTAGGCTGCAAAACAACAGCGAGACAAGGCAGGGACGGCAAGATGGACAAAGAAGAGACACCCAGAGAGATGGGGCTACTGAGTATCACACGGAGTTGTATCAGGATAGGGATCAAGAGAATAACGAGCTGCTGTGTGAGCTAAAAAAGATATATCCTCAGCACTACCGAGAGATACACAGAGATACATAGAGACACATAGAGACACGTATACATACAGAGATACATAGAGATACATATAGATAAACAGTGAGATACACAGACATACAGAGAAATAATAGAGATACATGAAGATTCAAAGAGAGACGTAGTGATACACATGGAGATATATATATAGAGATACACATAGATTCATGTAGATATACACAGACACGTATAAATATATAAATACAGAGATACATAGATATACATAAAGAGATACATGAAGATACATAGATATACACAGATATATACACAGAGATACACACAGATACACATAGAGATACATCATAGAGATACACATAAATACACATAGAGACACATATACACGTAGAGACACATTGATAATAGAGATACATCGAGATATATAGAGATTCACATAGAGATGCACATAAAGATATATAGATTTACACAGATACACAGAGATAGAGACACATAGAGATACACAAAGATACGTAGACATGAGACGATGATGACGGTGATGATGTGGAGACTCGGGCTGGGATAGTGGGCGCAGCTGCTTAACAGCAAATGTCGTTGTTGAGGCTCGTGGCAGAGAGAGCAAAGAGAATGGGAAGGAAGCTGCGTAGCACTGCAGGGAAGATTTCCCCTCAGCACCACCGAGGAGGGTGATGACAATGATGACGTCTCGTACGAAGAAGTGGGAAAGGCAAAATAACATCTGAAGAAAGAACAAAAGTCCAGGAGTGGACGGCATGAGACAGACCGAGAGACAGCGAAACAGAGAGGGAAATAGAGAGAGAGGCAGAGAGAGACAGAGAGAGAGACAGAGAGAGACAGAAGGAGAGACGGAGAGAAAGACAGACAGACAGGGAGAATGGTTTCCAAAAGCATTTGGTATGAGACAGGATTCACTAACATCTGGCAGAAGCAAGCAAATCTTAAGCTAGACACAACACTGAACATATTAAAGAACAACATGCGTGTTCAGTAGCAGCTCTGTATGCCTGCAAGACTTGGACATTATAACAAGGACTGACACAGATAAGATGTTGACACTCGAAATGTATTGCAGCTGCTGCTGCTGCTGTCACTACTCCAGGACTCCCCGCACTGCGAGCTCAGTCGAGGCTCTCACCGCGCTGTCCGCTCGCTGCCGTGCCGAGTGAGCGGACAGCCGCTATTGGTACCAGAGCAGCGCGCCTGGTCGGGGTCCACTCTGTGCCCACCATCCCTCACGACTCCTGGGTGCTGAGAGATCCATCGGCTGAGGTACAGGATGTCTGAACAGGCGCAGTTGGCCAGAGAATAATCATCTTATACATTGTAGATTTATATATAGCATCACCACAACGATCACGATTATGTGACAGGTGCAGAAAGTTAGAACACCTCCAACTCAGGAGGCGTTTGCAGGAGGTCATGCGTTCGATCCCGACCCTGACGCCTTCTGTATATTTGGAGTTTGAGTGTCTCTCTGCCCATGGTCACGTGGTTTTTTCACCGGGTCCTCCAGTTTTCCTTCCACCATTATAATCAAAGTCACACGTTTAAAGCATTTGGATACTGCTATGAATATCCAGGTGAAGATGATATCAGCCACTTCGTTCAGTTGTGACAGCTATATAGCCTTACCTGATTTAGTTTCCGTCTATGGTTCTATCCGAGTCTCTGGATCTCTTTGGTCTCTATGGTTCTCTATGACATATGGGTCTCTATTGGTCTCTTGGGCTTGAAATGGATTTGTATGAGTATTGGTTGCTATGGGTCTCTATTGGTTTCTGTGGGTCTCTGTTGATGTCTATGCTTCTGTATCTGGATCTCTTTGTGCCTCTTTGAGTCTCTATGAGTTGTGAGTGTCTATCGGTTTCTATGGGGTTAGTTTAGGTAACATTAACAACAACAACAGTGGTGATACAATGCTGCAGGTAAACGCGTTGCAGAGGTTTTTTGAGATGATGTCGTGGCACAGAGCTCCTCCTCTGATGCCAAAGAAACTGCCGCGCCGGGAGATACAATTATAATGGGGCGGTGCCGACCTGTGGCTGTGCGAGTTCAGTGGTGGTGGTGGTGCAGAAACCCTGGACAGCACCACGGAGAGCAGATGCCTGCTGCTTGCTACACACGATGCGTAGTGATGCGTAGTGACGCGTTGTGACGCGTTGTGACGCGTAGTGACACGTGCTGACGCGTGATGACGCGTGGTGACGCGTGATGACACGTGGTGACGCGTTGTGACGCGTAGTGACACGTGGTGATGCACGTGGCTCACTACACACGACTTGCAGTGACGCGTAGTGAACGCAGGTCACGTGAGTCCGCGTGAGTCCACGTGAGCGTCACCACTCCAGTTGAAGAGCATCCCGCATGGAGTGTTCGACCGTCTCAGCTCCCTCACCCACGCCTATTTAGGTGGCAGCCCATGGGAGTGCGAGAGCAGGGGCCGAGCATGGCACTGTGGTGTGGGAGCTATGCACCAGGTTGTGTGTGTGTAGTACGCGTGCTGTGTGTAGCTACGTCGGTGTTGTGTTCATGGCACGTGGTGAGTGCGTGTGTATGTTGTCTATGTGTATCTGTGCTGGGCTTTATAGGCGCTTCTACTCGCTAACAGTACTTGCCCCAACAGTCTGTTAAGGCTATAAGGGGGGTCTTTGTCGTTCTCTTTGCACCTGTATGTCTGTATCTGTGTGTGTGTCTGTATCTGTGTGTGTGTGTTTGTGTGTGTATCTGCGTGTCTATGTGTTTCTGTCTGTGTATATCTGCGTGTGAATCAATGCCAGCATTTATAGGCGCTTCTACTCGCTAAAAGCACTTGCCCCAAAAGTATGTTAAGGCTACACGGGGGTTTTTTGTCTTTGTATCTGTGTGTGTATCTGTGTGTGTATCTGTGTGTGTACTGTGTGTGTATCTGTGTGTGTGTATGTGTATTGTGTGTATTGTGTGTGTTGTGTGTATTGTGTGTGTGTATCTGTGTGTGTATCTGTGTGTGTATGTGTGTATGTTTGTGCGTGTGTCTGTGTGTGTATGTGTATATGTGTGTGTATGTGTATTGTGTGTATCTGTGTGTGTGTATTGTGTGTGTGTATCTATGTGTACTGTGTGTGTATCTGTGTGTATGTGTGTGTTGTGTGTGTGTGTTGTGTGTGGGCTGCGGTAGTGTAGCGGTTCGCGTGCTGCGCTGTGATCCTGGCCACCTGAGTTCGAATCCCGCTCACGGCCAACACCTGTGACAATATGTGAACTTCTCCACGGCCTCCCCTAGGTCGACTCAGCCTCAAATGAGTACCCGGTGCAGTGGGTAAACATCGTCCGCCGGAGAAACAAAGGCAGTCTGGCGTGATACTGGCCCCCTACCACCTTGTGCGCCGTTCTGGCCTTCATAGGTGCTCGCAAACAGCACTTGCCCCAACAGTCTGTTGCACTCTATTCGGAGGATCTGTGTCATTGTCTTATTTGCGTGTGTTCTCTGTAACATCCCAAACGTTTACTGGCGTTGTGTTGCATTGAGATTATGTAAAGACGTTGTTTTAAACCTTTAACTGCAACTTGCTCCACTCTGGTTCTTAATCGTAAAAAAATGTATAATGTGAATAAACACAGAGGTTTTAATGAAACAAAGTAAGTTGAACTTACATGGCCCCGTGCTTAATTTGTTTTTCGATTATTTCCCTTCTAAAAATAATCTGCCCATGTCTCGCACCCCCAGGGTGTGCGTGCTGCCTGTGCCGGTTACCAACAGCGTGGCCGTTATTGGTACCAGAGCACTTGACGCTGTCTGGGTTTACGGTCCCATCCCAATGCTCCCGCACGATACCTGAGTGCTGAGCGACCCAGCCACTCAAGTAGAGGATGTCCGTGCATTGGCAGTCCCAGTGGTGTGGAGCGGAATGATCTATAACTCTGCACATAAAGCACTCAGCCTGAATAGAACAACAGAAACCTGCAGCTTCAGCTCCTACAATAGAAAAAGCCCCACCGCTTGTCTCCTAGACCTGCATCTTCATCCTGCTACTGGTACTCACTGCCCCTGCCACCCAGCTATGAGCAGACCTACCCCTACCACTATCACTACCCGTATCACTATCATTACCCCTACCACTATCACTACCTCTATAACTATCACTACCCCTATCACTCTCCCAACGTCTACCACTACCCCTATGACTACCCCTATCACTACCCTTACCTTCTCAGTACCCTTATCACTGTTACTTTTCCGATCACTACCCCTATCTCTACGCCTACCTTCTCTCTACCCTTATCATTGTCATTTTTCCTATCACTACCCCAATCACTATTACTGCCCCTATCACTATCACTACCCCTATCACTACCCCAACCCCAATAACTATCTCTAGCACTAGCCAATCCCCTGTCACTACCCTCACCACTATGACTATCACGACTGCTACCAATATTACTATCACTATCCCAACCCCATTCACCACCCCTAACTCAACCTCTATTACTACCCCAACACCTATCACTACCCCAACCCGGATCACTACCCCTTTCACGAATCATATCACTACCCTAAACATTGTCACTAAGCGATTACTACCACAACGACTACCCCAACCCCTATTGCAACCTCAACCTCTACGCAACGCAAAAGTGAAACGTCTCACAGCGCGGATCACTTCTAGCCTGGGGGACCGCCCAATGGCAGTCGCTGTGCAGTGCAAGGTGACTCGTAACCGGCCTGCAACCTGTAACCAGGCTGATGATGATGCAGCTGATGACGATGATGATGCAGCTCATCCAGATAATGATGATGCAGCTCATGATGATGATGCTGTAGCTGAGTATTATGATGCAGCTGATGATGGTGCTGCAGCTAATGAAGACGATGCAGCTGATGGTGATGATAATGTTAAATGAGTCCACGTCTCTAGTCCGAGTTGGTTCTGTTTGAGCATCACCACGCCAGAGCGAGAAGCCACGTGGCCCTGACGTCACAGTAGACCAAGACCCAGACGCCATGAGAAGCCACGTGGCCCTGACGTCACAGTAGACCAAGACTCAGACGCCATGAGAAGTCACGTGGCCCTGCAGCTTCAGCTCCTACAATAGAAAAAGCCCCACCGCTTGTCTCCTAGACCTGCATCTTCATCCTGCTACTGGTACTCACTGCCCCTGCCACCCAGCTATGAGCAGACCTACCCCTACCACTATCACTACCCGTATCACTATCATTACCCCTACCACTATCACTACCTCTATAACTATCACTACCCCTATCACTCTCCCAACGTCTACCACTACCCCTATGACTACCCCTATCACTACCCTTACCTTCTCAGTACCCTTATCACTGTTACTTTTCCGATCACTACCCCTATCTCTACGCCTACCTTCTCTCTACCCTTATCATTGTCATTTTTCCTATCACTACCCCAATCACTATTACTGCCCCTATCACTATCACTACCCCTATCACTACCCCAACCCCAATAACTATCTCTAGCACTAGCCAATCCCCTGTCACTACCCTCACCACTATGACTATCACGACTGCTACCAATATTACTATCACTATCCCAACCCCAATCACCACCCCTAACTCAACCTCTATTACTACCCCAACACCTATCACTACCCCAACCCGGATCACTACCCCTTTCACGAATCATATCACTACCCTAAACATTGTCACTAAGCGATTACTACCACAACGACTACCCCAACCCCTATTGCAACCTCAACCTCTACGCAACGCAAAAGTGAAACGTCTCACAGCGCGGATCACTTCTAGCCTGGGGGACCGCCCAATGGCAGTCGCTGTGCAGTGCAAGGTGACTCGTAACCGGCCTGCAACCTGTAACCAGGCTGATGATGATGCAGCTGATGACGATGATGATGCAGCTCATCCAGATAATGATGATGCAGCTCATGATGATGATGCTGTAGCTGAGTATTATGATGCAGCTGATGATGGTGCTGCAGCTAATGAAGACGATGCAGCTGATGGTGATGATAATGTTAAATGAGTCCACGTCTCTAGTCCGAGTTGGTTCTGTTTGAGCATCACCACGCCAGAGCGAGAAGCCACGTGGCCCTGACGTCACAGTAGACCAAGACCCAGACGCCATGAGAAGCCACGTGGCCCTGACGTCACAGTAGACCAAGACTCAGACGCCATGAGAAGTCACGTGGCCCTGACGTCACAGTAGACCAAGACCCAGACGCCACGAGAAGCCACGTGGCCCTGACGTCACAGTAGACCAAGACCCAGACGCCACGAGAAGCCACGTGGCCCTGACGTCACAGTAGACCAAGACCCAGACACCATGAGAAGTCACGTGGCCCTGACGTCACAGTAGACCAAGACACAGACGCCATGAGAAGCCACGTGGCCCTGACGTCACAGTAGACCAAGACCCAGACACCACGAGAAGTCACGTGGCCCTGACGTCACAGTAGACCAAGACCCAGACACCATGAGAAGTCACGTGGCCCTGACGTCACAGTAGACCAAGACCCAGACGCCATGAGAAGTCACGTGGCCCTCAAGTCACAACAACAACAACATTGCGATCCCTGCCGACATCAGATGCTAGAATCTTGTCATCACCATCACCACAACTGCTGTGGTCCAGTGCGCCATCAGTGTTTTCGAAATCACCAAAATGAAGCTATGAAAACAATGTAACAACAGTAATCATAGGAACTGTGATTCAAATTTAACAATAAACGATATACATAACATGTACGACCTAACTTGCAGCCATAGCTGAAGCATGATACTCCCAGTGTATGATGTGTGAGTGAGTCGGTGGTAGTGTGAGTGAGTTTATGATGTATATGGTACGGGTGGGATCAGGCTGAAGTAAAACAGCGAGACAAGGCAGGGACGGCAAGATGGACATAGAAGAGAGACCCACAGAGATGGGGCTACTGAGTATCACAGCGAGTTGTATCGGGATAGGGATCAAGAGAATAACGAGCTGCTGGGTGAGCTAGACAAAATATCCCCTCAGCACCACCGAGGGATATATAAAGATACATAGAGATACCTAAAATAGTAAAGATACACATCGAGATACACATTGATATACAGAGATACATAGACACATAGATATACATAGAGACACGTAGAGATACATAGATGCACGTGGAGATACATAAATCACATAGAGATACACATAGTTAGACACAGAGATACTTCATAGAGTTATAAATAATAGTGGGAAAGGCAAAATAATAACATCTGAAGAGAAAATAAAAGTTCAGGAGTGGACGGCTTCAGACAGAGAGAGAGAGATACAAAGACAGAGAGAGAGACAGAGAAACACAGATAGGGAGACAGAAAAAGACAGACGTAGAAAGATAAACACAAAGCGAGAGAAACAGACTTAGAGAGAGAAAGATAGAGAAACAGAAACAGAAAGAGACATACAGAGCCAGGACAAAGGGAGAGACAGACAAAGATTCAGAGAGAGAGAGAGACCGAGAGAGAGAAAGAGAAAGATGCAAGATCGATAGAGAGAGACAGAAAGAGACAGATGGAACGACAAAAAGAGAGACAGACAGAAAGATACAGAGGGAGAGACAGACAGAGACACGGGTAGAATGATTCCCGACAGCAGGAGGCATGCGACATGATTCACTAACATCTGCCAGAAGCAAGCAAATCTTAAGCTAGAAGACCAAACACTGAACATCTTAAAAGAACAACATGCATGTTCAGTAACAGCTCTGTATGCCTGCGAGACTTGGACATTAAAATAAAGACGGACAGAGATAAGACATTGGCACTCGAAATGTATTGCAGCTGCTGCTGTGACCACTCCAGGACTCCCCGCACTGCGAGCTCAGTCGAGGCTCTCACCGCGCTGTCCTCTCGCTGCCGTGCCGAGTGAGCGGACAGCCGCTATTGGTACCAGAGCAGCGCGCTGAGTCGGGGTCCACAGTCTCCCATCCATCACCCTTCCTCGCGACTCCTGGGTGCTGAGAGATCCAGCGGCTGAGGTACAGGATGTCTGAACAGGCGCAGTTTGCCAGAGAATAATTATTTTGTACCTTGTGTAGATTTATATATAGCAACGTCTTATTCTTATAACTTGTGTAGTGACTAACTCGGATACATTATGACTTGGAGGCACTTCTTCATTAACAAGCACCATTGGGGTTAACGCTCTTAATATTTAGTCCGTCTATCGTCGGCGACGCTACTCAGCCAGGACAGTTGGTAGGCTGCCTGATTAGCGGCGCCCCGAGATGGTGGTGACGGAGACGACGACGAGAAGAACGGTGACGAAGGACTTCAGCAGCACGACGGGGATCCCACTCCAACATCAGCCCCGAGGTCGCTTACAGGGGCCCCTCTTAATCTGTCAGCGTGGCCTCGGTCCGCCCCCGGCCACGCCCCCGTTCTGGAACCCACGAGCGGGTTCCTGGTGTGCCCCTTCTGTGACCTTTACCCCCTAGATCCCCCTCTCGTGTACAGTGAGGGAACAAAGTATTTGATCCATTGCTGATTTTGTACCTTTGCCCACTGACGAAGAAATGATCAGTCTATAATTTTAATGGTAGGTTTATTTGAACAGTGAGAGACAGAATAACAAGAACAAAACCAGAAAAACGCATGTCAAAAATGGTATAAATTGATTTGCATTTTAATGAGGGAAATAAGTATTTTACCCCCTCTCAATCAGAACGATTTCTGGCTCCCAGGTGTCTTTTATACAGATTAGGAGCACACTCTTAAAGGGAGTGCTCCTAATCTTAGCTCCTAATCTGTATAAAAGACACCTGGAAGCCAGAAATCTTTCTGATTGAGAGGGGGTCAAACACTTATTTCTCTTATTAAAATGCAAATAAATTTATAACATTTTTGACATGCGTTTTTCTGGATTTTGTTGTTGTTATTCTGTCTCTCACTGTTCAAATAAACCTACCATTAAAATTATAGACTGATCATTTCTTTGTCAGTGGGCAAACGTACAAAATCAGTAGGGGATCAAATATTTTTTTCCCTCACTGTATATCCTGGCCTGCTGACCTCAGGACTGCCGTACGCCAGAGGTCGCAAACGGGTTTTGATTCCTTACCCATACCCATATCCGGCCACACCAGGGACGCAAACGGCTACCCGTACCCGGCCGGGTACGGGTAGCCGGGTATCGGGTAGGGTACAGGTATCGGGTACCCGGTTGTGACCTCTGCCGTACGCTGCAGATGCCCTTTCCCACCAGCAGCCGGTGCTATGCCATTACACTTTTATATATTTATATATAGCAGAGCCTTTTTCCTAATACCTTGTGTAGATGTGTAGTGACATCGCGGATGTCACTGTGTGATGTCGGCTCTAAAGAGGCACGGCGTGAAGAGTATTGACATCGCAGGCGCCACGTATATGTTGATGCAGTATCGGCCCTAGAGGGTCTCGGGGAGCCCTGACTGACAGTGCTGGATGGTACCGAACTCTGCGTGCAGTGCCGACCCCTATAGGATAGGGTTTGAGAGTGCCGGCCACGGGAATGGGGTTACCAAAGGCCGTGGCACTCTGGTTGACCCCAGAGGACACGTGACCGGTTGAGTCTACACAGGAACCCCCAAGTGGGGGCTGGGAGGCGGTCACGTGTCAGGCGTAAAAACCGCTCGAGGATTCTCGAAGGTGGCCGTGGCCAAGGGCGGAGCCAGCTACGAGAGAGAGTTTATAAACCAGGTCCCCGAGAGGGACCGGCATCAGTTGTTCATCTTCAAGATTCTACGTTTTACGTTCTGCGTCCTGCCGAGTCTCCAACACGTGGTCTGGGACCTAAGCCAGAGTCCGGTCTGTTGAAGCTAGTGGAGTGTAATTAGCGTAGTTAGCCTGGTGCACCACCACCATAGATGTTTTAGTGTCAAGGGGTGGTTACACCGGAAGCCACTGCAGCTTGGCGAGCATCGGACGGACACGGTATCGGATCTTGCAGCAGCGCCCGTCACGAGGCCGTGGTGCCAGGGAGTTCTGTACCCGCTGATCGGACGCATTGCGGTGTCTCTGAATGGTGGTCGCGTTCCCTCGTGTGCTTCTGCTTTGCGGTGTCCCCCAAGGGTCTATTCTGGGCGCTGTTTTCTTCACCGCATGGAGATTCTTCCTCTTGGCAAAGTAATTTCAAGCTTCGGCATAAAACTTCGTTTCTGTGCCAATGATACACAGGGCACCACAGTGGCTTGAGAGATGTTAACTACCTCGCCTGGTTTGCAGGGAGTTGTGGGTTCGATCCCAGACCCTGACGCCTATATATTTTGAGTTTGCATGTCTCTCGCTCTCTAATCATTATCAGGGTGGCTAGAGAGATGTTAACTACTTATCCTGGTATAGAGGAGGTCGTGGAATCTCTCTCCCCGTGGTCGCGTGGATTTCTCTCCGGGTCCTCCGGTTATTTCCCTCCACATTTACAATCAACGTCGCCGCGCGTTTAGAGGATCAGGCTGCAGTAAAACAGCGAGACAAGGCAGGGACGGCAAGATGGACAAAAAGTGAGACCCACAGAGATGGGGCTACTGAGTATCACAGCGAGTTGTATCGGGATAGGGATGAAGAGAATAACGAGCTGCTGGGTGAGCGAGACGAGATATCTCCTTAGTACCACCGGGAGATACATAGAGACACGTAGACACACGTATACATACAGAGATACATAAAGATACATATAAATACACATAGAGATACACATACATACACAGATATACATAGAGATACATGAAGATTCAAAGAGAGGCGTATAGATACACATGGAGAAACATAGAGATACATAGAGATACACATAGATTAATACATAGACACTTAGAAATATATAAATACACACATACTTAGATACATAAAGATACATAGATATACACAGATATATTCACGTAGAGATAGATAGAGATATATAGAGATATTTAGAGAGTAACATATGGAGACATAGAGATATGTAGATTTACACAGATACATAGAGATAGAGACACATAGAGATCCACGGAGATACATAGAGGTATAAAGAGATACACAGAGATACGTAGAGATGAGACAATGATGACGGTGATGATGATAGTGGGCGCAGCTGCTTAACAGCAAATGTCGCTGTGGAGGCTCGTGGCAGAGAGAGCGAAGAGAATGGGAAGGAAGCTGCGTAGCACTGCAGGGAAGATTTCCCCTCAGCACCACCGAGGGGGGTGATGACAATGATGACGTCTCGTACGAAGAAGTGGGAAAGGCAAAATGACAACATCGAGAAGAGAGAACAAAAGTCCAGGAGTGGAATGCATAAGACAGACAGAGAGACAGCGAAACAGAGAGGGAAATAGAGAGAGAGGCAGAGAGACAGAGATAGAGAGACAGAGAGAGACAGAAGGAGAGACGGAGAGAAAGACAGACAGGGAGAATGGTTTCCAAAAGCATTTGGTATGAGACAGGATGCACTAACATCTAATAGAAACAAGCAAATCTTAAGCTACAAGACACAACACTGAACATCTTAAAGAACAACATGCATGTTCAGTAACAGCTCTGTATGACTGCGAGACTTGGACATTAAAACAAAGACTGACACAGATAAGATGTTGACACTCGAAATGTATTGCAGCTGCTGCTGCTGTGACCACTCCAGGACTCCCCGCATTGCGAGCTCAGTCGAGGCTCTCACCGCGCTGTCCGCTCGCTGCCGTGCCGAGTGAGCGGACAGCCGCTATTGGTACCAGAGCAGCGCGCTGAGTCGGGGTCCGCATTGCCCCAATCATCCCTCACGACTCCTGGGTGCTGAGAGATCCAGCGGCTGAGGTACAGGATGTCTGAGCAGGCGCAGTTGGCCGGAGAATAATCATCTTATACTTCGTATAGTTTTATATATAGCAGCGTCTTATTCTTATATTTTATATAGATGTATATATAGCAGCGTTTTATTTTTATATTTTATATAGATTTATATATAGCAGTGCCTTATTCTTATATTTTATATAGATTTATATATAGCAGCGTCTTATTCTTATATTTAATGTAGATTTATGTATAGCAGCGTCTTATTATTATATTTTATATAGATTTACGTATAGCAGTGTCTTATTCTTATATTTTATATAGATTTATATATAGCAGTGCCTTATTTTCAATCTTGTACAGATTTATATATAGCAGTGCCTTATTCTTATATATATTTACATAGCTCTGCCTTATTCTTATATCGTATATAGATTAAAAAAATAGTAGAGCCTTTTTTAATATTTTACTTAAATTTACATATAGCAGAGCCTTATTGTTATATCTTTTTTGATTTATATATGCTAGTGCCTTATTCTTATATCCTATGTAGATTTGTTGCGAAACTTTATTTTCATACCTTCCATAGATGTATATATAGCAGCTCCTTAATTATTATATCTTAAGGACACTGATGATGCAGCAGCTCACTTGATACAGCTATCGTGCTGTGACGGTTCCACCTCAAGACGGAGACTTGTGTTGCCTCCGAAACGTCGTGATTTTTATTTTATTTTGATTTTACGATTATTAATTAAAAATTTTTACCTACGTGACTTTACCGAAAAAACCTAAGAATATCCTTGCAGTCACGAAAGCTTCAAATCTAGAGATGATGAAGGAGTCCACGTCTCTATTCCGAGTTGGTTTTGTTTGACCACCGCTACCGAGCAAGGATCCACATGGCCCTGACGTCTTAGTAGCGCAAGGCCCAAACGCCATGAGAAGCCACATGGCCCGAACATCACAGTAGGCCAAGGCCTAGACGCTATGAGAAACCACGTGGCCCTGATGTCACAAGAGACCAAGGCCCATACGCCATGAGAAGTCACGTGGCTCTGATGTCACAATCACACCAGACACAACATCACTGCTCTCGCCCACAGCGCTATCGCTGGTGATCGCCATCAGTGAACCGCCAGTTCACTGACACCGTGAGCAGTCCGTTCACTAACGCTCTGAACCCATCACCAGATACATTACATTACATTATATTTCGATATTTTGCTAGGTTATTTAATTTTAGTGTGTCTTTCTCCTGATTTTCAAGCTTCCGTTGCCGTGCCGCGTCGTCATCTTACTTGCAGCAGCATCACGTTGCCGTCCACTCATTGATATGCTAATTTTTCTCTGCCCCCTTCCTCTCTCCACCCCCGCCCCCCTCTCTATATTTAAGGCACCGTCATAGAAACGACCTCTCTCTTTGTGCCGATATGTGTCCTCTCTCTGTATGTCCTTGTAATGTCTGTCTGCTTGTATGTCTATCTATAGTTTTCTAGTTAGATTTTTGTTGCTATTTCTTTTATGCGTGATGATGATTGCTTGTGTTGCAATCGAAACGTCGTAATATGCTATTATTTAATTTATTATTTTATCTTTAGACGTGACTTAACCGAAAGAACCAAAGAATAAGAACCATTACCAGGTAACCAACGCTACTGGTGCGTGGACAACGAAGGGGAGTGAGTATGCTACAGTTCACCGTCTCGCTTCGAATGCGCTCTGTGTTTACAATTCAGGAGATTGGCCGTCAATTAAATCAATAGATTGATTTGTGAGCGGTCACGTGATTGACAGTCGTTCCTTAAATGATCATCAGGTGACAGGATGCGAAGCATGACGCGTCACGTGATCAGTGCGACGTCCCGCGTGTGGTGTCGTTATTAGCATCACGACAACGTGATGCTAATAACACACAAGCAGATGGAGACACACACAGAGTCACACAGAGAGACAACGCCTCTGTGTCGAGGCCTTAAATATAGAGGGGGGAGGGTGGGGCAGAGAGAGGGGGGGGGGGATTGGGGTTGAGAACAATGAGAGATTTGTGTGGAATTCATGTGTGTCTCTGTGTGTGTCTCTATCTGCTTGTGTGTCTGTCTATGTGTCCCCGTATCTGTGTTTTGTCTCTCTCTCAAATTTAGCAATCTTTGGAAGAACGTAATCAACCAGGTAAGGTGTTGACTGTTGTGTTAACCTATTCTCTGTGCTGTATTGCATTATATTTCTAAGTTTACTACGTTTGTTTTCTCATTCATTCTTACCTGATGATGGTTGCTTGTGTTGCAATTGAAACGTCGCATTCTATCATTATTATTATTTCATTTATTTTCTTTCTACGTGACTTCACCGAAAGAACCAGCGAGTAAATCCTGCAGTCACGAAAGCAGTGGCGGCTCCTGCAAAATCTCTCAGGGGGGGCAAATGTCTGGATGATTGATAAGGATAAGGTCCACCCATGCAATGGATAAATTAACAGCTTAAGCATGTAAAGGCAACTTCACTTCTTTAATATTAATGAAAAATAAAGTGACTCTTACAATACATCTTGTTTGTTTCTATACTCACTATTAAAACAAACCACTCAAGTTTCTTTTATTAAAGATTCCACTAGGTGGCGACAAATTATATTGTTGGATGAAACGTGCTTACGTATGATGACGTAAGCACGTATGATGACGTAAGCACGTTAGGGCGAGCCTTCCCGGAAGCCATAGAGAATGCATTGCAGCGCCCCCGTTTGAAAAAAAACATCTTTGAATGTAAGTCTATGGGACCACTCGGGGCGATTCTCAGCTGGAGGGAAATCGCCCAAAAAGAGGCGGTACTCCACAGAACGTAGCATGACGCTGATTGGACTATATCCAGAGGCACAGTGACGGCTAGCGTGACTCTGTGGTTGAATGACATTGGTGGTGCATCGCCCAATCGCCCTAATGAAGAAACCGCCCCTGCACGAAAGCTTCAAAACTAGTTTAAAGAGCATTATAGCCTTACCTGATTTAGTTTTCGTCTATGGTTCTATCCGAGTCTCTGGATCTCTTTTGGTCTCTATGGTTCTCTATGACATATGGGTCTCTATTGGTCTCTTGGGCTTTAAATGGATTTGTACGAGTATGGGTTGCTATGGGTCTCTGTTGGTTTCTGTGGGTCTCCGTGGATGTCTATTGTTCTGTATATGGATCTCTTTGTGCCTCTTTGGGTCTCTGAGTTGTGAGTGTCTATCGGTCTCTGTGGGTGTAGTTTAGATAATGTCAACAACAACAACAACGGTGGTTGTGCAATGCTGCAGGTGAACGCGTTGCAGAGGTTTTCTGAGATGATGTCGTGGCACAGAGTTCCTCCTCTAATACCAAAGAAACTGCCGCGCCGGGAGATACAATTATAATGGAGCGGTGCCGACCTGTGGCTGTGCGAGTTCAGCGGTGGTGGTGCAGAAACCTTGGACAGCACCACGGAGCGCATGGACACGGAGCGCAGATGCACGTAGCTTGCTACACACGATGCGTAGTGACGCGTTGTAACGCGTGGTGACACGTGGTGATGCACGTAGCTCACGATACACGACTTGTAGTGATGCGTAGTGAACGCAGGTCACGTGAGTCCGTGTGAGTCCACGTGAACGTCACCACTCCACGATGAGACCTCCTTTACCAGTGGCAAAATATAGTGATAGGCGTACAACTCAAATACAGCGCACTATCAGAGTATTGAGAGCTCGGGGTAAGCATTTACACTATGAGAACTCCTTTACCAGTGGCATCTTGTCCAACACCAATGGAGACTAGGCTCTAAGGAAAGCTGTATCGGGTGTGGACCAATCAACTTCAAGGACAGTGCATATCATTATCATCATCAGAGTTGTTTCTTTTTGTTAGCATTTTGACTGCTTGTGTTGTGGTTATTGCAAACATGATGCCTTGTATCAAGGTGTCAGTTTTTGTACCAGTTGAAAGGGTAAAAACCTGTCACCACTCTAGTTGAAGAGCATCCCGCATGGAGCGTTCGACCGTCTCAGCTCCCTCACCCACGCCTATTTCTTTGGCATCCCATGGGAGTGCGAGGGCAGGATACGAGCGTGGCACTGTGGTGTGGGAGCTATGCACCAGGCTGTGTGTGTGTAGTACGCGTGATGTGTGTAGCTATGTCAGTGTTGTGTTCATGGCACGTGGTGAGTGCGTGTGTATATTGCGTGTCTTTATGTATCTGTGTGTGTGTGTATCTGTGTATGTATCTTTGGCGGCCAATATAGGTGCTTCTACTCGTTAACAATTCTAGCCTCAAAAGTCTGTTAAGGCTGTACGGGGGGTCTTTGTCTTCGTGGCTGTGTGTGTGTCTGTGTGTGTATCTGTGTGTCTGTATATGTGTGTCTGTGTGTGTCTGTATCTGTGTGTCTGTCTGTATCTGTGTGTATATCTGTGTAGTCACGATTATCTGAACCGGTCCTGGGCCTCCTCTAGGTTGACTCTGCCTCAAATAAGTACCTGATGCGGTGTGTAAACATCACCACTGGGGAAACAAATGCTGTCGGGCGTGGTCCTCATGTGCCTTTCTGGCCTTCAAAGGTGCTCGCTAACAGCACTTGCCCCAACAGTCTGTTGCCCGAAATACGGGGATCTGTGTCTTTGTCTAATTTTTGTGTGTTCTCTGTAACATCCTAAGAGTTTACCTGTGTTGTGTTGCATTGAGATTATCTAGAGGAGAGGTTCTTAACATTTCACTGCAGCCTGCACCCCTTTGATTGTCAATGCTAATAAAATGTATACTGTGAATAAACACGGAGGGTTTGATGAAACAAAGTAAGTTGTACTTACATTGCCCCGTGCTTAATTTGTTTTTCGATGATTTACCTTATAAAAAGAATCTGCCCATGTCTCGCACCCCCAGGGTGTGCGTGCTGCACCCCAGACTAAGAAGAGCCACTGGGCTTAAAGTGTGGAGCTGCCTGTGCCGGTTACCAACAGCGTGGCCGTTATTGGTACCAGAGCACTTTGCGCTGTCTGGGTTCACGGTCCACCAACCCTCACCCACGATGCCCGAGTGCTGAGCGACCCAGCCACTCATGTAGAGGATGTCCGTGCACTGACAGTCCCAGGGGTGTGGAGCGGAATGATCTATAACTCTGCACATAAAGCACTCAGCCTGAATAGAACAACAACAACAACCTGCAGCTTCAGCTCCTCGCTTAGAACAACCCCATCTCTTGTCTCCTAGAACTGCATTTTCATCCTGCTACTGGTACTCACTGCCCCTGCCACCCAGCTATGAGCAGACCTACCCCTACCACTCACTACCCCAATCACTACCCATATCACTATCACTATCCCTATCACTACCCCGATGACTACCCCTATCACTATCACTACCCAATCACTACTCCTATCACTAACCCTATCATGACTGCTATCACGACCCCTCTCACTCCCCTTATCACTACCCCTATAACTAGCGCTACCCCGATGACTACCCCTATTACTACCCCAACGCCTACCACTACCCCTATCACTACACCAACTCCAATTACTACCCCTAGCACTAGCCAAACCCCTATCACTATCCTTACCACGATGACTATCACGACCCCTATCACTATTTCTACCGATATTTCTATCACTATCCCAACCCCAATCACTACCCCTATCACTACCCCTACCCATATCACTACTACAATCACTACCTCTATCTCCAACTCTATCACTCCCCTAATGCCTGTTACTACCCCATTCACCACCCCTAACTCAACCACTATCACTATCTCAACACCTATCACTACCCCTATCACGAATCCTATCACTACCCTAAACACTGTCACTAAGCGATTACTACCACAACGACAACCCCAACCCCTATTAGTACCCAACCTCTACGCAACGCAAAAGCGAAACGTCTCACAGCGCGGTTCACTTCTAGCCTGGGAGACCGCCCAATGGCAGTGTCGCTGTGCAGTGCAAGGTGACCCGGAACCTGCCTGCAACCTGTAACCAGGCTGATGACGATGATGCAGCTGATGATGTTACTGCAGAAGATGAAGACGATGCAGCTGATAGTGATGATGATGATGGTAAAGAAGCCCACGTCTCTAGTCCGAGTTGGTTGTGTTTGAGCATCACCACTACAGAGCGAGAAGCCACGTGGTCCTGACGTCACAGTAGACCAAGACCCAGACACCATGAGAAGTCACGTGGCCACAACAATCAACAACACACAAGTCACAACAACAACATCGCAATTCCTGCTGACATCAGATGCTAGAATCTTGTCATCATCACCATTACCATCACTTCTGTCGCCCACAGCGCTATCACTGATGATTGCCGTCAGTGAAGCACCGGTTCATTGACACCATGAACAGTCCGTTCACTAATGCACTAAACCCATCACCGGGTAACCAACGCTTCCACTGCGTAGAGAATGAAGGGGAGTGATTACGCGACACAACGAATGCAATTGGTGATTACGATCAGGGAGATTGGTCGTTGTTGAAATTAATCAATAGATTTATCTCCATGCGGTCTCGTGATTGACAGCCGTCCGTTAACGATCATTAGGCAATGGGATATGATGCTTCACGTGGTCAGTGCCAAGTGGCCCGTGTGGATGTCGTTATCAGGACCACGACAACGATCACGATTCTGTGACAGGTGCAAAAATTTAGAACGCATCCAAATCAGAGGCCACATTGGAACCTAACGGGGGCTGTACGGTGGCCAGGAGATGTTAACTACATCGCCTGGTATGCAGGAGTTTGTGGGTTCGATCTTGGACCCTGGTGATGCCTGCTGCTGTATATTTGGAGTTTGCCGTGTCTCCCTCTCTCTGCCAATGAGCCCTGCGCTGTCAGCCCCAATGCGGTGGAGTGGCTGAAGCAGAACGACCCCCGTAGCCCCCAGGGCTGCACGTGGCTACGAGGAGCCCCTTGCAGTCAGCGGCAGCCTTCGAGTCGGCTGTGAACCAGCGTGGCCCTTACTCATAGTGTAGTGTATAGTGTAGTGTGTAGTGTATAGTGTAGTGTGTAGTGTAGTTTATAAAGTAGTGTATAGTGTAGTGTGTTGTGTAGTGTATAGTGTAGTGTGTAGTGTAGTGTATAGTGTAGTGATTAGTGTAGTGTATAGTGTAGTGTATAGTGTAATATATAGTGGTGTATAATGTCGTGTATTGTGTAGTGTATAGTGTAGTGTGTAGTCTATTGTATAATATTGTGTATTATGTTATTTGAAGTGTAGTGTATAGTGTAGTGTACAATGTAGTGTATAATATAGAGTATTATGTAATCTGAAGTGTAGTGTATAGTGTATTGTATAGTGTAGTGTATAATAGAGAGTATTATGTAATGTGAAGTGTAGTGTATAGTGTAGTGTGTAGTGTAGTGTATAGCAGAGGTGTGGACTCGAGTCATGTGACTTGGACTCGAGTCAGACTCGAGTCATGAATTTGATGACTTCAGACTCGACTCGACAAAATGTACAAAGACTTGCAACTCGACTTGGACTTTAACATCAATGACTCGTGACTTCACTTGGACTTGCGCCTTTTGACTCGAGAAGACTTGCTACTTCCCATGAAAACTGGGGGAAAAAATGTTCACACGGCCGCGCCGCTCTCAGTTTATCTGCATCTGTGAAAAAAATGTGCACCACCTGTATGCATGCAGAGAGCACGCGCGCTGCCTGCACGACATCCAATCACTGTAGTCCCACGTTGTTTTGATTGGACAGCATCTAAGCAGGCACATTGCAAGACAACCAATGAAGCCCAACAAGCAACAACGCGCCAGTTGGCAAAATGATACCAAAGATAGTTTCGTTTGGCTATAAAAATTACGATGTAGTCGACAAAAAACGAGTTGCAATTTGCAAAACATGCGGGTCGAAGATTACAGACGGTGCTGCCACAACGTCTAACTTTGTTCGACACCTGAAGTTGCACAAAGAAAGGAAAGTTTTGAACGAATGCTAAGCACCTTATCGGATGTACCGTAACTTACTAGCTGCTGCATATTTACTGTATCAACGAGACAGTAAACGCACGTCTCCCTTGCTGGTTAATGCTTACAAAAATAGGGATTTTTGAACCCCGATTATATGAGGTACATGAGTGTAGCACACTCAGATGGAAAACCTCTTCAACATCATGTCAACGTCCGTTTTAAAGTATCATCTCTACCTTGCTGCTAGACGGATAAACACAAATGTATATCTCAGTCTCTCCAACACACATGAGACAAAAACAGGCCTTCCAGTTTTACTCTTTCAATCGTTCAGTTTCAGAGTGGCTGGTGTGCTGCCTCATTGAGGTCGTTTATGTAATTTTGGTTAATCACAACTAAGCTGAACTGTCGCTGAAGACATAAACTATCACAATTAAACAATGAATGAGGCAGCAGTAGACCTGCAATTGCTGTGTGATGCAGCAAGGCACCATGGAATCTGGTGTGCAGGAGAGAGTGAACTATAAAGCAGGGGTTCCCAAACTTTACCATGACAAGGCCCCCCATATACCAGTAGATTCCAGCCAAGGCCCCCCTGACATGGGCCGTGCCATACTCTTTTTTCTGTGCACCTCCTTTCACAACTCTATGGAGTTGGTGCATCCCTAAACCCATCCAAGTACAACAGGAAACATAGTAAGACATATACACTGTAAAGAGGAAAATGATGACACAGTCACAGAAGATCCACCATTAGCCTTCCCTTTTCATATCATGCCCAAACAGCAGGCAGCGCATGGACATAGCGTGCTACCGTAGTCTAGGTCTGTGAGGCAGCGCACCACTGGGATATATACAGTATATAATAAAATAATAACGATTATAGTAGTAATGTTCAGAGATGCAATAGATTATTATAGTGCAGTTCTTAACTAATGGGGATATTGTTTAGCTTATTTTTGGTTTAATTTGGTTTATTTTACTTATTTAATTTATTCAATTATTTTGTTTTGCTATACTTTTCATGCCAACTTGCCATGGCCCCCCTAGCACCCCCTCGCGGCACCCAGGGGTCCCCGTCCCCACTTTGAAAACCACTGCTATAAAGCATATGACTTCAGTTTCTTGAGGGAAAGGGCTTTCTTATGACTTTTGAAGCAGTGAAAATATTCTTAATATTGCATACACTGAAACTGAAATGTATCATCGTATACCGTAGTGTACAATAGACAATGAATATTAACACAACAACATTGATATGAGTAAAGAGTAGTTTCAAATACAACATGTGTGGCTATAAGGGATTTTCTGACATCTGTTTCATATTCTTTTCTGTTACAGGTATGAAGAATACCAGATGAACAAAAGCATCGTAGATGAACCACAACAGCCTTCAATCTCACAATTCCTGGACACTCGTGTAGGGCGTTACAGCATGAGCCACCCACAGCAGAAGGCCATCTCCAATGCGATACTGTCTGACTTGATTATTGATTGCAATTTTCCTCTATCTATTGTGGAAAATAAGAGCTTTCGTCACTTTCTGGCTGTGCTGGACAGCAAGTATACCCCAGTCTGTCGCCGAACGCTGACCACAAAAACAGAGAGCCTTGCTGAGGAGAGACGTTCAAAGTTAAAAACTCAATTGAGCAACACTGACCATGTTTCAGTCACTGTGGACATTTGGTCTGATCGAAAGATGAGGGGATTCCTTGGTGTCACTGTGCACTGGATGGAGAGAGATGCAGAGAGGGTACAGCTAAAGACAAATCTCTTGGCCTGCAACCGCTTCAAAGGCTCTCACACAGCGGAGCGCATCTGTGACCAATTTGAGGCAATATGTGATGAATACAACATCAAAGCTAAATTGGACTATATCATTAGTGACAATGCTGCTAACATGCGCAAGGCATTTACGGTCTGCTTCCCCAGCGAACAGGAGGAAGATGATGATGCTGGAGATAATCTTGATGATCCTGAGCTATGGCATGACTTAACCCTAGAAGACCAGCAAACCGTCGATGCTGCTATGGCAAAGAAACAGCGCCTGCAGTGTTTTGCACACACATTGCAGCTGGTGGTGGGAGACGGTTTGAAAGAAACAAAAGCGGCATGTCCTTCTCTCTCCAAGTTATCAAAACTTAGCTCCCTGCTCCACACAAGCACAACGTTTAAAGACATATTCGATGGTGAATTTGGGGAGCACAGAGGCATCCCTGCTGCAGTGAGCACGAGGTGGAATTCTACACTGCGGCAGGTGAAAGCAGTCCTTCATTGTGATCAGCAAAAGCTCTGCGCAGTTCTTGAGAAGGCCGGGCATAAAGAACTGTCATTCACACTACGAGAGTGGAATCTGCTGAAGGAGTTGGTGGACATCTTGAAACCGTTCGGAGAAGCAACTGATTTGACACAGGGGGAGAAAGTCATTACAATCAGTGCAGTTGTTCCATCCGTCTTGTCCCTCAATCACCATCTTGAGAAGCTGAAGCCTCAAGTTCGTTTCCTGAGCGGCCTGGTCAGAGGTCTGCAGGCATCCCTGGAAAAAAGATTTCTTGGGATCTTCATTAATGTGAAAATGGCCCAGTCTCAAGAAGGGATCACTGCCCCCTTTTCAGACACAGTCTACCTGAAAGCAGCTGCCTTGGATCCAGCCTTTTGTCTGCTGTGGATTGAGCCCCATGTGCTGGTCAACCGTGACATCAAGGCAGAGGTGGCACAACGAGTTAAAGGTTAATCTTATTGACTTGCAATGCAACTTAAATGCAACGTAAAATAATTTGATCTTAATCTGATCTAGGATCTAATGTGATATTAATCTGACTTTAACAATAATAACAATTTTCAGTCTTGCACAGTATCATCAACATCAGTAATGGTAATAAGAGCTCTTTTGTTTCTGCTGTTGTGACACGTTTTTTTAGAATTGATCCTGAAAGATGCTGCAGAGACGGAGCAACCTGTGCCTGTGCCGGTGCCTGCTGAAGAAGAACTAGAGGACATGGAAGGAGAAGGGCTGTTTGCTGCATACCATAAGAGGCAGAAAAGGGATGTTGGGACCCCACCAGCAGTACAGCTAAGTCACTACATTGACATGGCAGAAGGACAGAATGCCCTTTTGTTCTGGGCACTGAACAGTAAGACTCTTCCTTCACTCTTTCAAGTAGCCATCCGAGTCTTGGCAGTGCCTGCTTCTAGTGCTCCAGTGGAGCGAGTTTTCAGCCATGGTGGCATCATTCTGCGTCCCCATCGTGCACAAATGACTGACAGACTGTTGGCCAATTTGATCTTTTGCAAATGCAATGCAGTGTAGGGGCCTCCCTCCACCTGTCCACAGCACGCATGCGCACACACACTCACTCTCTGCTCATCACCTGTCCACACAGCTCTCTCTCTCTCATACACACCAGTCTCTATGGAGGCATTCCAATTATATTATCAGGTTGGTCCAGTTTTTCAGAAGTGATCATTTTGAAGAGTGAGGATTTTATTGATGACATGTTTAAAAAAGTTTAGGCTAAAAGAACCCATGTCTATTTGAAAGTTAAACTGTTTTGCAATATGAGGTCAATGCAATACAGGACTGAAGCTGATGTGCATTGTTCTAGTGCAATATGCTGTTGGAATAAGAGCATTTTTTGTGAAAATTAAATTTTATGTTTTTTACTGTGTTTAATTAATGTCATTGTATAAAAAGAGGTTTAAATCAATACAAATCTTACAGACATACATGATATGTATAAATTTTATTTCTGTGGTAAGAGGACTTGAAATGACTCGAAACTAAAATGATAGGACTTTGGACTCGACTTGAGACTTGCAGGCTTTGACTTCTGACTCGACTTGGGACTTGCCTCATCTTTGACTCGACTTGACTCGGGACTCGAGAGCAAAGACTTGAGACTTACTTGTGACTTGCATAACAATGACTTTGTCCCACCTCTGGACTGTATAGTGTAGTTTATTGTATAATATAATCTATTGTGTTATTTGTAGTGTAGTGTATAGTGTAGTGTACAATGTAGTGTATAATAGAGTGTATTATGTAATCTGAAGTATAGTGTATAGTGTAGTGTATAGTGTAGTGTGTAGTCTATTGTATAATATAGTGTATGTTATTTGCAGTGTAGTGTATAGTGTAGTGTACAGTGTAGTGAATGGTATTGTAGTTTGTAGTCGTGTTTAGTAGTTTATAGCGCAGTGCAGGGGTCCCCCAACCCCCGGGCCACGGACGGGCAGCGGTCCGTTATTTTTTTATTACTTCCCTTCTACGTGACTTTACCGAAAGAACCAAGAAGATAAATCCCTGCAGTCACGAAAGTTTACTACGTTTGTTTTCTCATTCATTCTTGCCTGATGATGGTTGCTTGTGTTGCAATCGAAACGGCGAATTTTATTATTATTTAATTTATTTTCTTTCTACGTGACTTCACCGAAAGAACCAACGAGTAATTCCGGCAGTCACGAAAGCTTCAAATCTAGTTTTAAGAGCTATATAGCCTTACCTGATTTAGTTTTCGTCTATGGTTCTATCTGAGTCTCTGGATCTCTTTTGGTCTCTATGGTTCTCTATGACATATGGGTCTCTATTGGTCTCTTGGGCTTTAAATGGATTTGTACGAATATGGGTTGCTATGGGTCTCTGTGGGTCTCCGGGGATGTCTATTGTTCTGTATATGGATCTCTTTGTGCCTCTTTGGGTCTGTATGAGTTGTGAGTGTCTATCGGTCTCTGTGGATGTAGTTTAGATAACGTCAACAACAACAACAACAATGGTGGTGGTACAATGCTGCAGGTGAACGCGTTGCAGAGGTGTTTTTTGAGATGATGTCGTGGCACAGAGCTCCTCCTCTAATACCAAAAAAACTGCCGCGCCGGGAGATACAATTATAATGGGGCAGCGCCGACCTGTGGCTGTGCGAGTTCAGTGGTGGTGGTGGCGATGGTGCAGAAACCCTGGACCGCACCACGAAGAGCATGGGCACGGAGCGCAGATGCACGTAGCTTGCTACACATGATGCGTAGTGACGCGTTGTGACGCGTTGTGACGCGTGGTGACACGTTGTGATGCGTGGTGACACGTGGCGATGCACGTGGCTCACGATTTACGACGTGTAGTGACGCGTAGTGAACGCAGGTCACGTGAGTCCGCGTGAGTCCACGTGAGCGTCACCACTCCAGTTGAAGAGCATCCCGCATGGAGCGTTCGACCGTCTCAGCTCCCTCACCCTCGCCTATTTAGGTGGCAGCCCATGGGAGTGCGAGGGCAGGGGACGACCGTGGCACTGCGGTGTGGGAGCTATGCACCAGGCTGTGTGTGTGTAGTACGCGTGCTGTGTGTAGCTACGTTGGTGTTGTGTGCATGGCATCGTGGTGTGTGCGTGCGTATGTTGCGTGTCTTTATGTATCTGTGTGTGTGTGTATGTATCTGTGTGTGTATCTGTGTATGTATCTTTGGCGGCCTCTATAGGTGCTTCTACTCGTTAACAGTTCTTGCCACAACAGTCTGTTGACGCTGTACGGGGGGTCTTTGTCTTCGTGTCTGTGTTTGTATCTGTGTGTGTGTATCTGTGTGTATATCTGTGTAGTCACGATTATCTGAACCGGTCCTGGGCCTCCTCTAGGTTGACTCTGCCTCAAATAAGTACCTGATGCGGTGTGTAAACATCGCCACTGGTCCTCATGTGCCTCTCTGGCCTTCAAAGGTGCTCGCTAACAGCACTTGCCCCAACAGTCTGTTGAACGAAATAAGGATATCTGTGTCTTTGTCTAATTTTTGTGTGTTCTCTGTAACATCCTAAAAGTTTACCAGTGTTGTGTTGCATTGAGATTATCTAGAGGAGAGGTTCTTAACATTTCACTGCAGCCTGCACCCCTTTGGTTGTCAATCCTAATAAAATGTATACTGTGAATAAACACGGAGGGTTTGATGAAACAAAGTAAGTTGTATTAACATTGCCCCGTGCTTAATTTATTTTTCGATTATTTACCTTCTAAAAATAATCTGCCCATGTCTCGCATCCCCAGGGTGTGCGTGCTGCACCCCAGACTAAGAAGAGCCACTGGACTTAGAGTGTGGAGCTGCCTGTGCCGGTTACCAACAGCGTGGCCGTTATTGGTACCAGAGCACTTTGCGCTGTCTGGGTTCACGGTCCACGATGACCCAACCCAATGCTCCCGCACGATACCCGAGTGCTGAACGACCCAGCCACTCAAGTAGAGGATGTCCGTGCATTGACAGTCCCAGGGGTGTGGAGCCGAATGATCTATAACTCTGCACATAAAGCACTCAGCCTGACTAGAACAACAACAACAACCTGCGCTTCCCCTCCTCCATTAGAACAACGCCCACCTCTTGTCTCCTTGACCTGCATCTTCATCTTCCTACTGGTACTCACTGCCCCTGCAAACCAGCTATCAGCAGGGCTACCCCAACCACTATCACTACCCATACCACTATCACTACCCCAACCACTATCACTACCACTACCCCTATCACTATCACTACCCCTACCACTACCCCTATCACTACCACTACCCCTATCACTATCACTATCCCAACTCCTATCACTAGCACAACCCTTATCACTACCTCTACCCCTATCACTACCCCTATTACTACCCCTACCACTACCGCTACAACTACCCTTATCACTACCACTACCCCTATCACTAACCCGATCACTACCCATACCACTATCACTACCACTATCACTACCACTACCCCTATCGATATCACTACCCCTATCACTATCCCTACCCCTATCACTACCCCTACCACTACCCCTGTCACTATCTCTACCACTACCCCTATCAATATCACTACCCCTATCACTATCACTACACCTACCACTATCCCTACCCCTACCACTACCCCTATCACTACCCCTACCACTACCCCTATCACTACCCCTACCACTACCACTACCCCTATCAATATCACTACCCCTATCACTATCCCTACCCCTATCACTACCCCTACCACTACCCCTATCACTATCACTACCACTACCCCTATCACTATCACTACCCCTATCACTACCCCTATCACTACCCCTACCACTACCCCTATCACTATCACTACCACTACCCCTATCAATATCACTACCCCTATCACTATCACTACCCCTACCACTATCACTACCACTACCCCTATCAATATCACTACCCCTATCACTATCTCAACTCCTATCACTAGCACAACCCTTATCACTACCCCTACCCCTATCACTACCCCTACCACTACCCCTATCACTACCCCTACCACTACCCCTACCACTATCACTACCACTACCCCTATCAATATCACTACCCCTATCACTATCCCTACCCCTATCACTACCCCTACCACTACCCCTATCACTACCCCTACCACTACCCCTATCACTATCACTACCCCTACCACTACCCCTATCACTACCACTACCCCTATCAATATCACTACACCTATCACTATCACTACCCCTACCACTATCACTACCACTACCCCTATCTCAACTCCTATCACTAGCACAACCCTTATCACTACCCCTACCCCTATCACTACCCCTATTACTACCCCTATCACTATCACTACCCCTATCACTACCCGATCTCCTATCACTACCCCGAACGCCATTTCTACCCCTATCACGATAACTACCCAAATCACTACACCATTCCCTATCACTAGACCTACCCCTATGACTACCCTTCCTCTTATCACTACACCTTCCCCTATAACTACTCCTACTCCTATCACGACACCTACCCCTATCCCTACCTCAACCCCCATTACTACACCTGACACTATCAATCACTACACCTAACACTATCACTACCGTATCACTACACCTAACACTATCACTACCCGTATAACTGCACCTATCACTACCCCTATCACTACACCTATCACTATCACTACCACTACTATCACGACACCAACCCCCATCACTACGTAGTGATTCAGTCACAACCGAAGAAATCACCCGACATCATGGACACGGCGTGCTTGACACGTCAGAAGGTAGAGCACGCCTTCTGATTAGTGCTTAACGGTGGCCTGAAAGGTGATTGGTTTGAGGCAGGGACATTGACGGGTTTGGAGGTGGAAATACAAAACGGGAGAGCGCGATTTAAACGGAGGATGATTGCCAGGGTGGGACGGTTGTGGATCCGTTCGACAAAGTGGGAAGGTGATTGGCTGGAGTGGAAAGCGGAAGTTCAAGGAAGCTTCGGGAAAGAGAGCTCGAGGGAGGAAGCGAGAGAAAGAGAGAGATCAGGACACGTGGAGTGAATCATTGAAGACACCGCGTGTGTGTCTCGTGCTGGAAGCAGTAAAGACTCCTGTTAGGGAAGGCTGCTGTGTCAGGTGTCACTGCACTACTATCGCATCGATTTAGAATGCGCAGGCTGAGGATTATTTGGTGGATGAACAGGCAGGGTTTAGGTTCACAGCGGAGAAAGCAAAGAGATAGAATAGGCGGGTTTATTACCGCGTCGCAGTTTTTCAGAAAGCATTCGATATCGGCTGAGGAAGATATGCAGCAGTAGGTATGAGACAGGAAGATCCACTATCAGAGACGGAGAGAGAGAGACAGGGAGACAACGAGAGAGCGACATAGATATCCAGAAGGCATTCGATACGAAAAAGCAAGATATTCAACGTGAGCTACATTAAAATCACAGGGAGTAGGGAAAAGACCGATAGAGCAGATTGTGCACGAGTCTAGGTGGAAGTCAGCAGTAGAGATTGGACAGGAAATAGGAGAATGGTTCCCAACAGCAGTAGGTATGAAAACAACTTGGTCACGTACTTTGTGAACAGAGTGACGGATTCCATTCAGGCCATCGCCACGCAGGAATCTCTGTGTTGAAGGGGAAAGAGAAAATTCACCTGAGATTCGCGGATGACGTAGACGTGATGGTAAGAAAGCTGCGTAGCACTGCAGGAAAGTGTTCATAGCGCTGACTAAGCCAGGAGATGATGCAGGGGCTGAGGATTGATGCGGGGTAAAGAGATAAAAACTGAGACGATGGTGGTCGTGAAGGGAGGACGTTGAGAGAGAAGTAACACTAATAGAGTGGCGAGATTGTGAACGTGAAGGGAATTTGTGCGCTTGGGAAGCCTCCTGGCGTGGGACAACGACTGCACGGGAGACGTGAAGAGCGAGAATCGCTGAAGGCTAAACGAGTCAGTGGCAGGATTCATTAACATCTGGCAGAAGTGAAGTACCGGTGAAGACGCTGGACAACCAGGTTGAGGCACACGTGTCTTTATTACAGCTTGTCGGTACAGGACAGCACTAGAGGGGGTAGCGGCCCCCTCACCCGGATAACTGGGGATACACCCTAGCTAATCCTGACCTATCCCCAAGTCCTCCACTAACGGGCTAGGGGAGGCTAACTGGCCCGACACTGGTGAGTCGGGCTACGGTCTCCGGAGTCCCAGGGTCTAACCCTAGTTCACGGAACCACGCCTCTGGCTCGATCCTCTGCAGCCCTTACAAGGGCGGCGTCGAGGGGAGTCCAGGGCTCTAACTAGAAGATCTTCCTTCTTCCTCCTTCGTTCCCAGACTCAGCCCCGAGCTCTCTCTGTCCTCCCCCTTTATACCCCCCACCAGGATCACAACCCCCCAGGCTGCCTGACGCGGACGTCGTTGCGGGCACCCCCCCCCCCGTGTACTCCCGTAACTCCGCCCACTGTGTTTGTTACCCGTTGGATCGTATGCACCTACAGCCCTCCCGTAACAGCCCTACATCACCCCCCCCATTACAGCTCGCAGCCGTCCCGGCTGCAACAATTCCAAATAAAGGAACATTTACCCCTCGACCCCGTGTGTGCCTCATTTTTTCAACAAAATGCAAATTGAAGAACAACAACAAGAACAACAACCACACCCCCGAAGGGAATGTCCGACGCACCCCCCCCCCCCGCATAAATACGAAATCCGTAAAAGCACGTATATACAACTAGCCAGGAACTCCCCCCAGCACACACAGCACACCCACGACACACAACGCACCCACAACACACACACCGCGCCCACACAACACAACACACACAGTGTGCAAGGAGCACACCACCGACGCAGCATACAGTAACCATGACACGTGAAGGAAAACAAAAATAAAAAAACATTTTCTCTTCCTTCTGTATATTATAAGAGTCTGCGCATTTTAGCGCGCGTCCTTGCCGCAGGCCCGTCACACGGGGCAACCCCGGACGGCGGACCATCCGGTGGCGGCTGTCCCATTCGAGGTGAGGTCGCGATTGAAGTCGCGCGACTGTCGGCATCACACGTGTGGGTTCTAGGGCGTGAGCCCGTCATTCCCGGTGCACCTGTGGGTGGGACAGCCGGCAACACATCAGGCGAGAGCAGCGACGGACCCTCCGAGTCGGTCGACCCCCCACATGCTTGGCCTCGCGTGTGTGGAGTGGGCCCCCGCACCGCAACAAACGGTTTCAGCCTAGAGGGGTGTACAAACCACCGGCGCCTCCCCCATTGGATTCGAACGCACTGAGGCCTCAAAACCTCAACAACCTTGACGGGGCCCCGCCACGGGCGCACGAGTTTAGAGGAGGTCGCGAGTGGTACCTGGGGACAGTGCAGCCATGCCCTGTCCCCCGGCTTCCACTGCAGCACGTGCGCGCGAGCCAGTCTGAGGCGCTCGTTCGCCTTCTGACGCCTGTCAGAATTTAGCCTCGCCGCATCCCGCGCCTCAGTCAGTTTGTCAAGGTTAAATTTAACGTGCTCGTCCAATTTAGTTTTTCCCAGCGGCGCGGGGATCTGCAGCTGTGCCCGAACAGGTGGGTCGGGTTCGCGGCCATACATAAGAAAGAAAGGTGAAAACCCCGTCGCAGCATGGGGAGCCAATCTGTATGCCGCTAGAACCCCTTGAATTTGTAAGTCCCAATCAGCCTGTGAGTCCGAAACTTGCTGCGACAACATAGACGTGATGGTGCGATGCAGACGCTCGACCATCCCGTCCGTTTGCGGGTGATAGGGAGAGGTTCGAATTTTTTTCGTTCCTAGGAGATCACAGACTTGTTTTAGGAGTTTCCCGGAAAAATGTCTACCCTGGTCGGTCAACAACCGCTCCGGGGCACCTTTGTCCATGACATAACCTTGGACAAAGGCGTCGACGATGGCTGCTGCCGACTGATTCGCCAGGGGCCAGGCCATAGGCCAGCGCGTAAAATATTCGACCCCAGTAAGCAAATATTTATTTCCCCTGGGGGTGGCGGGGAATGGCC
This sequence comes from Lampetra fluviatilis, assembly GCF_964198595.1. NCBI lineage: Eukaryota > Metazoa > Chordata > Hyperoartia > Petromyzontiformes > Petromyzontidae > Lampetra > Lampetra fluviatilis. Next base: position 842,510 of record NC_136349.1, on the reverse strand, counting down.
CCAGAATGTCCAGTGCGACCAGTTCATTTAATCTGGAGACCTGGATGGACTGCAAGGGCGGGTTCGACTCCCGTGCCGGTGGTTTGCGCTGCGCACACCGAGGGCATGCCGCCAACAGATCAGCGACATCCCTTGTCATGCCCGGCCAAAGAAAATTCAGCTGGAGCAAGGGGAGTGTTTTCTCGGTACCTAGGTGGAAGAGGCGCTCATGAGCAGCCCACACCACCTTACCCCGTAGGCCAGAAGGGACCACCAGCCGGTGACGCTGGGATTTCCCGTCCCAATGCATAAGCAAGCCCGCATGGGTTTCCCATGCGTCGGCATGACCCGTCACACGCCCCCTCTCCCCGGCGCGACGACGCAACGCGAGGAGGGAGGCATCCTCCAACTGGAGGCGCCCCCATTCATCAACGGGCAATCCAAGCAGGGAATCTCTCCCCTGTTCGGCGATATCAATGGGGACTACCGTTTCATCGTCGGCGGCCGCCGCCAGGACCGGAACCATCATGTCCCCTACTGGCTTGCAACGCCCCGACCCCAGGAGGCATGCGCATTCGGAGGCGGTTGGCATCCGTGACAGAGCGTCAGCGTTGGTGTGGCGAACGCTCTTACGATAAGTGGTTTCAAAACTGAAATCCTGGAGGACCTCCAACCATCGGGACAATTGTCCCGATGGCTGTTGAACCTTCAGGGCGTACTGCAGTGCCGCATGATCTGTGCGGACGGTGAAATGCCGACCGTACAGATATGGGCGATACTGTTGGATGAAATAGACAATTGCCAACAGTTCCCTATGGGTGACACAATATCTTTGCTCCGTTGGAGACAACACCCGACTGCCGTACGCGACCACCCGTTCCACGCCGTCAACCACCTGGGAAAGCACGCCTCCAATACCCGTGTTGCTCGCGTCGGTGTCGAGCAAAAACGGCCTCGAAAAATCTGGGTAAATCAAGGGAGGAGCCTTCACCAGCGCGTCCCGAAGGGAGCAGAAAGCAGCTTCCTCATCCTGACCCCAGTGGAACCGGACCCCTTTAGATGTTAACGCGTGTAGGGGTTTTGCAATCGTTGCAAAATTAGCGACGAAGCGTCGGTAATATGATGCGAAGCCAATAAAACTCCTGACCTCTCCCACCGTGGTGGGAGTCGGCCAGGAGCTGACACACTGCGTTTTGGCGGGATCGGTAGCAATACCCGAGCGCCCTACGATGTGCCCCAAATAACGCACCGACTCGCGTAACAAATGGCATTTCTGGGGCTTAAATTTCAAATTAGCAGCCCGCATCTTTAGGAAAACCGCCCGCAACCTCTGGAGATGTTCGTCAAAAGTTTTACCAAAAACAATAACGTCATCCAAATAAATCAGGCACGACTCCCATTGCAACCCAGTCAAAACCAATTCCATCAATCGCTGGAAAGTTGCCGGCGCTGAGTGTAAGCCCATCGGCAACCGGTTGAATTGGAACAGGCCGTGCGGTGTACGGAAAGCAGTTTTAGGCTTAGAATCATCGTCCAGAGGAAGCTGCCAGAATCCCGAAAGTAAATTTAGTGTGGAGAAGAATCGCGCTCCCGCCAAAGCGTCCAGCGATTCGTCCATCCGTGGGAGCGGGTATGCGTCGGCAACCGAAATTTTATTAAGGCGCCGAAAATCCACGCAAAACCGCAACGAGCCGTCCTGCTTTTTAACCAGGACGATCGGCACTCCCCACGGGCTGGTGGAGGGAGAAATGATGTCGGCGGCTAACATGTCATCAACAGCCGATTTGACATGGTCCTTTTCGGCGGGACTTAACCGAAACGGATTTTGGCGAATTGGCGCGCTGTCACCCGTGTCAATATGGTGACGCAGCAGGTGAGTGCAACCCAAATCATATTTATCTCGACTGAAAACGTCGGAAAATTCCCTCAGTAGCCTTCTAAGCTGTTGGCGCTCTGAATTTGTCAGGTCCGTCGATTCCGCACAAAGCGCGTCGAGCCACCCTTCATCGCTGTCCGAATGTGGGAGCATCCGGGAAGCAGAGCCAACGTGGTTCGCGACAGGTACCTCGCAGGGCACCGGCGTCGCATGAGCGAGCACCGTCCCTTGAGGAACCACCACCGTCTGCGATCCCACATTGAGGACCGCGATGAAAGGGTCCCCGTCCCCTCTTACAACGGTCTGGGCCGGAATCAAATGAGGTCCATTAACCCCGGCCCTAGACGGTCCCAGCAAAACACCCTGATCCCCTATGCCCTTAGCGAAGGGCTTACGAAGTTTCAGAGGCACTAGCATTTGAGCTCCCGGCGGCACACGAACAGTCTTAACAACGAACGCCGGTACCGTCGCGAACGCCGTCCGAGCCACCGCAGGGGATGGCAGGAACGCCATGCGCCGCCCCGACGGAAGCTCAATGCATCCTTGGTCGATCAAAATACGAATGGGCATTTTGCCTAAGAAATCCGTCCCCAGCAGGCACGGAACCGCCAGCGAGGAGGAAACGAAAATCGGCCCCGACAATTTGATGTCCCCAATAGAAATTTGCGCTCGAATCTGTCCTATGATGCCGAGAGAGCCACCGTTAGCGGCATAGAATGGGACGTTAACCGGCAGTAAAGGCCGGCTTTGTACGGGCAGAATATTGTAAATTAATTCCGAAATGATTGTCGCCGATGCCCCCATATCGACCAAGATGCGTACTTCTACCCCGTCAATGTATCCGACCACGGCCGACGACCCTGACGACGCGGCTACCACGCGATGGGCCAACACGGACCACTGTTTGGGCTCGATTTGAGTCCCCGCAGTGATCCGCGTTGGCCCCTCGCAACGCGACATCGGCCCCCCGTTTGTTGTGGTGCGAGAGTGTGCAACGGGTGGGTGCTTTGGCCAAACATGTGTGGTGCCGCGACTCGCCGGATCATGTTGCTGGAGCTTGGGAGGAGGAGGGCCGGCGTCCCGTCGAGGCGTCGTCCCGCGCTGTCGAGGAGAGCGGCACCCCGAGGCGACGTGGCCCCGGACGCCGCAGTTGAAACACCGCGGGAGCCCCGGTGGAGACGATGGGCGGTTGAAACGGCTTGACCCGTCCCGGGCCGACCGTACTTCTTGCGCCTGTTGCCGTCGATGGTCGACGGCGAAGAGCTCCTCCGTCGGAAGGGTGGCTGCAGCCACCGCACGCCCTGCCGATGCCCTGCTGGCTTTCCGCCGCAGGGACAGAAGGTTGGCGTGAAGGAGGCGCGCCGCCTGAAGAGAGGTCATCTCGGCGTCCTCCTGTGCGACGACAGCGATGTCCAGGTCGTCTGCCAGGAGGAGTATTTTCTCCGTGACCATCGCGTCCACGCCGTCGTCGTCCATACGGGGAAAAGCCGTCTTAGCCAGCGCTAGGAGGCTCGTCCTGTATGCCAGGGGCGACTCCTTCTCACCCCGCTTGCGCTCGTAGAACTGCTCTCTGCATTCTGCTGAAGGTCCATAGACCCCGGCCAGCAGTTGTAGCGCCTTCGGCAGAGTAGACCGCTTCTCTTTCGGCGCCGATGTGAGGGCGGCGAGCGCGTCTGCGTCGAGGAGCGCCGGCAGCGCGCAGAGGGCTTCATCGTCGGACCACCTTGCCATTTCTTGGTGGGCGATGAAGCGTCGCTGGAAGCCGCCCCAGTCGCCCTCTGCACCAACAAATTCTTTCAGCGGAGGCAGCCGTTGTTGCAGCGCAGCGTTCGCCTTGGAAGTCTGCAGGCTGTTATCCCCGGGACTCGGCTGTGCGTCGGCGCGAATGGCAGATGGAATCGCCTGTCGCGGATGTGATGACGCTCCCTCCGCTGGTGATGATGCAGCTGTCCCAGCGAGAGCGGTGTCGGACCCAAGGTTGAGCCCGGCCACGCCCTCTGTAGCTGCCGTAACGATGGCGGGAAATTCAAAGTTGGAGTCTTCAGAAATGGCGGGAAGGTGCTCAGGTTGACGACTCCCCTCGCCCCGTGGTGGACCACCAGCCCCCAGCCGCGTGATGTTTTCCAGCGTGGCGGCAGCGGCGTACAGTAGTTCCGCCAGTCTCTCGTGAGCCAGCCGTAGCGCGTCTGGCTGCGGCCCCTCTTCATGCCGATGCCCCGGTAGGAACGCGTCGGCCCCCGGCTGCGCCATGTCTTGGTGAGCCGTCTCGGGCTCAACGACTTCCGCAGTGTCCTCCTCCGGTACTCTGGCTCGAGCTGTCTGGCGTGTTTCCATGTCCGTAGTTCTTCTGACACCAGATGAAGTACCGGTGAAGACGCTGGACAACCAGGTTGAGGCACACGTGTCTTTATTACAGCTTGTCGGTACAGGACAGCACTAGAGGGGGTAGCGGCCCCCTCACCCGGATAACTGGGGATACACCCTAGCTAATCCTGACCTATCCCCAAGTCCTCCACTAACGGGCTAGGGGAGGTTAACTGGCCCGACACTGGTGAGTCGGGCTACGGTCTCCGGAGTCCCAGGGTCTAACCCTAGTTCACGGAACCACGCCTCTGGCTCGATCCTCTGCAGCCCTTACAAGGGCGGCGTCGAGGGGAGTCCAGGGCTCTAACTAGAAGATCTTCCTTCTTCCTCCTTCGTTCCCAGACTCAGCCCCGAGCTCTCTCTGTCCTCCCCCTTTATACCCCCCACCAGGATCACAACCCCCCAGGCTGCCTGACGCGGACGTCGTTGCGGGCACCCCCCCCCCGTGTACTCCCGTAACTCCGCCCACTGTGTTTGTTACCCGTTGGATCGTATGCACCTACAGCCCTCCCGTAACAGCCCTACAGAAGCAAGAAAATCTTTAAGCGACAAGACACAACACTGAACATGTTAAAGAACAGCATGCATTTCGATTTAAAGCTTTCGTGACGGCAGGGATACATCTTCTTGGTTCTTTCTGTAAAGTCACGTAGAAGGAAAGTAATAAAATAATAAAAATAAAACAATAAAATAATTCTCACGACGTTTCGGCCACAACGCAAGCAGCCGTCCTCGGGTAAAAACCAGGTCTGTCGAGGACGGCTGCTTGCGTTGTGGCCGAAACGTCGTGAGAATTATTTTATTATGTTTTTTTATTATTTTATTACTTCCCTTCTACGTGACTTTACCGAAAGAACCAAGAACAGCATGCATGTTCAGTAGCAGCTCTGCATGCCTTGCGAGACTTGGACATTAAAACAAAGACTGACAAAGATAAGCTATTGACACTCGAAATGTATTGCAGCTGCTGCTGCTGTGACCACTCCAGGACTCCCCGCACTGCGAGCTCAGTCGAGGCTCTCACCGCGCTGTCCGCTCGCTGCCGTGCCGAGTGAGCGGACAGCCGCTATTGGTACCAGAGCAGCGCGCTGAGTCGGGGACCACTCTGGTCCAATTATCATCTGCCGTCCTCGGAACTCCTGGGTGCTGAGAGATCCAGCGGCTGAGATACAGGATGTCTGAACAGGCGCAGTTGGCAAGATAATGATAATAATCGTATTATCTTGTATAGATGTATATATTGCAGCACGTTATTAATATATTCTATACAGATTTATATATAGCGGCGCCTCGTTTTATACTATATATAGATTTATAAATAGCAGTGTCTTATTCTTATACCATACTTATTTCCCTTTTAAAATGCAAATCAATTCATAACATTTTTGACATGCGTTTTTCTGGATTTTGTTGTTGTTATTCTGTCTCTCACTGTTCAAATAAACCTACCATTAAAATTATAGACTGTTCATTTCTTTGTCAGTGGGCAAACGTACAAAATCAGCAGGCGATCAAATACTTTTTTTCCCTTACTGTATATAGATTTACATATACAATCTCCTTATTCTCATATTTTAAATGTATTATATAAAACAGCACCTTTTCTTATTTCTTAAGGTTCTTATTTGACCACTCTTACCGACCACGAATCCATGTGGCCATGGCGTGACAGTAGACCAATGACCAGACGCCATGAGAATCCATGTGGCCCCGATAGCCGACATAAATTGGTAGAATCTTGTTTCCATCACCACAACCACCACTGCTGTCGCTCACCGCGCTATTGCTGATGATTGCCATCAGTGACCCGCCAGTTCAATGACACCATGAACAGTCCGTTCACTAACGCAATGAACCCATCACAGGGTAACCAATGTTACCGTTGCATGGATAACTTAAGGAGAGTGATTACGCTACAGTTCACCATCTTCGCTACAAATGCAATGGGTGATTACAATCAAGGAGATTGTTCGTCGATTAAATCAATAGATAGATCAATCCAACACGTAGGCTTTTGCGACCCATATTATTCAGAATACAGGTTTTTGGGTTAGATCGTGTAAATATGAATATGTCGTAACCCTCCACCACCCGACACAGCCAATTAGTAACGGATTTGTCACTTAAACAAAACTACAATTATATTCTTGGTTCTTTCGGTAAAGTCACGTAGAAGGGAAATAATAAAATAATATAAATATGAAACAATACAAATTCTCACGACGTTTCGACTGCAACACAAGCAATCATCATCAGATGTGATGATGATTGCCTGCAACACAAGCAATCGTCATCAGGTGTGATGATGATTGCTTGTGTTGCAGTCAAAACGTCGTGAGAATTTTTATTGTTTTATATTCATATTATTTTATTATTTCCCTTCTACATGACTTTACCGAAAAAACCAAGAATATGAATCCCTGCAGTCACGAAAGCTTTAAATCAAACTGCAATTAGTTGCTACTTCAGCCCACCGATGTGTTGGAGAGTAAATACAGAGTAAATCCACAACATTTACAATTTGAGTAATTAGTGTTTTGTACTAAAGAAAAATTGCCTAAGTTATCAACAGAAGGTGTCTATCGGATTAATTGCTTATGTGGCAGATGCTATATCGGACAGACGGGACGTAACATTAGCGTAAGACTAAAAGAACACCAAATAAATATGAAATGCTCTCAAACACAACTGGCGGCAGTTGCAGAACATGCTTGCCAACAAGGACGCTCAATTTATTTTGATAACGTAGAAATGCTTTGTAAAACTAATTGTTACTGTCCAAGATTAATTCGATAATCCCTTGAAAGTGAGAGAAATACAAATACTTTTAACCGCTCTGACAGCTACAGGCTGAGTGCGGCCTGGAAGCGTATTATTAAGTAATACATCCTACAATTACAATTCCTTACAGACGAAGCACATGCTAATTAACCGATTACTAATCTATTATATAGTTACAATACCCCCCTCGGCCTCTGATCTCTGCACCTGATGGGTTCAGTGATGACGTCTTCCTGCTGCTGCTGCTCTATTTAAGACCGGAAGCAGGTGGATTGCTTCACTCTTCTGGCAAATTGCCCGATGATGCCGGATGTAATTACCAGTGAAACGTCGCGGTATTCAAATGGTAAATGTTGTGAATTTACTCTCCAGCACACCGGTGGGCTGAAGTAGAACGACCCCCGTAGCCCCTTGCGGTCAGTGGCAGCCTTCGAGTCGGCTGTAAAGCAGCGTGGCTCTTACTCCTAGTGTAGTGTATAGTGTAGTGTATAGTGTAGTGTATATTGTAGTGTAGTGTGTAGTGTATAGTGTAGTGTAGTGTATAGTGTAGTGTATAGTGTAGTGTATATTGTAGTGTATAGTGTCGTGTATATTGTAGTGTATAGTGTAGTGTATAGTGTAGTGTATAGTGTAGTGTATAGTGTAGTGTATAGTGTAGTGTAATGTGTAGGGTAGTGTATAGTGTAGTGTACAGTATAGTGTACAGTGTATGGTATTGTTGTGTTTAGTAGTGTATAGTGTAGTGTACAGTGTAGTGCATGGTATTGTAGTGTATAGTAGTGTATAGTACATAATATAGGTTTTTTGGGGTCAGATCGCGTTATTTATAAATGTGTCGTAACCCTCCACCACCCGACACGGCCAAACAGTAAAAAATGTGTCACGTTTTTCAAAGGACAAAATCATTCACTTCTTTAGCCCACCGGGGTACTGAAGAGAGAATCAACAGCGTTATAAAATGTGAGTAGTCCGACGTTTCGCTGATAATTACAATTAGCTTCATCGGGCAAGAATGGCGAAGCTCTCCTATTGCTTCCGGTCTTAAATAGAGCAGCATCAGGGTGACGTCATCATTTAATTCAATTTAATCTGGTGCAGTGATTCGAGGCAAGGAGGGGGAGGGTATTGTAATTATATAGATTGGTAATCATTCAATTGCTATTCATTGGTATTTGTTTCCCTTATAACGAATTGTAATTGTATTTATTTAATAATACGCTTCCAGGCCGCACTCAGCCTGTAGCTGTCAGAGTGATTGAAGTTATTTCTGTTTCAATTTCAATGGATTCTCTAATTAGTCTTGGCCAGTAATAACTAGTTTTACACAACACTTAAACGTTATCAAAAGCAATTGAGTGTCCTTGTTGACAAGCATGTTCTGCCACTGCCGACAGTTGTGTTTCAGATAATTTAATGTTTCTTTGGTGTTCTTTTAACCTTACGCTGATGTTACGTCCCGTCTGTCCAATATAGCATCGATGAAGCTGATTGTAATTATCAGCGAAACGTCGTACTCAAATTTTAAAATGCTGTTGATTCTCTCTTCAGCACACCGGTGGGCTATCTTAAGATAGGTCGCGGTGTAAATGTACTACGGAGTGTGTGATATAGAGCTGGTTGTACTGCACAGTCTGGAAGCGTGTTGACTCTTTATCTTAACAGGTGTAAGGTCCCGCTGAGCTGTGTAGCAGCTCTTTGTTCAGAAGCCACCCGGCCGTCACAAACCATAGCAGCTCAACAAAGTGGCTGATATCATTATCACACAGAGACCCATAGACTCACAGAGACCCACACTCATGGAGTCCCACAGAGTCCCATAACAATCAAGACCAATAACCAAAAAAACCCATACCCATAGAGACCCATACCCATAGAGATCCATACCCATAGAGACCCATACCCATTAGGACCCATACCCATAGAGACCCATACTCATAGAGACCCATACCCATAGAGACCCATACCCATAGAGACCCATACTCATAGAGACCCATACCCATAGAGACCCATACTCATAGAGACCCATACTCATAGAGACCCATACCCATAGAGACCCATACCCATAAAGACCCAAACTCATAGAGAGCCATACCCATAGAGACCCATACTCATAGAGACCCATACCCAGAGACCCATACCCATTAAGACCCATACCCATAGAGACCCATACTCATAGAGACCCATACCCATAGAGACCCATACTCATTAGGACCCATACCCATAGAGACCCATACCCATAGAGACCCAAACTCATAGAGAGCCATACCCATAGAGACCCATACCCATAGAGACCCATACCCATTAGGACCCATACCCATAGAGACCCATACCCATAGAGACCCAAACTCATAGAGACCCATACCCATAGAGACCCATACCCATTAGGACCCATACCCATAGAGACCCATACTCATAGAGACCCATACCCATAGAGACCCATACCCATTAGGACCCATACCCATAGAGACCCATACTCATAGAGACCCATACTCATAGAGACCCATACCCATAGAGACCCATACCCATAGAGACCCATACTCATAGAGACCCATACTCATAGAGACCCATACTCATAGAGACACATACCCATAGAGACCCATACTCATAGAGACCCATACTAAAACTAAACTACGTATTTATCTTACCCGGTGTAATTCCCCACTGAGCTGTGTAGCAGCTCTTTGTTCAGAAGCGATCTGGCCATCAATAACTATAGCAGCTCAACCAAGTGGGTGCTATCACCATCACCGTCATATAGATGGAGTGGGTCCAAGCACGGCGCACACTAAGGCTTGGAGACAACACTGTTCATTAAACAACATTACATAACCCTTAAGAGAACAACAGCACAAGGTGGCAACCCACTATTACTACACCTAGCTATGTACACTGGGAGCAGATGGCAATGTACATTCTGGAAGGACGACTGCAAATCGGACCAGGTTAGCCAACACGCTGCCTAGTCCACAAGACCTCCAGACCGCCGACGACGATGGATTCTTCTCAGCCAGGACCGACCCAGCTACCCCCCGGGGCTTGGCTTTTATCCCAGTGGTCGCAACCGGGTACCCGATACTCGTACCCTACCCGATACTCGGGTAGCCGTTTGCGACCCTGGTGCGGTCGGGTACGGGTACGGGTAGGGCGTGAGTCACTGGTGAGTAACCGTTTGTCACTCATTTCGGGTAGGGTACGGGTAGGGAACGGGTAGGAATCAAAACCTGTTTGCGACCTCTGTTTAATCCTCACGGCGTGACCACGCCCCCCCCCTTAGCCACGCCTCCTTTCCCGATCCTTCGCGAGGGTTCAAGGCCCACCTCACGTGTTCCTCAAGCCCGGTACCCCCACCGTCAGCCCCACATCCGGTCACGTGCCACTTCCTATCTACCCAGCCTCCCCTGCTGTGCCCATCCGGTGTCCAGGGAGAGGCTCCGCACCCACACGGTGCTGTCTCTACACAAGGGTACTCACACCAACGACACTACATAGACATTTAATACAAACACATAGAGACCAATAGAGACTGGTAGACACACTTAGGATTGCATAGTGAATACAGAGATAAACAGAGACAGAGACACGTAGATACACATAGCGATTATTATAGACCCATATAGTCCCATGGAGACCCATGAAAACCCACAGAGATACATAGAGATACACATAGAGATGCATAGAGACCCATAGAGGCCCATAGAGATACACGGAGATACACATAGAGATGCATAGTGACCCATGGAGATCCGTAGAGACCAACAGATACACATGGAGCACCACAGACTCATCTAAGACAATTTTTTATTTTACCAAGTGAGGCTGTTTGCGTGGTGTAATGAGCTCCATCTGATAATAATTCTGTACCCGCTGATCGGGCGCATTGCGGTGTCTATGAACGGTGGTCGCGTTCTCTCGCGAGCTTCCGCTTTGCGGTGTCCCCCAAGGGTCTATTCTTGGCGCTGTTCTCATCACCGCGTGGAGATTCTTCCTCTTGGCAAAGTAATTTCAAGCTTCGGTGTAAACCTTCGTTTCTGTGCCGATGATACACAGGGCGCCACAGTGGCTAAAGAGATGTTAACTATCTCGCCTGGTGTGCAGGGAGTTGTGAGTTCGATCTGGATACTGACGAGTGTATATTTGGTTTGCATGTCTCTCTCTCTCTCATCATCATCACGGTGGCTAGAGAGATGTTAACTACTTCTGGTATACAGGAGATCGTGGGATCTCTCTCCCCGTGGTCCAGTGGATTTCCCTCCGGGTCCTCCGGTTATTTTCCTCCAACATTTAGAATCAACGTCGACACGCGTTTAGAGTTTTAGGCTGCAAAACAACAGCGAGACAAGGCAGGGACGGCAAGATGGACAAAGAAGAGACACCCAGAGAGATGGGGCTACTGAGTATCACACGGAGTTGTATCAGGATAGGGATCAAGAGAATAACGAGCTGCTGTGTGAGCTAAAAAAGATATATCCTCAGCACTACCGAGAGATACACAGAGATACATAGAGACACATAGAGACACGTATACATACAGAGATACATAGAGATACATATAGATAAACAGTGAGATACACAGACATACAGAGAAATAATAGAGATACATGAAGATTCAAAGAGAGACGTAGTGATACACATGGAGATATATATATAGAGATACACATAGATTCATGTAGATATACACAGACACGTATAAATATATAAATACAGAGATACATAGATATACATAAAGAGATACATGAAGATACATAGATATACACAGATATATACACAGAGATACACACAGATACACATAGAGATACATCATAGAGATACACATAAATACACATAGAGACACATATACACGTAGAGACACATTGATAATAGAGATACATCGAGATATATAGAGATTCACATAGAGATGCACATAAAGATATATAGATTTACACAGATACACAGAGATAGAGACACATAGAGATACACAAAGATACGTAGACATGAGACGATGATGACGGTGATGATGTGGAGACTCGGGCTGGGATAGTGGGCGCAGCTGCTTAACAGCAAATGTCGTTGTTGAGGCTCGTGGCAGAGAGAGCAAAGAGAATGGGAAGGAAGCTGCGTAGCACTGCAGGGAAGATTTCCCCTCAGCACCACCGAGGAGGGTGATGACAATGATGACGTCTCGTACGAAGAAGTGGGAAAGGCAAAATAACATCTGAAGAAAGAACAAAAGTCCAGGAGTGGACGGCATGAGACAGACCGAGAGACAGCGAAACAGAGAGGGAAATAGAGAGAGAGGCAGAGAGAGACAGAGAGAGAGACAGAGAGAGACAGAAGGAGAGACGGATAGAAAGACAGACAGACAGGGAGAATGGTTTCCAAAAGCATTTGGTATGAGACAGGATTCACTAACATCTGGCAGAAGCAAGCAAATCTTAAGCTAGACACAACACTGAACATATTAAAGAACAACATGCGTGTTCAGTAGCAGCTCTGTATGCCTGCAAGACTTGGACATTATAACAAGGACTGACACAGATAAGATGTTGACACTCGAAATGTATTGCAGCTGCTGCTGCTGCTGTCACTACTCCAGGACTCCCCGCACTGCGAGCTCAGTCGAGGCTCTCACCGCGCTGTCCGCTCGCTGCCGTGCCGAGTGAGCGGACAGCCGCTATTGGTACCAGAGCAGCGCGCCTGGTCGGGGTCCACTCTGTGCCCACCATCCCTCACGACTCCTGGGTGCTGAGAGATCCATCGGCTGAGGTACAGGATGTCTGAACAGGCGCAGTTGGCCAGAGAATAATCATCTTATACATTGTAGATTTATATATAGCATCACCACAACGATCACGATTATGTGACAGGTGCAGAAAGTTAGAACACCTCCAACTCAGGAGGCGTTTGCAGGAGGTCATGCGTTCGATCCCGACCCTGACGCCTTCTGTATATTTGGAGTTTGAGTGTCTCTCTGCCCATGGTCACGTGGTTTTTTCACCGGGTCCTCCAGTTTTCCTTCCACCATTATAATCAAAGTCACACGTTTAAAGCATTTGGATACTGCTATGAATATCCAGGTGAAGATGATATCAGCCACTTCGTTCAGTTGTGACAGCTATATAGCCTTACCTGATTTAGTTTCCGTCTATGGTTCTATCCGAGTCTCTGGATCTCTTTGGTCTCTATGGTTCTCTATGACATATGGGTCTCTATTGGTCTCTTGGGCTTGAAATGGATTTGTATGAGTATTGGTTGCTATGGGTCTCTATTGGTTTCTGTGGGTCTCTGTTGATGTCTATGCTTCTGTATCTGGATCTCTTTGTGCCTCTTTGAGTCTCTATGAGTTGTGAGTGTCTATCGGTTTCTATGGGGTTAGTTTAGGTAACATTAACAACAACAACAGTGGTGATACAATGCTGCAGGTAAACGCGTTGCAGAGGTTTTTTGAGATGATGTCGTGGCACAGAGCTCCTCCTCTGATGCCAAAGAAACTGCCGCGCCGGGAGATACAATTATAATGGGGCGGTGCCGACCTGTGGCTGTGCGAGTTCAGTGGTGGTGGTGGTGCAGAAACCCTGGACAGCACCACGGAGAGCAGATGCCTGCTGCTTGCTACACACGATGCGTAGTGATGCGTAGTGACGCGTTGTGACGCGTTGTGACGCGTAGTGACACGTGCTGACGCGTGATGACGCGTGGTGACGCGTGATGACACGTGGTGACGCGTTGTGACGCGTAGTGACACGTGGTGATGCACGTGGCTCACTACACACGACTTGCAGTGACGCGTAGTGAACGCAGGTCACGTGAGTCCGCGTGAGTCCACGTGAGCGTCACCACTCCAGTTGAAGAGCATCCCGCATGGAGTGTTCGACCGTCTCAGCTCCCTCACCCACGCCTATTTAGGTGGCAGCCCATGGGAGTGCGAGAGCAGGGGCCGAGCATGGCACTGTGGTGTGGGAGCTATGCACCAGGTTGTGTGTGTGTAGTACGCGTGCTGTGTGTAGCTACGTCGGTGTTGTGTTCATGGCACGTGGTGAGTGCGTGTGTATGTTGTCTATGTGTATCTGTGCTGGGCTTTATAGGCGCTTCTACTCGCTAACAGTACTTGCCCCAACAGTCTGTTAAGGCTATAAGGGGGGTCTTTGTCGTTCTCTTTGCACCTGTATGTCTGTATCTGTGTGTGTGTCTGTATCTGTGTGTGTGTGTTTGTGTGTGTATCTGCGTGTCTATGTGTTTCTGTCTGTGTATATCTGCGTGTGAATCAATGCCAGCATTTATAGGCGCTTCTACTCGCTAAAAGCACTTGCCCCAAAAGTATGTTAAGGCTACACGGGGGTTTTTTGTCTTTGTATCTGTGTGTGTATCTGTGTGTGTATCTGTGTGTGTACTGTGTGTGTATCTGTGTGTGTGTATGTGTATTGTGTGTATTGTGTGTGTTGTGTGTATTGTGTGTGTGTATCTGTGTGTGTATCTGTGTGTGTATGTGTGTATGTTTGTGCGTGTGTCTGTGTGTGTATGTGTATATGTGTGTGTATGTGTATTGTGTGTATCTGAGTGTGTGTATTGTGTGTGTGTATCTATGTGTACTGTGTGTGTATCTGTGTGTATGTGTGTGTTGTGTGTGTGTGTTGTGTGTGGGCTGCGGTAGTGTAGCGGTTCGCGTGCTGCGCTGTGATCCTGGCCACCTGAGTTCGAATCCCGCTCACGGCCAACACCTGTGACAATATGTGAACTTCTCCACGGCCTCCCCTAGGTCGACTCAGCCTCAAATGAGTACCCGGTGCAGTGGGTAAACATCGTCCGCCGGAGAAACAAAGGCAGTCTGGCGTGATACTGGCCCCCTACCACCTTGTGCGCCGTTCTGGCCTTCATAGGTGCTCGCAAACAGCACTTGCCCCAACAGTCTGTTGCACTCTATTCGGAGGATCTGTGTCATTGTCTTATTTGCGTGTGTTCTCTGTAACATCCCAAACGTTTACTGGCGTTGTGTTGCATTGAGATTATGTAAAGACGTTGTTTTAAACCTTTAACTGCAACTTGCTCCACTCTGGTTCTTAATCGTAAAAAAATGTATAATGTGAATAAACACAGAGGTTTTAATGAAACAAAGTAAGTTGAACTTACATGGCCCCGTGCTTAATTTGTTTTTCGATTATTTCCCTTCTAAAAATAATCTGCCCATGTCTCGCACCCCCAGGGTGTGCGTGCTGCCTGTGCCGGTTACCAACAGCGTGGCCGTTATTGGTACCAGAGCACTTGACGCTGTCTGGGTTTACGGTCCCATCCCAATGCTCCCGCACGATACCTGAGTGCTGAGCGACCCAGCCACTCAAGTAGAGGATGTCCGTGCATTGGCAGTCCCAGGGGTGTGGAGCGGAATGATCTATAACTCTGCACATAAAGCACTCAGCCTGAATAGAACAACAGAAACCTGCAGCTTCAGCTCCTACAATAGAAAAAGCCCCACCGCTTGTCTCCTAGACCTGCATCTTCATCCTGCTACTGGTACTCACTGCCCCTGCCACCCAGCTATGAGCAGACCTACCCCTACCACTATCACTACCCGTATCACTATCATTACCCCTACCACTATCACTACCTCTATAACTATCACTACCCCTATCACTCTCCCAACGTCTACCACTACCCCTATGACTACCCCTATCACTACCCTTACCTTCTCAGTACCCTTATCACTGTTACTTTTCCGATCACTACCCCTATCTCTACGCCTACCTTCTCTCTACCCTTATCATTGTCATTTTTCCTATCACTACCCCAATCACTATTACTGCCCCTATCACTATCACTACCCCTATCACTACCCCAACCCCAATAACTATCTCTAGCACTAGCCAATCCCCTGTCACTACCCTCACCACTATGACTATCACGACTGCTACCAATATTACTATCACTATCCCAACCCCAATCACCACCCCTAACTCAACCTCTATTACTACCCCAACACCTATCACTACCCCAACCCGGATCACTACCCCTTTCACGAATCATATCACTACCCTAAACATTGTCACTAAGCGATTACTACCACAACGACTACCCCAACCCCTATTGCAACCTCAACCTCTACGCAACGCAAAAGTGAAACGTCTCACAGCGCGGATCACTTCTAGCCTGGGGGACCGCCCAATGGCAGTCGCTGTGCAGTGCAAGGTGACTCGTAACCGGCCTGCAACCTGTAACCAGGCTGATGATGATGCAGCTGATGACGATGATGATGCAGCTCATCCAGATAATGATGATGCAGCTCATGATGATGATGCTGTAGCTGAGTATTATGATGCAGCTGATGATGGTGCTGCAGCTAATGAAGACGATGCAGCTGATGGTGATGATAATGTTAAATGAGTCCACGTCTCTAGTCCGAGTTGGTTCTGTTTGAGCATCACCACGCCAGAGCGAGAAGCCACGTGGCCCTGACGTCACAGTAGACCAAGACCCAGACGCCATGAGAAGCCACGTGGCCCTGACGTCACAGTAGACCAAGACTCAGACGCCATGAGAAGTCACGTGGCCCTGACGTCACAGTAGACCAAGACCCAGACGCCACGAGAAGCCACGTGGCCCTGACGTCACAGTAGACCAAGACCCAGACGCCACGAGAAGCCACGTGGCCCTGACGTCACAGTAGACCAAGACCCAGACACCATGAGAAGTCACGTGGCCCTGACGTCACAGTAGACCAAGACACAGACGCCATGAGAAGCCACGTGGCCCTGACGTCACAGTAGACCAAGACCCAGACACCACGAGAAGTCACGTGGCCCTGACGTCACAGTAGACCAAGACCCAGACACCATGAGAAGTCACGTGGCCCTGACGTCACAGTAGACCAAGACCCAGATGCCATGAGAAGTCACGTGGCCCTCAAGTCACAACAACAACAACATTGCGATCCCTGCCGACATCAGATGCTAGAATCTTGTCATCACCATCACCACAACTGCTGTGGTCCAGTGCGCCATCAGTGTTTTCGAAATCACCAAAATGAAGCTATGAAAACAATGTAACAACAGTAATCATAGGAACTGTGATTCAAATTTAACAATAAACGATATACATAACATGTACGACCTAACTTGCAGCCATAGCTGAAGCATGATACTCCCAGTGTATGATGTGTGAGTGAGTCGGTGGTAGTGTGAGTGAGTTTATGATGTATATGGTACGGGTGGGAATGAGATTGGGGGGACAGGTGAGAGGAAGTAATAAAAATATCTAAAGATAGGTCGCGGTGTGAATATACTACGGGGTGCGTGATATAGAGGCGGTGTCTCTGAACGGTGGTCGCGTTCTCTCGCGAGCTTCCGCTTTGCGGTGTCCCCCAAGGGTCTATTCTGGGCGCTGTTCTCGTCGCCGCGTGGAGATTCTTCCTCTTGGCAAAGTCATTTCAAGCTTCGGTATAAACCTTCGTTTCTGTGCCGATGATACACAGGGCTCCACAGTGGCTAGAGAGATGTTAACTATCTCGCCTGGTGTGCTGAGAGTTGTGGGTTCGATCAAGACCTTGATGCTGCCTGAATATTTTGAGTTTGCATGTCTCTCTCTCATCATCATGGTGGCTAGAGAGATGTTAACTACTTCTCCTGGTATAGAGGAGGTCGTGGGATCTCTTTCCCCGTGGTCGCGTGGATTTCTCTCCGGGTCCTCCGGTTTTTTCCCTCCACGTTTAGAATCAACGTCGCCGCGCGTTTAGAGGATCAGGCTGAAGTAAAACAGCGAGACAAGGCAGGGACGGCAAGATGGACATAGAAGAGAGACCCACAGAGATGGGGCTACTGAGTATCACAGCGAGTTGTATCGGGATAGGGATCAAGAGAATAACGAGCTGCTGGGTGAGCTAGACAAAATATCCCCTCAGCACCACCGAGGGATATATAGAGATACATAGAGATACCTAAAATAGTAAAGATACACATCGAGATACACATTGATATACAGAGATACATAGACACATAGATATACATAGAGACACGTAGAGATACATAGATGCACGTGGAGATACATAAATCACATAGAGATACACATAGTTAGACACAGAGATACTTCATAGAGTTATAAATAATAGTGGGAAAGGCAAAATAATAACATCTGAAGAGAAAATAAAAGTTCAGGAGTGGACGGCTTCAGACAGAGAGAGAGAGATACAAAGACAGAGAGAGAGACAGAGAAACACAGATAGGGAGACAGAAAAAGACAGACGTAGAAAGATAAACACAAAGCGAGAGAAACAGACTTAGAGAGAGAAAGATAGAGAAACAGAAACAGAAAGAGACATACAGAGCCAGGACAAAGGGAGAGACAGACAAAGATTCAGAGAGAGAGAGAGACCGAGAGAGAGAAAGAGAAAGATGCAAGATCGACAGAGAGAGACAGAAAGAGACAGATGGAACGACAAAAAGAGAGACAGACAGAAAGATACAGAGGGAGAGACAGACAGAGACACGGGTAGAATGATTCCCGACAGCAGGAGGCATGCGACATGATTCACTAACATCTGCCAGAAGCAAGCAAATCTTAAGCTAGAAGACCAAACACTGAACATCTTAAAAGAACAACATGCATGTTCAGTAACAGCTCTGTATGCCTGCGAGACTTGGACATTAAAATAAAGACGGACAGAGATAAGACATTGGCACTCGAAATGTATTGCAGCTGCTGCTGTGACCACTCCAGGACTCCCCGCACTGCGAGCTCAGTCGAGGCTCTCACCGCGCTGTCCTCTCGCTGCCGTGCCGAGTGAGCGGACAGCCGCTATTGGTACCAGAGCAGCGCGCTGAGTCGGGGTCCACAGTCTCCCATCCATCACCCTTCCTCGCGACTCCTGGGTGCTGAGAGATCCAGCGGCTGAGGTACAGGATGTCTGAACAGGCGCAGTTTGCCAGAGAATAATTATTTTGTACCTTGTGTAGATTTATATATAGCAACGTCTTATTCTTATAACTTGTGTAGTGACTAACTCGGATACATTATGACTTGGAGGCACTTCTTCATTAACAAGCACCATTGGGGTTAACGCTCTTAATATTTAGTCCGTCTATCGTCGGCGACGCTACTCAGCCAGGACAGTTGGTAGGCTGCCTGATTAGCGGCGCCCCGAGATGGTGGTGACGGAGACGACGACGAGAAGAACGGTGACGAAGGACTTCAGCAGCACGACGGGGATCCCACTCCAACATCAGCCCCGAGGTCGCTTACAGGGGCCCCTCTTAATCTGTCAGCGTGGCCTCGGTCCGCCCCCGGCCACGCCCCCGTTCTGGAACCCACGAGCGGGTTCCTGGTGTGCCCCTTCTGTGACCTTTACCCCCTAGATCCCCCTCTCGTGTACAGTGAGGGAACAAAGTATTTGATCCATTGCTGATTTTGTACCTTTGCCCACTGACGAAGAAATGATCAGTCTATAATTTTAATGGTAGGTTTATTTGAACAGTGAGAGACAGAATAACAAGAACAAAACCAGAAAAACGCATGTCAAAAATGGTATAAATTGATTTGCATTTTAATGAGGGAAATAAGTATTTTACCCCCTCTCAATCAGAACGATTTCTGGCTCCCAGGTGTCTTTTATACAGATTAGGAGCACACTCTTAAAGGGAGTGCTCCTAATCTCAGCTCCTAATCTGTATAAAAGACACCTGGAAGCCAGAAATCTTTCTGATTGAGAGGGGGTCAAACACTTATTTCTCTTATTAAAATGCAAATAAATTTATAACATTTTTGACATGCGTTTTTCTGGATTTTGTTGTTGTTATTCTGTCTCTCACTGTTCAAATAAACCTACCATTAAAATTATAGACTGATCATTTCTTTGTCAGTGGGCAAACGTACAAAATCAGTAGGGGATCAAATATTTTTTTCCCTCACTGTATATCCTGGCCTGCTGACCTCAGGACTGCCGTACGCCAGAGGTCGCAAACGGGTTTTGATTCCTTACCCATACCCATATCCGGCCACACCAGGGACGCAAACGGCTACCCGTACCCGGCCGGGTACGGGTAGCCGGGTATCGGGTAGGGTACAGGTATCGGGTACCCGGTTGTGACCTCTGCCGTACGCTGCAGATGCCCTTTCCCACCAGCAGCCGGTGCTATGCCATTACACTTTTATATATTTATATATAGCAGAGCCTTTTTCCTAATACCTTGTGTAGATGTGTAGTGACATCGCGGATGTCACTGTGTGATGTCGGCTCTAAAGAGGCACGGCGTGAAGAGTATTGACATCGCAGGCGCCACGTATATGTTGATGCAGTATCGGCCCTAGAGGGTCTCGGGGAGCCCTGACTGACAGTGCTGGATGGTACCGAACTCTGCGTGCAGTGCCGACCCCTATAGGATAGGGTTTGAGAGTGCCGGCCACGGGAATGGGGTTACCAAAGGCCGTGGCACTCTGGTTGACCCCAGAGGACACGTGACCGGTTGAGTCTACACAGGAACCCCCAAGTGGGGGCTGGGAGGCGGTCACGTGTCAGGCGTAAAAACCGCTCGAGGATTCTCGAAGGTGGCCGTGGCCAAGGGCGGAACCAGCTACGAGAGAGAGTTTATAAACCAGGTCCCCGAGAGGGACCGGCATCAGTTGTTCATCTTCAAGATTCTACGTTTTACGTTCTGCGTCCTGCCGAGTCTCCAACACGTGGTCTGGGACCTAAGCCAGAGTCCGGTCTGTTGAAGCTAGTGGAGTGTAATTAGCGTAGTTAGCCTGGTGCACCACCACCATAGATGTTTTAGTGTCAAGGGGTGGTTACACCGGAAGCCACTGCAGCTTGGCGAGCATCGGACGGACACGGTATCGGATCTTGCAGCAGCGCCCGTCACGAGGCCGTGGTGCCAGGGAGTTCTGTACCCGCTGATCGGACGCATTGCGGTGTCTCTGAATGGTGGTCGCGTTCCCTCGTGAGCTTCTGCTTTGCGGTGTCCCCCAAGGGTCTATTCTGGGCGCTGTTTTCTTCACCGCATGGAGATTCTTCCTCTTGGCAAAGTAATTTCAAGCTTCGGCATAAAACTTCGTTTCTGTGCCAATGATACACAGGGCACCACAGTGGCTTGAGAGATGTTAACTACCTCGCCTGGTTTGCAGGGAGTTGTGGGTTCGATCCCAGACCCTGACGCCTATATATTTTGAGTTTGCATGTCTCTCGCTCTCTAATCATTATCAGGGTGGCTAGAGAGATGTTAACTACTTATCCTGGTATAGAGGAGGTCGTGGAATCTCTCTCCCCGTGGTCGCGTGGATTTCTCTCCGGGTCCTCCGGTTATTTCCCTCCACATTTACAATCAACGTCGCCGCGCGTTTAGAGGATCAGGCTGCAGTAAAACAGCGAGACAAGGCAGGGACGGCAAGATGGACAAAAAGTGAGACCCACAGAGATGGGGCTACTGAGTATCACAGCGAGTTGTATCGGGATAGGGATGAAGAGAATAACGAGCTGCTGGGTGAGCGAGACGAGATATCTCCTTAGTACCACCGGGAGATACATAGAGACACGTAGACACACGTATACATACAGAGATACATAAAGATACATATAAATACACATAGAGATACACATACATACACAGATATACATAGAGATACATGAAGATTCAAAGAGAGGCGTATAGATACACATGGAGAAACATAGAGATACATAGAGATACACATAGATTAATACATAGACACTTAGAAATATATAAATACACACATACTTAGATACATAAAGATACATAGATATACACAGATATATTCACGTAGAGATAGATAGAGATATATAGAGATATTTAGAGAGTAACATATGGAGACATAGAGATATGTAGATTTACACAGATACATAGAGATAGAGACACATAGAGATCCACGGAGATACATAGAGGTATAAAGAGATACACAGAGATACGTAGAGATGAGACAATGATGACGGTGATGATGATAGTGGGCGCAGCTGCTTAACAGCAAATGTCGCTGTGGAGGCTCGTGGCAGAGAGAGCGAAGAGAATGGGAAGGAAGCTGCGTAGCACTGCAGGGAAGATTTCCCCTCAGCACCACCGAGGGGGGTGATGACAATGATGACGTCTCGTACGAAGAAGTGGGAAAGGCAAAATGACAACATCGAGAAGAGAGAACAAAAGTCCAGGAGTGGAATGCATAAGACAGACAGAGAGACAGCGAAACAGAGAGGGAAATAGAGAGAGAGGCAGAGAGACAGAGATAGAGAGACAGAGAGAGACAGAAGGAGAGACGGAGAGAAAGACAGACAGGGAGAATGGTTTCCAAAAGCATTTGGTATGAGACAGGATGCACTAACATCTAATAGAAACAAGCAAATCTTAAGCTACAAGACACAACACTGAACATCTTAAAGAACAACATGCATGTTCAGTAACAGCTCTGTATGACTGCGAGACTTGGACATTAAAACAAAGACTGACACAGATAAGATGTTGACACTCGAAATGTATTGCAGCTGCTGCTGCTGTGACCACTCCAGGACTCCCCGCATTGCGAGCTCAGTCGAGGCTCTCACCGCGCTGTCCGCTCGCTGCCGTGCCGAGTGAGCGGACAGCCGCTATTGGTACCAGAGCAGCGCGCTGAGTCGGGGTCCGCATTGCCCCAATCATCCCTCACGACTCCTGGGTGCTGAGAGATCCAGCGGCTGAGGTACAGGATGTCTGAGCAGGCGCAGTTGGCCGGAGAATAATCATCTTATACTTCGTATAGTTTTATATATAGCAGCGTCTTATTCTTATATTTTATATAGATGTATATATAGCAGCGTTTTATTTTTATATTTTATATAGATTTATATATAGCAGTGCCTTATTCTTATATTTTATATAGATTTATATATAGCAGCGTCTTATTCTTATATTTAATGTAGATTTATGTATAGCAGCGTCTTATTATTATATTTTATATAGATTTACGTATAGCAGTGTCTTATTCTTATATTTTATATAGATTTATATATAGCAGTGCCTTATTTTTCAATCTTGTACAGATTTATATATAGCAGTGTCTTATTTTTTAATCTTGTACAGATTTATATATAGCAGTGCCTTATTCTTATATATATTTACATAGCTCTGCCTTATTCTTATATCGTATATAGATTAAAACATAGTAGAGCCTTTTTTAATATTTTACTTAAATTTACATATAGCAGAGCCTTATTGTTATATCTTTTTTGATTTATATATGCTAGTGCCTTATTCTTATATCCTATGTAGATTTGTTGCAAAACTTTATTTTCATACCTTCCATAGATGTATATATAGCAGCTCCTTAATTATTATATCTTAAGGACACTGATGATGCAGCAGCTCACTTGATACAGCTATCGTGCTGTGACGGTTCCACCTCAAGACGGAGACTTGTGTTGCCTCCGAAACGTCGTGATTTTTATTTTATTTTGATTTTACGATTATTAATTAAAATTTTTTACCTACGTGACTTTACCGAAAAAACCTAAGAATATCCTTGCAGTCACGAAAGCTTCAAATCTAGAGATGATAAAGGAGTCCACGTCTCTATTCCGAGTTGGTTTTGTTTGACCACCGCTACCGAGCAAGGATCCACATGGCCCTGACGTCTTAGTAGCGCAAGGCCCAAACGCCATGAGAAGCCACATGGCCCGAACATCACAGTAGGCCAAGGCCTAGACGCTATGAGAAACCACGTGGCCCTGATGTCACAAGAGACCAAGGCCCATACGCCATGAGAAGTCACGTGGCTCTGATGTCACAATCACACCAGACACAACATCACTGCTCTCGCCCACAGCGCTATCGCTGGTGATCGCCATCAGTGAACCGCCAGTTCACTGACACCGTGAGCAGTCCGTTCACTAACGCTCTGAACCCATCACCAGATACATTACATTACATTATATTTCGATATTTTGCTAGGTTATTTAATTTTAGTGTGTCTTTCTCCTGATTTTCAAGCTTCCGTTGCCGTGCCGCGTCGTCATCTTACTTGCAGCAGCATCACGTTGCCGTCCACTCATTGATATGCTAATTTTTCTCTGCCCCCTTCCTCTCTCCACCCCCGCCCCCCTCTCTATATTTAAGGCACCGTCATAGAAACGACCTCTCTCTTTGTGCCGATATGTGTCCTCTCTCTGTATGTCCTTGTAATGTCTGTCTGCTTGTATGTCTATCTATAGTTTTCTAGTTAGATTTTTGTTGCTATTTCTTTTATGCGTGATGATGATTGCTTGTGTTGCAATGGAAACGTCGTAATATGCTATTATTTAATTTATTATTTTATCTTTAGACGTGACTTAACCGAAAGAACCAAAGAATAAGAACCATTACCAGGTAACCAACGCTACTGGTGCGTGGACAACGAAGGGGAGTGAGTATGCTACAGTTCACCGTCTCGCTTCGAATGCACTCTGTGTTTACAATTCAGGAGATTGGCCGTCAATTAAATCAATAGATTGATTTGTGAGCGGTCACGTGATTGACAGTCGTTCCTTAAATGATCATCAGGTGACAGGATGCGAAGCATGACGCATCACGTGATCAGTGCGACGTCCCGCGTGTGGTGTCGTTATTAGCATCACGACAACGTGATGCTAATAACACACAAGCAGATGGAGACACACACAGAGTCACACAGAGAGACAACGCCTCTGTGTCGAGGCCTTAAATATAGAGGGGGGAGGGTGGGGCAGAGAGAGGGGGGGGGGATTGGGGTTGAGAACAATGAGAGATTTGTGTGGAATTCATGTGTGTCTCTGTGTGTGTCTCTATCTGCTTGTGTGTCTGTCTATGTGTCCCCGTATCTGTGTTTTGTCTCTCTCTCAAATTTAGCAATCTTTGGAAGAACGTAATCAACCAGGTAAGGTGTTGACTGTTGTGTTAACCTATTCTCTGTGCTGTATTGCATTATATTTCTAAGTTTACTACGTTTGTTTTCTCATTCATTCTTACCTGATGATGGTTGCTTGTGTTGCAATTGAAACGTCGCATTCTATCATTATTATTATTTCATTTATTTTCTTTCTACGTGACTTCACCGAAAGAACCAGCGAGTAAATCCTGCAGTCACGAAAGCAGTGGCGGCTCCTGCAAAATCTCTCAGGGGGGGCAAATGTCTGGATGATTGATAAGGATAAGGTCCACCCATGCAATGGATAAATTAACAGCTTAAGCATGTAAAGGCAACTTCACTTCTTTAATATTAATGAAAAATAAAGTGACTCTTACAATACATCTTGTTTGTTTCTATACTCACTATTAAAACAAACCACTCAAGTTTCTTTTATTAAAGATTCCACTAGGTGGCGACAAATTATATTGTTGGTTGAAACGTGCTTACGTATGATGACGTAAGCACGTATGATGACGTAAGCACGTTAGGGCGAGCCCTCCCGGAAGCCATAGAGAATGCATTGCAGCGCCCCCGTTTGAAAAAAAACATCTTTGAATGTAAGTCTATGGGACCACTCGGGGCGATTCTCAGCTGGAGGGAAATCGCCCAAAAAGAGGCGGTACTCCACAGAACGAAGCATGACACTGATTGGACTATATCCAGAGGCACAGTGACGGCTAGCGTGACTCTGTGGTTGAATGACATTGGTGGTGCATCGCCCAATCGCCCTAATGAAGAAACCGCCCCTGCACGAAAGCTTCAAAACTAGTTTAAAGAGCATTATAGCCTTACCTGATTTAGTTTTCGTCTATGGTTCTATCCGAGTCTCTGGATCTCTTTTGGTCTCTATGGTTCTCTATGACATATGGGTCTCTATTGGTCTCTTGGGCTTTAAATGGATTTGTACGAGTATGGGTTGCTATGGGTCTCTGTTGGTTTCTGTGGGTCTCCGTGGATGTCTATTGTTCTGTATATGGATCTCTTTGTGCCTCTTTGGGTCTCTGAGTTGTGAGTGTCTATCGGTCTCTGTGGGTGTAGTTTAGATAATGTCAACAACAACAACAACGGTGGTTGTGCAATGCTGCAGGTGAACGCGTTGCAGAGGTTTTCTGAGATGATGTCGTGGCACAGAGTTCCTCCTCTAATACCAAAGAAACTGCCGCGCCGGGAGATACAATTATAATGGAGCGGTGCCGACCTGTGGCTGTGCGAGTTCAGCGGTGGTGGTGCAGAAACCTTGGACAGCACCACGGAGCGCATGGACACGGAGCGCAGATGCACGTAGCTTGCTACACACGATGCGTAGTGACGCGTTGTAACGCGTGGTGACACGTGGTGATGCACGTAGCTCACGATACACGACTTGTAGTGATGCGTAGTGAACGCAGGTCACGTGAGTCCGTGTGAGTCCACGTGAACGTCACCACTCCACGATGAGACCTCCTTTACCAGTGGCAAAATATAGTGATAGGCGTACAACTCAAATACAGCGCACTATCAGAGTATTGAGAGCTCGGGGTAAGCATTTACACTATGAGAACTCCTTTACCAGTGGCATCTTGTCCAACACCAATGGAGACTAGGCTCTAAGGAAAGCTGTATCGGGTGTGGACCAATCAACTTCAAGGACAGTGCATATCATTATCATCATCAGAGTTGTTTCTTTTTGTTAGCATTTTGACTGCTTG
Source organism: Lampetra fluviatilis (assembly GCF_964198595.1). NCBI lineage: Eukaryota > Metazoa > Chordata > Hyperoartia > Petromyzontiformes > Petromyzontidae > Lampetra > Lampetra fluviatilis. The sequence goes on along the minus strand of NC_136349.1, from coordinate 815,966 downwards.
TGTTGTGGTTATTGCAAACATGATGCCTTGTATCAAGGTGTCAGTTTTTGTACCAGTTGAAAGGGTAAAAACCTGTCACCACTCTAGTTGAAGAGCATCCCGCATGGAGCGTTCGACCGTCTCAGCTCCCTCACCCACGCCTATTTCTTTGGCATCCCATGGGAGTGCGAGGGCAGGATACGAGCGTGGCACTGTGGTGTGGGAGCTATGCACCAGGCTGTGTGTGTGTAGTACGCGTGATGTGTGTAGCTATGTCAGTGTTGTGTTCATGGCACGTGGTGAGTGCGTGTGTATATTGCGTGTCTTTATGTATCTGTGTGTGTGTGTATCTGTGTATGTATCTTTGGCGGCCAATATAGGTGCTTCTACTCGTTAACAATTCTAGCCTCAAAAGTCTGTTAAGGCTGTACGGGGGGTCTTTGTCTTCGTGGCTGTGTGTGTGTCTGTGTGTGTATCTGTGTGTCTGTATATGTGTGTCTGTGTGTGTCTGTATCTGTGTGTCTGTCTGTATCTGTGTGTATATCTGTGTAGTCACGATTATCTGAACCGGTCCTGGGCCTCCTCTAGGTTGACTCTGCCTCAAATAAGTACCTGATGCGGTGTGTAAACATCACCACTGGGGAAACAAATGCTGTCGGGCGTGGTCCTCATGCGCCTTTCTGGCCTTCAAAGGTGCTCGCTAACAGCACTTGCCCCAACAGTCTGTTGCCCGAAATACGGGGATCTGTGTCTTTGTCTAATTTTTGTGTGTTCTCTGTAACATCCTAAGAGTTTACCTGTGTTGTGTTGCATTGAGATTATCTAGAGGAGAGGTTCTTAACATTTCACTGCAGCCTGCACCCCTTTGATTGTCAATGCTAATAAAATGTATACTGTGAATAAACACGGAGGGTTTGATGAAACAAAGTAAGTTGTACTTACATTGCCCCGTGCTTAATTTGTTTTTCGATGATTTACCTTATAAAAAGAATCTGCCCATGTCTCGCACCCCCAGGGTGTGCGTGCTGCACCCCAGACTAAGAAGAGCCACTGGGCTTAGAGTGTGGAGCTGCCTGTGCCGGTTACCAACAGCGTGGCCGTTATTGGTACCAGAGCACTTTGCGCTGTCTGGGTTCACGGTCCACCAACCCTCACCCACGATGCCCGAGTGCTGAGCGACCCAGCCACTCATGTAGAGGATGTCCGTGCACTGACAGTCCCAGGGGTGTGGAGCGGAATGATCTATAACTCTGCACATAAAGCACTCAGCCTGAATAGAACAACAACAACAACCTGCAGCTTCAGCTCCTCGCTTAGAACAACCCCATCTCTTGTCTCCTAGAACTGCATTTTCATCCTGCTACTGGTACTCACTGCCCCTGCCACCCAGCTATGAGCAGACCTACCCCTACCACTCACTACCCCAATCACTACCCATATCACTATCACTATCCCTATCACTACCCCGATGACTACCCCTATCACTATCACTACCCAATCACTACTCCTATCACTAACCCTATCATGACTGCTATCACGACCCCTCTCACTCCCCTTATCACTACCCCTATAACTAGCGCTACCCCGATGACTACCCCTATTACTACCCCAACGCCTACCACTACCCCTATCACTACACCAACTCCAATTACTACCCCTAGCACTAGCCAAACCCCTATCACTATCCTCACCACGATGACTATCACGACCCCTATCACTATTTCTACCGATATTTCTATCACTATCCCAACCCCAATCACTACCCCTATCACTACCCCTACCCATATCACTACTACAATCACTACCTCTATCTCCAACTCTATCACTCCCCTAATGCCTGTTACTATCCCATTCACCACCCCTAACTCAACCACTATCACTATCTCAACCCCTATCACTACCCCTATCACGAATCCTATCACTACCCTAAACATTGTCACTAAGCGATTACTACCACAACGACAACCCCAACCCCTATTAGTACCCAACCTCTACGCAACGCAAAAGCGAAACGTCTCACAGCGCGGTTCACTTCTAGCCTGGGAGACCGCCCAATGGCAGTGTCGCTGTGCAGTGCAAGGTGACCCGGAACCTGCCTGCAACCTGTAACCAGGCTGATGACGATGATGCAGCTGATGATGTTACTGCAGAAGATGAAGACGATGCAGCTGATAGTGATGATGATGATGGTAAAGAAGCCCACGTCTCTAGTCCGAGTTGGTTGTGTTTGAGCATCACCACTACAGAGCGAGAAGCCACGTGGTCCTGACGTCACAGTAGACCAAGACCCAGACACCATGAGAAGTCACGTGGCCACAACAATCAACAACACACAAGTCACAACAACAACATCGCAATTCCTGCTGACATCAGATGCTAGAATCTTGTCATCATCACCATTACCATCACTTCTGTCGCCCACAGCGCTATCACTGATGATTGCCGTCAGTGAAGCACCGGTTCATTGACACCATGAACAGTCCGTTCACTAATGCACTAAACCCATCACCGGGTAACCAACGCTTCCACTGCGTAGAGAATGAAGGGGAGTGATTACGCGACACAACGAATGCAATTGGTGATTACGATCAGGGAGATTGGTCGTTGTTGAAATTAATCAATAGATTTATCTCCATGCGGTCTCGTGATTGACAGCCGTCCGTTAACGATCATTAGGCAATGGGATATGATGCTTCACGTGGTCAGTGCCAAGTGGCCCGTGTGGATGTCGTTATCAGGACCACGACAACGATCACGATTCTGTGACAGGTGCAAAAATTTAGAACGCATCCAAATCAGAGGCCACATTGGAACCTAACGGGGGCTGTACGGTGGCTAGGAGATGTTAACTACATCGCCTGGTATGCAGGAGTTTGTGGGTTCGATCTTGGACCCTGGTGATGCCTGCTGCTGTATATTTGGAGTTTGCCGTGTCTCCCTCTCTCTGCCAATGAGCCCTGCGCTGTCAGCCCCAATGCGGTGGAGTGGCTGAAGCAGAACGACCCCCGTAGCCCCCAGGGCTGCACGTGGCTACGAGGAGCCCCTTGCAGTCAGCGGCAGCCTTCGAGTCGGCTGTGAACCAGCGTGGCCCTTACTCATAGTGTAGTGTATAGTGTAGTGTATAGTGTAGTGTGTAGTGTAGTTTATAAAGTAGTGTATAGTGTAGTGTGTTGTGTAGTGTATAGTGTAGTGTGTAGTGTAGTGTATAGTGTAGTGATTAGTGTAGTGTATAGTGTAGTGTATAGTGTAATATATAGTGGTGTATAATGTCGTGTATTGTGTAGTGTATAGTGTAGTGTGTAGTCTATTGTATAATATTGTGTATTATGTTATTTGAAGTGTAGTGTATAGTGTAGTGTACAATGTAGTGTATAATATAGAGTATTATGTAATCTGAAGTGTAGTGTATAGTGTATTGTATAGTGTAGTGTATAATAGAGAGTATTATGTAATGTGAAGTGTAGTGTATAGTGTAGTGTGTAGTGTAGTGTATAGCAGAGGTGTGGACTCGAGTCATGTGACTTGGACTCGAGTCAGACTCGAGTCATGAATTTGATGACTTCAGACTCGACTCGACAAAATGTACAAAGACTTGCAACTCGACTTGGACTTTAACATCAATGACTCGTGACTTCACTTGGACTTGCGCCTTTTGACTCGAGAAGACTTGCTACTTCCCTTGAAAACTGGGGGAAAAAATGTTCACACGGCCGCGCCGCTCTCAGTTTATCTGCATCTGTGAAAAAAATGTGCACCACCTGTATGCATGCAGAGAGCACGCGCGCTGCCTGCACGACATCCAATCACTGTAGTCCCACGTTGTTTTGATTGGTCAGCATCTAAGCAGGCACATTGCAAGACAACCAATGAAGCCCAACAAGCAACAACGCGCCAGTTGGCAAAATGATACCGAAGATAGTTTCGTTTGGCTATAAAAATTACGATGTAGTCGACAAAAAACGAGTTGCAATTTGCAAAACATGCGGGTCGAAGATTACAGACGGTGCTGCCACAACGTCTAACTTTGTTCGACACCTGAAGTTGCACAAAGAAAGGAAAGTTTTGAACGAATGCTAAGCACCTTATCGGATGTACCGTAACTTACTAGCTGCTGCATATTTACTGTATCAACGAGACAGTAAACGCACGTCTCTCTTGCTGGTTAATGCTTACAAAAATAGGGATTTTTGAACCCCGATTATATGAGGTACATGAGTGTAGCACACTCAGATGGAAAACCTCTTCAACATCATGTCAACGTCCGTTTTAAAGTATCATCTCTACCTTGCTGCTAGACGGATAAACACAAATGTATATCTCAGTCTCTCCAACACACATGAGACAAAAACAGGCCTTCCAGTTTTACTCTTTCAATCGTTCAGTTTCAGAGTGGCTGGTGTGCTGCCTCATTGAGGTCGTTTATGTAATTTTGGTTAATCACAACTAAGCTGAACTGTCGCTGAAGACATAAACTATCACAATTAAACAATGAATGAGGCAGCAGTAGACCTGCAATTGCTGTGTGATGCAGCAAGGCACCATGGAATCTGGTGTGCAGGAGAGAGTGAACTATAAAGCAGGGGTTCCCAAACTTTACCATGACAAGGCCCCCCATATACCAGTAGATTCCAGCCAAGGCCCCCCTGACATGGGCCGTGCCATACTCTTTTTTCTGTGCACCTCCTTTCACAACTCTATGGAGTTGGTGCATCCCTAAACCCATCCAAGTACAACAGGAAACATAGTAAGACATATACACTGTAAAGAGGAAAATGATGACACAGTCACAGAAGATCCACCATTAGCCTTCCCTTTTCATATCATGCCCAAACAGCAGGCAGCGCATGGACATAGCGTGCTACCGTAGTCTAGGTCTGTGAGGCAGCGCACCACTGGGATATATACAGTATATAATAAAATAATAACGATTATAGTAGTAATGTTCAGAGATGCAATAGATTATTATAGTGCAGTTCTTAACTAATGGGGATATTGTTTAGCTTATTTTTGGTTTAATTTGGTTTATTTTACTTATTTAATTTATTCAATTATTTTGTTTTGCTATACTTTTCATGCCAACTTGCCATGGCCCCCCTAGCACCCCCTCGCGGCACCCAGGGGTCCCCGTCCCCACTTTGAAAACCACTGCTATAAAGCATATGACTTCAGTTTCTTGAGGGAAAGGGCTTTCTTATGACTTTTGAAGCAGTGAAAATATTCTTAATATTGCATACACTGAAACTGAAATGTATCATCGTATACCGTAGTGTACAATAGACAATGAATATTAACACAACAACATTGATATGAGTAAAGAGTAGTTTCAAATACAACATGTGTGGCTATAAGGGATTTTCTGACATCTGTTTCATATTCTTTTCTGTTACAGGTATGAAGAATACCAGATGAACAAAAGCATCGTAGATGAACCACAACAGCCTTCAATCTCACAATTCCTGGACACTCGTGTAGGGCGTTACAGCATGAGCCACCCACAGCAGAAGGCCATCTCCAATGCGATACTGTCTGACTTGATTATTGATTGCAATTTTCCTCTATCTATTGTGGAAAATAAGAGCTTTCGTCACTTTCTGGCTGTGCTGGACAGCAAGTATACCCCAGTCTGTCGCCGAACGCTGACCACAAAAACAGAGAGCCTTGCTGAGGAGAGACGTTCAAAGTTAAAAACTCAATTGAGCAACACTGACCATGTTTCAGTCACTGTGGACATTTGGTCTGATCGAAAGATGAGGGGATTCCTTGGTGTCACTGTGCACTGGATGGAGAGAGATGCAGAGAGGGTACAGCTAAAGACAAATCTCTTGGCCTGCAACCGCTTCAAAGGCTCTCACACAGCGGAGCGCATCTGTGACCAATTTGAGGCAATATGTGATGAATACAACATCAAAGCTAAATTGGACTATATCATTAGTGACAATGCTGCTAACATGCGCAAGGCATTTACGGTCTGCTTCCCCAGCGAACAGGAGGAAGATGATGATGCTGGAGATAATCTTGATGATCCTGAGCTATGGCATGACTTAACCCTAGAAGACCAGCAAACCGTCGATGCTGCTATGGCAAAGAAACAGCGCCTGCAGTGTTTTGCACACACATTGCAGCTGGTGGTGGGAGACGGTTTGAAAGAAACAAAAGCGGCATGTCCTTCTCTCTCCAAGTTATCAAAACTTAGCTCCCTGCTCCACACAAGCACAACGTTTAAAGACATATTCGATGGTGAATTTGGGGAGCACAGAGGCATCCCTGCTGCAGTGAGCACGAGGTGGAATTCTACACTGCGGCAGGTGAAAGCAGTCCTTCATTGTGATCAGCAAAAGCTCTGCGCAGTTCTTGAGAATGCCGGGCATAAAGAACTGTCATTCACACTACGAGAGTGGAATCTGCTGAAGGAGTTGGTGGACATCTTGAAACCGTTCGGAGAAGCAACTGATTTGACACAGGGGGAGAAAGTCATTACAATCAGTGCAGTTGTTCCATCCGTCTTGTCCCTCAATCACCATCTTGAGAAGCTGAAGCCTCAAGTTCGTTTCCTGAGCGGCCTGGTCAGAGGTCTGCAGGCATCCCTGGAAAAAAGATTTCTTGGGATCTTCATTAATGTGAAAATGGCCCAGTCTCAAGAAGGGATCACTGCCCCCTTTTCAGACACAGTCTACCTGAAAGCAGCTGCCTTGGATCCAGCCTTTTGTCTGCTGTGGATTGAGCCCCATGTGCTGGTCAACCGTGACATCAAGGCAGAGGTGGCACAACGAGTTAAAGGTTAATCTTATTGACTTGCAATGCAACTTAAATGCAACGTAAAATAATTTGATCTTAATCTGATCTAGGATCTAATGTGATATTAATCTGACTTTAACAATAATAACAATTTTCAGTCTTGCACAGTATCATCAACATCAGTAATGGTAATAAGAGCTCTTTTGTTTCTGCTGTTGTGACACGTTTTTTTAGAATTGATCCTGAAAGATGCTGCAGAGACGGAGCAACCTGTGCCTGTGCCGGTGCCTGCTGAAGAAGAACTAGAGGACATGGAAGGAGAAGGGCTGTTTGCTGCATACCATAAGAGGCAGAAAAGGGATGTTGGGACCCCACCAGCAGTACAGCTAAGTCACTACATTGACATGGCAGAAGGACAGAATGCCCTTTTGTTCTGGGCACTGAACAGTAAGACTCTTCCTTCACTCTTTCAAGTAGCCATCCGAGTCTTGGCAGTGCCTGCTTCTAGTGCTCCAGTGGAGCGAGTTTTCAGCCATGGTGGCATCATTCTGCGTCCCCATCGTGCACAAATGACTGACAGACTGTTGGCCAATTTGATCTTTTGCAAATGCAATGCAGTGTAGGGGCCTCCCTCCACCTGTCCACAGCACGCATGCGCACACACACTCACTCTCTGCTCATCACCTGTCCACACAGCTCTCTCTCTCTCATACACACCAGTCTCTATGGAGGCATTCCAATTATATTATCAGGTTGGTCCAGTTTTTCAGAAGTGATCATTTTGAAGAGTGAGGATTTTATTGATGACATGTTTAAAAAAGTTTAGGCTAAAAGAACCCATGTCTATTTGAAAGTTAAACTGTTTTGCAATATGAGGTCAATGCAATACAGGACTGAAGCTGATGTGCATTGTTCTAGTGCAATATGCTGTTGAAATAAGAGCATTTTTTGTGAAAATTAAATTTTCTGTTTTTTACTGTTTGATTAATGTCATTGTATAAAAAGAGGTTTAAATAAATACAAATCTTACAGACATACATGATATGTATAAATTTTATTTCTGTGGTAAGAGGACTTGAAATGACTCGAAACTAAAATGGTAGGACTTTGGACTCGACTTGAGACTTGCAGGCTTTGACTTCTGACTCGACTTGGGACTTGCCTCATCTTTGACTCGACTTGACTCGGGACTCGAGAGCAAAGACTTGAGACTTACTTGTGACTTGCATAACAATGACTTTGTCCCACCTCTGGACTGTATAGTGTAGTTTATTGTATAATATAATCTATTGTGTTATTTGTAGTGTAGTGTATAGTGTAGTGTACAATGTAGTGTATAATGTAGTGTATAATAGAGTGTATTATGTAATCTGAAGTATAGTGTATAGTGTAGTGTATAGTGTAGTGTGTAGTCTATTGTATAATATAGTGTATGTTATTTGCAGTGTAGTGTATAGTGTAGTGTACAGTGTAGTGAATGGTATTGTAGTTTGTAGTCGTGTTTAGTAGTTTATAGCGCAGTGCAGGGGTCCCCCAACCCCGGGCCACGGACGGGCAGCGGTCCGTGGCCTGTTAGGAACCGGGCCGCACCACAGGAGGTGAGAGCGGTGAGTCCGCGCGTGGCCCGCCCATTATTTTATTATTCACCACTTCCGTCCACGCCTCTTTCCCGCACTGCGCACTTGTCTCAGTCGCAGTGTTGCTAAGCCCACAAGCTGCCACAATGAGTAAAAAATTAACCCGTAAAAACAAAGTTTTTCACTATAAATCCTTTATTTGCGTGGCATCGGTTTTATTTTATTATTCATTTCTGTTTTCTCTTGAGTAAGAGTTTCATTTTTATCACATTGGTATTTTAAATTAAATATGAAATTGTTTTTCCCTAAAAAGTGGAAAATTTTGGAAAAAAAATTTCACGAAAATAAATTGTCACGCACAACGAGTCTGTGTGCAAAATGTCAGCTCGATTGGATCACGGGAAGTGGGTTAAAACACGACCGAAAGATTTGCATGGTCGTAAGCGCGCAAGCAAGCAAGCAAGTGAACTTAATATAAAGGATTTAAGAAACACAAAGCGAGATAGACACAGAGAAAGAGAAACAGACATACAGAGCCAGGACAGAGAGAGGGACAGACAAAGATTCAGAGAGAGAGAGAGAAAGATGCAGGATCGACAGAGACAGAAAGGTACAGAGGGAGAGACAGACAGCGATACAGGTAGAATGATTCCCGAAAGCAGGAGGCATGAGACATGATTCACTAACATTTTCCAGAAGCAAGCAAATCTTAAGCAAGAAGACCAAACACTGAACATCGTAAAGAACAACATGCGTATTCAGTAACAGCTCTGTATACCTGCGAGACTTGGACATTAAAACAAAGACGGACAGAGATAAGATATTGACACTCGAAATGTATTGCAGCTGCTGCTGCTGTGACCACTCCAGGACTCCCCGCACTGCGAGCTCAGTCGAGGCTCTCACCGCGCTGTCCGCTCGCTGCCGTGCCGAGTGAGCGGACAGCCGCTATTGGTACCAGAGCAGCGCGCTGAGTCGGGGTCCAAATTCCAATTGCCATCGAACACGAGCCCTGGGTGCTGAGAGATCCAGCGGCTGAGGTACAGGATGTCTGAGCAGGCGCAGTTGGTCGAAGAATAATCATCTTATACTTCGTATAGATTTATATATAGCAGCGTCTTATTTTTAAATCTTGTACAGATTTATATATAGCAGTGCCTTACTTTTTATATCTTGTACAGATATATATATAGCAGTGCCTTCCTTTTTAAATCTTGTACAGATTTATATATAGCAGTGCCTTCCTTTTTAAATCTTGTACAGATTTATATATAGCAGTGCCTTCCTTTTTAAATCTTGTACAGATTTATATATAGCAGTGGCTTATTCTTATATATACATAGCTCTGCCTTATTCTTATATCGTATATAGATTAAAAAATAGTAGAGCCTTTTTTTCATATTTAACTTAATTTTACATATAGCAGAGCCTTATTGTTATATCTTTTTTTATTTATATATGCTAGTGCCTTATTCTTATATCCTATGTAGATTTGTTGCGAAACTTTATTTTCATACCTTCCATAGATGTATATATAGCAGCTCCTTAATTATTATATCTTAAGGACATTGATGATGCAGCAGCTCACTTGATACAGCTATCGTGCTGTGACGGTTCCACCTCAAGACGGAGGCTTGTGTTGCCTCCGAAACGTCGTGATTTTTATTTTATTTTGATTTTACGATTATTAATTTAAATTTTTTACCTACGTGACTTTACCGAAAAAACCTAAGAATATCCTTGCAGTCACGAAAGCTTCAAATCTAGAGATGATGAAGGAGTCCACGTCTCTATTCCGAGTTGGTTTTGTTTGACCACCGCTACCGTGCAAGAATCCACATGGCCCTGACGTCTTAGTAGCGCAAGGCCCAAACGCCATGAGAAGCCACATGGCCCTAACATCACAGTAGGCCAAGGCCTAGACGCTATGAGAAGTCACGTGGCCCTGATGTCACAAGAGACCAAGGCCCATACGCCATGAGAAGTCACGTGGCTCTGACGTCACAATAACACCAGACACAACAACACTGCTCTCGCCCACAGCGCTATCACTGGTGATCGCCATCAGTGAACCGCCATCTTCTTGGTTCTTTCGGTAAAGTCACATAGAAGGGAAGTAATAAAATAATAAAAATAAAACATAATAAAATAAATTAATTCTCACGACGTTTCGGCTACAACGCAAGCAGCCGTCTTCAGGTGAAGAATGAGACACTGCCAAGCTAGGAGCTTATATATATAAGCTGGGTTGGAGGTGGAAGAGCGCCTTAACAAAAATAATATGCATATCAAGAGGAATTTAGCATGAATATGCTAAATTCCTCTTGATATGCACATATTATGTTTTATTTTTATTTTTTTATTACTTCCCTTCTACGTGACTTTACCGAAAGAACCAAGAAGATAAATCCCTGCAGTCACGAAAGCTTTAAATCGAAAGTGAACTGCCAGTTCACTGACACCGTGAGCAGTCCGTTCACTAACGCTCTGAACCCATCGCCAGGTAACCAACGCTACTGGTGCGTGGACAACGAAGGGGAGTGAGTATGCTACAGTTCACCGTCTCGCTTCGAATGCGCTCTGTGTTTACAATTCAGGAGATTGGCCGTCAATTAAATCAATAGAGCGATTGGTGAGCGGTCGCGTGATTGACAGTCGTTCCTTAAGTGATCATCAGGTGACAGGATGCGAAGCGTGACGCGTCACGTGATCAGTGCGACGTCCCTCGTGTGGTGTCGTTATTAGCATCACGACAACGTGACGCCTCTGTGTCGAGGCCTTAAATGAAGGAGGGGGGGCAGAGAGAGAGGGGGATTGGGGTTGAGAACAATGAGAGATTTGTGTGGAATTCCTGTGTATCTCTGTGTGTCTCTATCTGCTTGTGTGTCTGTCTATGTGTCCCCCTATCTGTGTTTTGTCTCTCTCTCAAATTTAGCAATCTTTGGAAGAACGTAATCAACCAGCTAAGGTGTTGACTGTTGTGTTAACCGATTCTCTGTGCTGTATTGCATTATATTTCTAAGTTTACTACGTTTGTTTTCTCATTCATTCTTGCCTGATGATGGTTGCTTGTGTTGCAATCGAAACGGCGAATTTTATTATTATTTAATTTATTTTCTTTCTACGTGACTTCACCGAAAGAACCAACGAGTAATTCCGGCAGTCACGAAAGCTTCAAATCTAGTTTAAAGAGCTATATAGCCTTACCTGATTTAGTTTTCGTCTATGGTTCTATCTGAGTCTCTGGATCTCTTTTGGTCTCTATGGTTCTCTATGACATATGGGTCTCTATTGGTCTCTTGGGCTTTAAATGGATTTGTACGAGTATGGGTTGCTATGGGTCTCTGTGGGTCTCCGGGGATGTCTATTGTTCTGTATATGGATCTCTTTGTGCCTCTTTGGGTCTGTATGAGTTGTGAGTGTCTATCGGTCTCTGTGGATGTAGTTTAGATAACGTCAACAACAACAACAACAATGGTGGTGGTACAATGCTGCAGGTGAACGCGTTGCAGAGGTGTTTTTTGAGATGATGTCGTGGCACAGAGCTCCTCCTCTAATACCAAAAAAACTGCCGCGCCGGGAGATACAATTATAATGGGGCGGTGCCGACCTGTGGCTGTGCGAGTTCAGTGGTGGTGGTGGCGATGGTGCAGAAACCCTGGACCGCACCACGGAGAGCATGGGCACGGAGCGCAGATGCACGTAGCTTGCTACACATGATGCGTAGTGACGCGTTGTGACGCGTTGTGACGCGTGGTGACACGTTGTGATGCGTGGTGACACGTGGCGATGCACGTGGCTCACGATTTACGACGTGTAGTGACGCGTAGTGAACGCAGGTCACGTGAGTCCGCGTGAGTCCACGTGAGCGTCACCACTCCAGTTGAAGAGCATCCCGCATGGAGCGTTCGACCGTCTCAGCTCCCTCACCCACGCCTATTTCGGTGGCAACCCATGGGAGTGCGAGGGCAGGGGACGACCGTGGCACTGTGGTGTGGGAGCTATGCACCAGGCTGTGTGTGTGTAGTACGCGTGCTGTGTGTAGCTACGTTGGTGTTGTGTGCATGGCATCGTGGTGTGTGCGTGCATATGTTGCGTGTCTTTATGTATCTGTGTGTGTGTGTGTATGTATCTGTGTGTGTATCTGTGTATGTATCTTTGGCGGCCTCTATAGGTGCTTCTACTCGTTAACAGTTCTTGCCACAACAGTCTGTTGACGCTGTACGGGGGGTTTTTGTCTTCGTGTCTGTGTTTGTATCTGTGTGTGTGTATCTGTGTGTATATCTGTGTAGTCACGATTATCTGAACCGGTCCTGGGCCTCCTCTAGGTTGACTCTGCCTCAAATAAGTACCTGATGCGGTGTGTAAACATCGCCACTGGTCCTCATGTGCCTTTCTGGCCTTCAAAGGTGCTCGCTAACAGCACTTGCCCCAACAGTCTGTTGCACGAAATAAGGATATCTGTGTCTTTGTCTAATTTTTGTGTGTTCTCTGTAACATCCTAAAAGTTTACCAGTGTTGTGTTGCATTGAGATTATCTAGAGGAGAGGTTCTTAACATTTCACTGCAGCCTGCACCCCTTTGGTTGTCAATCCTAATAAAATGTATACTGTGAATAAACACGGAGGGTTTGATGAAACAAAGTAAGTTGTATTAACATTGCCCCGTGCTTAAGTTATTTTTCGATTATTTACCTTCTAAAAATAATCTGCCCATGTCTCGCATCCCCAGGGTGTGCGTGCTGCACCCCAGACTAAGAAGAGCCACTGGGCTTAGAGTGTGGAGCTGCCTGTGCCGGTTACCAACAGCGTGGCCGTTATTGGTACCAGAGCACTTTGCGTTGTCTGGGTTCACCGCATACGACGACCCATCCCACTCATTTCGCACGATGCCCGAGTGCTGAGCGACCCAGCCACTCAAGTAGAGAATGTCCGTGCACTGACAGTCCCAGGGGTGTGGAGCGGAATGATCTATAACTCTGCACATAAAGCACTCAGCCTGACTAGAACAACAACAACAACCTGCAGCTTCAGCTCCTCCATTAGAACAACGCCCACCTCTTGTCTCCTTGACCTGCATCTTCATCCTCCTACTGGTACTCACTGCCCCTGCAAACCAGCTATGAGCAGACCAACCACTCCCACTATCACTACCCGTATCACTACCCCGATGACTACCCCTATCACTACCCCAATCACTACCCCTATCACTATCATTACCACTATCACTACCTCTACAGCTATCACTACCCCTATCACTACCCCGATGTCTACCCCTATCACTACCCCAACGCCTACCACTACCCATATCTATACGCCTACCTTCTCTCTACCCTTATCATTGTCATTTTTCCTATCACTACCCCTATCACTACCCCAATCCCAATAACTACCTCTAGCACTAGCCAAACCCTATCACTACCCTCACCACTATGACTATCACGACCGCTTTCACTATTATTACCAATATTACTATCACTATCCCAACCCCAATTACTACCCCTAACTCAACCTCTATTACTACCCCAACCACTATCACTACCCCAACCCGTATCACTACCCCTTTCACGAATTCTATCACTACCCTAAACATTGTCACTCAGCGATCACTACCACAACGATTACCCCAACCCCTATTGCAACCCCGCCCAATGGCAATGTCGCTGTGCAGTGCAAGGTGACTCGGAACCTGCCTGCAACCTGTAACCAGGCTGATGATGACGCAGTTGATGACGATGATGATGCTGTAGCTGAGTAATATGATGATGCAGCTGATGATGATACTGCTGAAGATGAAGACGATGCAGCTGATGGTGATGATAATGTTAAATGAGTCCACGTCTCTAGTCCGAGTTGGTTCTGTTTGAGCATCACTACGCCAGAGCGAGAAGCCACGTGGCCCTGACGTCACAGTAGACCAAGATCCAGACGCCATGAGAAGTCACGTGGCTCTGACGTCACAGTAGACCAAGACCCAGACACCATGAGAAGTCACGTGGCCCTGACGTCACAGTAGACCAAGACCCAGACGCCATGAGAAGTCACGTGGCTCTGACGTCACAGTAGACCAAGACCCAGACACCATGAGAAGTCACGTGGCCCTGACGTCACAGTAGACCAAGACCCAGACGCCATGAGAAGCCACGTGGCCCTGACGTCACAGTAGACCAAGACCCAGACACCATGAGAAGTCACGTGGCCCTGACGTCACAGTAGACCAAGACCCAGACGCCATGAGAATCCACGTGGCCACAACAATCAACAACACACAAGTCACAACAACAACATCGCAATTCCTGCTGACGTCAGATGCTAGAATCTTGTCATCATCACCATTACCATCAATTCTGTCGCCCACAGCGCTATCGCTGATGATTTCCGTCAGTGAACCGCCGGACCCAGCTCAGAAATCCTCTCTAATCAAGACGCTCATACATCGGGCTAAAACAGTGTCAGATGATGAAAGTCTAGTGAGAGAGATTAAACATGTTAAAGAAGCACTAAGACAGAATGGCTACAATATTGCTCAAATTAACAGAGCACTAATTGCCAAATCACGATCGCAAAGCAACACTGCTGAAAGCGATCAGATTATTAAAACAATAAAAATACCATTTATCTCAGGAGTAACTGACAAATTAGCCCGTGTTTTGCAAAAGCATAACATTACAGTAAGATTTGGTACAGTACACAAAATTCAACAACTAGTAACGTGCACTAAAGACGAATTGCCTAAATTATCAACAGAAGGTGTATATCGGATTAATTGTGTATGTGGCAGATGCTATATTGGACAGACAGGGCGTAACGTTAGTGTAAGACTAAAAGAACACCAGAGAAATATTAAACTATCGCAAACACAACTGTCAGCAGTGGCAGAACATGCTTGTCAACAGGGACACTCAATTGATTTTGACAACGTTGAAGTGTTGTGTAAAACTAGTTACTACTGGCAAAGACTAATTAGAGAATCCATTGAGATTGAGAGAAACAGAAATAACTTTAATCGCTCAGACAGCTACAGGCTTAGTGCGGCCTGGAAGCGTATTATTAAATAAGATGCATTACAATTCCTTATAAGGGAAACAAGCACTAACTGATTATTAATGTAGCATAATCACAATAGAACACATTCCAAATGATTACTAATCTACAACTCGCATCGTAACAATAGCCTTATTACTAATCAAGTATATAATTACAATAACCCCCCCCTCAAATCTTTGCACCTGATGAGTTAATGAGTTAATGATGACGTCACCCTGCTGCTGCTCTATATAAGAACGGGAGACACAGCAGAGCCTCACCATTTTGCCGAATTGCCCGATGATGCTGGATGCAATTACCAGCGAAACGTCGTACTCAAATTGTAAATGTTGTGGTTTCACGCTTCAACACACCGGTGGGCTAAAGCAGTGAACTATTTGTCTTTTGTCAACGTGACACTTTTTTTACTGATTGGCCGTGTCGGGTGGTGGAGGGTTACGACACATTTATAAATAACGCGATCTAAACCCAAAAATCGTTGATTATGAACAATATTGTGTAGTGTATAGTGTAGTTTATAAAGTAGTGTATAGTGTAGTTTATGAAGTAGTGTATAGTGTAGTTTATGAAGTAGTGTATAGTGTAGTGTATAGTGTAGTGATTAGTGTAGTGTATAGTGTAGTGTATAGTGCAGGTTATAGTAGTGTATAGTGTAGTGTATAGTGTAGTTTATAGTCGTGTATAGTGCATAGTAGTGTAGGTTTCGTGTAGTTTAGTGTATCGTAGTGTAAGTTCCTGTATAGAAGTGTATACTAGTGCATAGTAGTGTATAGTGTAGTGTATGTAGGATGTGAAACCGTGCGATGCGGTAACGTATTTATTTGATAGTTGAGCAGCTGCTGCGACTGGAAGGATGCTAAGCATAGTTGGTGTGATGATAGTTTTAGCTTCTTGCTGACCAGATGCATTGTGGTGCATTCATGGCAAGCACTTTCAGAGACCCATAGACTGAAACCGTCACCCATAGACTCACACAGGAAACCACAGAATCACCACACAGAGACACATAGACTCATCAGCACACAGAGACCCATATACTCATCACCACACAGAGAGCCATAGACTCGTCACCACACAGATACCCATAGACTCATCACCACACAGAGACCCATATACTCATCACCACACAGAGAGCCATAGACTCGTCACCACACAGAGAACCATAGACTTGTCACAACACAGAGAGCCATAGACTCGTCACCACACAGAGAGTCATCGATTCATCACCACACAGAGAGCTATAGAGTCATCACACAGAGACCCATAGACCCATCAACACACAAAGGAGACTCAGACAGAGATGCATAGACTCACACATGTACCCATAGACTCACACAGAGACCCAACGACTCACGCACAAACATAGACCACCACACAGAGACCCACAGACTCATCACCACCACACAGAGACCCATAGACTCATCACCACACAGAGATCCACAGACTCATCACCACCACACAGAGACCCATAGACTCATCACCACACAGAGACCCACAGACTCATCACCACCACACAGAGACCCATAGACTCATCACCACACAGAGACCCACAGACTCATCACCACCACACAGAGACCCATAGACTCACCACTCAGAGACCCACAGACTCATCACCACCACACAGAGACCCACAGACTCATCACCACACAGAGACCCACAGACTCATCACCACCACACAGAGACCCATAGACTCATCACCATACAGAGACCCACAGACTCATCACCATACAGAGACCCACAGACTCATCACCACCACACAGAGACCCATAGACTCACCACTCAGAGACCCACAGACTCATCACCACCACACAGAGACCCACAGACTCATCACCACACAGAGACCCACAGACTCATCACCACCACACAGAGACCCATAGACTCATCACCATACAGAGACCCACAGACTCATCACCACCACACAGAGACCCATAGACTCACCACTACACAGAGACCCATAGACTCACACAGAGACCCATAGACTCATCACCACCACACAGACACCCACAGACTCATCATCACCACACAGAGGAGACTTGAGGACTTCAGGGCCGTTTAATCTTCGACTGCGCGACGCCTCTTCTCCGAGCCCCCTCCACGATCGCCACGGCCACCAACAAAGACAGCGCAGACAGCAGCAGCAGCAGAGACCCTCCCCCTCCTTCTACTCCTGCCCCTCCTCCTACTCCTCCTCCCCCTACTCCTCCTCCTCCCCCTCCCCCTACTCCTCCTCCTCCCCCTCCTTCTCCTCCTCCTCCCTCTCCTGCCCCTTCTCCTGCTCCTCCTTCTCCTTCTGCTGCTCCTCCTATTCCTTCAGCCCCTCCCCCTACTCCTCCTCCTCCCCCTCCTACTCCTCCTCCTGCCCCTACTCCTCCTGCCCCTACCCCTCCTCCTGCTCCTCCTGCCCCTCCCCCTGCTCCTCCTGCTCCTGCTGCCGCTGCCGTCGCTGCTCGCGGCCTGAGGTGCTCGGCTCCGCCCACCGCGGTCACGTGCTCGAGCCAGCGGCTGAGGGTGGCGCCGGGGGACATCGGCAGGGAGCGGTGCAGCGCGCTGGCGGCACGGGCAGCTGCGCGGAGCCTGCGGGGGGGGGGGGGGTAGTGAGTGGGTGGGTGGGTGGGTGAGTGGGTGGGTAGGTGGGTGAGTGGGTGGGTAGGTGGGTGAGTTGGTGGGTGGGTGGTTCAGTGAGTGGGTGTGGTGGTGGGTGGGTGAGTGTGTGGGTGGGTGAGTGGGTGGGTGGGTGAGTGGGTTGGTGGGTGGGTGGTGAGTGTGCGGGTGGGTGGGTGAGTGGGTGGGTGGGTGGGTGTGTGAGTGGGTGGGTGGGTGAGTGGGTGCGTGGGTGAGTGAGTGGGTGGGTGGGTGAGTGTGTGGGTGGGTGGGTGGGTTGGTGGGAGGGTGAGTGGGTGGGTGTGGTGGTGAATGGGTGGGTGTGGTGGTGAGTGGGTGGGTGTGGTGGATGAGTGGGTGGGTGGGTGGGTGAGTGGGTGGGTGGGTGGGTGAGTGAGTGAGTGAGTGGGTGGGTGGGTGGGTGGGTGGGTGAGTGGGTGGGTGGGTGGGTGAGTGGGTGGGTGGGTGGGTGAGTGGGTGAGTGGGTGGGTGGTTCAGTGGGTGGGTGGGTGGTTCAGTGGGTGGGTGTGGTGGTGGGTGGTTGTGGTGGTGGGTGGGTGGGTGGGTGAGTGGGTGAGTGGGTGGGTGGGTGAGTGTGTGAGTTGGTGGGTGAGTGAGTGGGTGTGGTGGTGGGTGAGTGGGTGGGTGAGTGAGTGAGTGAGTGGGTGGGTGGGTGAGTGAGTGTGTGGGTGAGTGGGTGGGTGGGTGGGTGAGTGAGTGAGTGGGTGGGTGGGTGAGTGAGTGGGTGGGTGGGTGAGTGAGTGTGTGGGTGAGTGAGTGTGTGGGTGAGTGGGTTGGTGGGTGGGTTGGTGGGTGGGTGGGTGAGTGGGTGGGTGGGTGAGTGGGTGGGTGAGTGGGTGGGTGAGTGGATGGGTGTGGTGGTGAGTGGGTGGGTGAGTTTGTGTGGTGGTGAGTGGGTGGGTGAGTGGGTGGGTGGGTGGTTCAGTGGGTGGTTCAGTGGGTGGTTCAGTGAGTGAGTGGGTGGGTGAGTGGGTGGGTGGTTCAGTGGGTGGTTCAGTGGGTAAGTGGGTGGGTGGGTGAGTGAGTGGGTGATGAGTGGGTGGTGAGTGGGTGGTGAGTGAGTGGGTGAGTGGGTGGGTGAGTTTGTGTGGTGGTGAGTTTTTGTGGTGGTGAGTGGGTGGGTGAGTGAGTGGGTGTGGGGGTGAGTGGGTGAGTGTGTGTGGTGGTGAGTGTGTGTGGTGGTGAGTGGGTTGTTGTGTGGGTGAGTGTGTGGGTGAGTGGGTGGGTGAGTGGGTGGGTGAGTTTGTGTGGTGGTGAGTGGGTGGGTGAGTGAGTGGGTGTGGTGGTGAGTGGGTGAATCAGTGAGTGGGTGGGTGGGTGAGTGTGTGTGGTGGTGAGTGGATGTAGTGGTGAGTGGATGTGGTGGTGGGTGAGTGGGTGAGTGGGTGGGTGGGTGAGTGTGAGTGGGTGGGTGAGTGAGTGGGTGTGGTGGTGGGTGAGTGGGTGGGTGGGTGGGTGAGTGAGTGGGTGAGTGGGTGGGTGGGTGGGTGGGTGAGTGGGTGGGTGGGTGGGTGAGTGTGTGTGTGGGTGAGTGAGTGTGTGGGTGGGTGGGTGAGTGGGTGGGTGAGTGGGTAGGTGGGTGAGTGGGTGGGTGGGTGAGTGGGTTGGTGGGTGAGTGGGTGGGTGAGTGGGTGGGTGAGTGGATGGGTGTGGTGGTGAGTGGGTGGGTGTGGTGGTGAGTGAGTGGGTGAGTTTGTGTGGTGGTGAGTGGGTGGGTGAGTGGTTGGGTGGTTCAGTGGGTGGTTCAGTGGGTGAGTGAGTGGGTGGGTGAGTGGGTGGGTGGGTGGTTCAGTGGGTGGTTCAGTGGGTGAGTGGGTGGGTGGGTGAGTGAGTGGGTGGTGAGTGGGTGGTGAGTGAGTGGGTGGGTGAGTTTGTGTGGTGGTGAGTTTGTGTGGTGGTGAGTGGGTGGGTGAGTGAGTGGGTGTGTGGGTGAGTGTGTGTAGTGGTGAGTGTGTGTGGTGGTGAGTGTGTGTGGTGGTGAGTGGGTTGGTGTGTGGGTGAGTGTGTGGGTGAGTGAGTGGGTGGGTGAGTGAGTGGGTTTGGTGGTGAGTGGGTGAATCAGTGGGTGGGTGGGTGAGTGTGTGTGGTGGTGAGTGGATGTGGTGGTGAGTGGATGTGGTGGTGAGTGGGTTGGTGGGTTGGTGAGTGGGTTGGTGGGTGGGTGAGTGGGTGGGTAGGTGGGTGAGTTGGTGGGTGGGTGGTTCAGTGAGTGGGTGTGGTGGTGGGTGTGGTGGTGGGTGGGTGAGTGTGTGGGTGGGTGAGTGGGTGGGTGGGTGAGTGGGTTGGTGGGTGGGTGGTGAGTGTGTGGGTGGGTGGGTGGGTGGGTGTGTGAGTGGGTGGGTGGGTGGGTGAGTGGGTGCGTGGGTGAGTGAGTGGGTGGGTGGGTTGGTGGGTGGGTGGGTAAGTGTGTGGGTGGGTGGGTTGGTGGGAGGGTGAGTGGGTGGGTGTGGTGGTGAATGGGTGGGTGTGGTGGTGAGTGGGTGGGTGTGGTGGATGAGTGGGTGGGTGGGTGGGTGAGTGGGTGGGTGGGTGGGTGAGTGAGTGAGTGAGTGAGTGGGTGGGTGGGTGGGTGGGTGGGTGGGTGGGTGGGTGAGTGGGTGGGTGGGTGAGTGGGTGGGTGAGTGGGTGGGTGGTTCAGTGGGTGGGTGGGTGGTTCAGTGGGTGGGTGTGGTGGTGGGTGGTTGTGGTGGTGGGTGGGTGGGTGGGTGAGTGGGTGAGTGGGTGGGTGGGTGAGTGTGTGAGTTGGTGGGTGAGTGAGTGGGTGTGGTGGTGGGTGAGTGGGTGGGTGAGTGAGTGAGTGGGTGGGTGGGTGGGTGAGTGAGTGTGTGGGTGAGTGGGTGGGTGAGTGAGTGGGTGGGTGGGTGAGTGAGTGTGTGGGTGAGTGAGTGTGTGGGTGAGTGGGTTGGTGGGTGGGTTGGTGGGTGGGTGGGTGGGTTGGTGGGTGGGTGGGTGGGTGAGTGGGTGGGTGGGTGAGTGGGTGGGTGAGTGGATGGGTGTGGTGGTGAGTGGGTGGGTGAGTTTGTGTGGTGGTGAGTGGGTGGGTGAGTGGGTGGGTGAGTGGGTGGGTGGTTCAGTGGGTGGTTCAGTGGGTGGTTCGGTGAGTGAGTGGGTGGGTGAGTGGGTGGGTGGTTCAGTGGGTGGTTCAGTGGGTGAGTGGGTGGGTGGGTGGGTGAGTGAGTGGGTGATGAGTGGGTGGTGAGTGGGTGGTGAGTGAGTGGGTGAGTGGGTGGGTGAGTTTGTGTGGTGGTGAGTTTTTGTGGTGGTGAGTGGGTGGGTGAGTGAGTGGGTGTGGGGGTGAGTGGGTGAGTGTGTGTAGTGGTGAGTGTGTGTGTGGTGGTGAGTGTGTGTGGTGGTGAGTGGGTTGTTGTGTGGGTGAGTGTGTGGGTGAGTGGGTGGGTGAGTGGGTGGGTGAGTTTGTGTGGTGGTGAGTGGGTGGGTGAGTGAGTGGGTGTGGTGGTGAGTGGGTTAATCAGTGAGTGGGTGGGTGGGTGAGTGTGTGTGGTGGTGAGTGGATGTAGTGGTGAGTGGATGTGGTGGTGGGTGAGTGGGTGAGTGGGTGGGTGGGTGAGTGTGAGTGGGTGGGTGAGTGAGTGGGTGTGGTGGTGGGTGAGTGGGTGGGTGGGTGGGTGAGTGAGTGTGTGGGTGAGTGGGTGGGTGGGTGGGTGAGTGGGTGGGTGGGTGGGTGAGTGTGTGTGTGGGTGAGTGAGTGTGTGGGTGGGTGGGTGAGTGGGTGGGTGAGTGGGTAGGTGGGTGAGTGGGTGGGTGGGTGAGTGGGTGGGTGGGTGAGTGGGTTGGTGGGTGAGTGGGTGGGTGAGTGGGTGGGTGGTTCAGTGGGTGGTTCAGTGGGTGAGTGAGTGGGTGGGTGAGTGGGTGGGTGGGTGGTTCAGTGGGTGGTTCAGTGGGTGAGTGGGTGGGTGGGTGAGTGAGTGGGTGGTGAGTGGGTGGTGAGTGAGTGGGTGGGTGAGTTTGTGTGGTGGTGAGTTTGTGTGGTGGTGAGTGGGTGGGTGAGTGAGTGGGTGTGTGGGTGAGTGTGTGTAGTGGTGAGTGTGTGTGGTGGTGAGTGTGTGTGGTGGTGAGTGGGTTGGTGTGTGGGTGAGTGTGTGGGTGAGTGAGTGGGTGGGTGAGTGAGTGGGTTTGGTGGTGAGTGGGTGAATCAGTGGGTGGGTGGGTGAGTGTGTGTGGTGGTGAGTGGATGTGGTGGTGAGTGGATGTGGTGGTGAGTGGGTTGGTGGGTTGGTGAGTGGGTTGGTGGGTGGGTGAGTGGGTGGGTAGGTGGGTGAGTTGGTGGGTGGGTGGTTCAGTGAGTGGGTGTGGTGGTGGGTGTGGTGGTGGGTGGGTGAGTGTGTGGGTGGGTGAGTGGGTGGGTGGGTGAGTGGGTTGGTGGGTGGGTGGTGAGTGTGTGGGTGGGTGGGTGGGTGAGTGGGTGGGTGGGTGGGTGTGTGAGTGGGTGGGTGGGTGGGTGAGTGGGTGCGTGGGTGAGTGAGTGGGTGGGTTGGTGGGTGGGTGGGTAAGTGTGTGGGTGGGTGGGTGGGTTGGTGGGAGGGTGAGTGGGTGGGTGTGGTGGTGAATGGGTGGGTGTGGTGGTGAGTGGGTGGGTGTGGTGGATGAGTGGGTGGGTGGGTGGGTGAGTGGGTGGGTGGGTGGGTGAGTGAGTGAGTGAGTGGGTGGGTGGGTGGGTGAGTGGGTGGGTGAGTGGGTGGGTGGGTGGGTGGGTGGGTGGGTGAGTGAGTGGGTGAGTGGGTGGGTGGTTCAGTGGGTGGGTGGGTGGTTCAGTGGGTGGGTGTGGTGGTGGGTGGTTGTGGTGGTGGGTGGGTGGGTGGGTGAGTGGGTGAGTGGGTGGGTGGGTGAGTGTGTGAGTTGGTGGGTGAGTGAGTGGGTGTGGTGGTGGGTGAGTGGGTGGGTGAGTGAGTGAGTGGGTGGGTGGGTGGGTGAGTGAGTGTGTGGGTGAGTGGGTGGGTGGGTGGGTGAGTGAGTCGGTGGGTGGGTGAGTGAGTGTGTGGGTGAGTGAGTGTGTGGGTGAGTGGGTTGGTGGGTGGGTTGGTGGGTGGGTGGGTGGGTGAGTGGGTGGGTGGGTGAGTGGGTGGGTGAGTGGATGGGTGTGGTGGTGAGTGGGTGGGTGAGTTTGTGTGGTGGTGAGTGGGTGGGTGAGTGGGTGGGTGAGTGGGTGGGTGGTTCAGTGGGTGGTTCAGTGGGTGGTTCGGTGAGTGAGTGGGTGGGTGAGTGGGTGGGTGGTTCAGTGGGTGGTTCAGTGGGTGAGTGGGTGGGTGGGTGGGTGAGTGAGTGGGTGATGAGTGGGTGGTGAGTGGGTGGTGAGTGAGTGGGTGAGTGGGTGGGTGAGTTTGTGTGGTGGTGAGTTTTTGTGGTGGTGAGTGGGTGGGTGAGTGAGTGGGTGTGGGGGTGAGTGGGTGAGTGTGTGTAGTGGTGAGTGTGTGTGTGGTGGTGAGTGTGTGTGGTGGTGAGTGGGTTGTTGTGTGGGTGAGTGTGTGGGTGAGTGGGTGGGTGAGTGGGTGGGTGAGTTTGTGTGGTGGTGAGTGGGTGGGTGAGTGAGTGGGTGTGGTGGTGAGTGGGTGAATCAGTGAGTGGGTGGGTGGGTGAGTGTGTGTGGTGGTGAGTGGATGTAGTGGTGAGTGGATGTGGTGGTGGGTGAGTGGGTGAGTGGGTGGGTGGGTGAGTGTGAGTGGGTGGGTGAGTGAGTGGGTGTGGTGGTGGGTGAGTGGGTGGGTGGGTGGGTGAGTGAGTGTGTGGGTGAGTGGGTGGGTGGGTGAGTGGGTGGGTGGGTGGGTGAGTGTGTGTGTGGGTGAGTGAGTGTGTGGGTGGGTGGGTGAGTGGGTGGGTGAGTGGGTAGGTGGGTGAGTGGGTGGGTGGGTGAGTGGGTGGGTGGGTGAGTGGGTTGGTGGGTGAGTGGGTGGGTGAGTGGGTGGGTGGTTCAGTGGGTGGTTCAGTGGGTGAGTGAGTGGGTGGGTGAGTGGGTGGGTGGGTGGTTCAGTGGGTGGTTCAGTGGGTGAGTGGGTGGGTGGGTGAGTGAGTGGGTGGTGAGTGGGTGGTGAGTGAGTGGGTGGGTGAGTTTGTGTGGTGGTGAGTTTGTGTGGTGGTGAGTGGGTGGGTGAGTGAGTGGGTGTGTGGGTGAGTGTGTGTAGTGGTGAGTGTGTGTGGTGGTGAGTGTGTGTGGTGGTGAGTGGGTTGGTGTGTGGGTGAGTGTGTGGGTGAGTGAGTGGGTGGGTGAGTGAGTGGGTTTGGTGGTGAGTGGGTGAATCAGTGGGTGGGTGGGTGAGTGTGTGTGGTGGTGAGTGGATGTGGTGGTGAGTGGATGTGGTGGTGAGTGGGTTGGTGGGTTGGTGAGTGGGTTGGTGGGTGGGTGAGTGGGTGGGTAGGTGGGTGAGTTGGTGGGTGGGTGGTTCAGTGAGTGGGTGTGGTGGTGGGTGTGGTGGTGGGTGGGTGAGTGTGTGGGTGGGTGAGTGGGTGGGTGGGTGAGTGGGTTGGTGGGTGGGTGGTGAGTGTGTGGGTGGGTGGGTGGGTGAGTGGGTGGGTGGGTGGGTGTGTGAGTGGGTGGGTGGGTGGGTGGGTGAGTGGGTGCGTGGGTGAGTGAGTGGGTGCGTGGGTGAGTGAGTGGGTGGGTGAGTGGGTGGGTGGTTCAGTGGGTGGTTCAGTGGGTGAGTGAGTGGGTGGGTGAGTGGGTGGGTGGGTGGTTCAGTGGGTGGTTCAGTGGGTGAGTGGGTGGGTGGGTGAGTGAGTGGGTGGTGAGTGGGTGGTGAGTGAGTGGGTGGGTGAGTTTGTGTGGTGGTGAGTTTGTGTGGTGGTGAGTGGGTGGGTGAGTGAGTGGGTGTGTGGGTGAGTGTGTGTAGTGGTGAGTGTGTGTGGTGGTGAGTGTGTGTGGTGGTGAGTGGGTTGGTGTGTGGGTGAGTGTGTGGGTGAGTGAGTGGGTGGGTGAGTGAGTGGGTTTGGTGGTGAGTGGGTGAATCAGTGGGTGGGTGGGTGAGTGTGTGTGGTGGTGAGTGGATGTGGTGGTGAGTGGATGTGGTGGTGAGTGGGTTGGTGGGTTGGTGAGTGGGTTGGTGGGTGGGTGAGTGGGTGGGTAGGTGGGTGAGTTGGTGGGTGGGTGGTTCAGTGAGTGGGTGTGGTGGTGGGTGTGGTGGTGGGTGGGTGAGTGTGTGGGTGGGTGAGTGGGTGGGTGGGTGAGTGGGTTGGTGGGTGGGTGGTGAGTGTGTGGGTGGGTGGGTGGGTGGGTGAGTGGGTGGGTGGGTGGGTGTGTGAGTGGGTGGGTGGGTGGGTGAGTGGGTGCGTGGGTGAGTGAGTGGGTGGGTTGGTGGGTGGGTGGGTAAGTGTGTGGGTGGGTGGGTGGGTTGGTGGGAGGGTGAGTGGGTGGGTGTGGTGGTGAATGGGTGGGTGTGGTGGTGAGTGGGTGGGTGTGGTGGATGAGTGGGTGGGTGGGTGGGTGAGTGGGTGGGTGGGTGGGTGAGTGAGTGAGTGAGTGGGTGGGTGGGTGGGTGAGTGGGTGGGTGAGTGGGTGGGTGGGTGGGTGGGTGGGTGGGTGAGTGAGTGGGTGAGTGGGTGGGTGGTTCAGTGGGTGGGTGGGTGGTTCAGTGGGTGGGTGTGGTGGTGGGTGGTTGTGGTGGTGGGTGGGTGGGTGGGTGAGTGGGTGAGTGGGTGGGTGGGTGAGTGTGTGAGTTGGTGGGTGAGTGAGTGGGTGTGGTGGTGGGTGAGTGGGTGGGTGAGTGAGTGAGTGGGTGGGTGGGTGGGTGAGTGAGTGTGTGGGTGAGTGGGTGGGTGGGTGGGTGAGTGAGTCGGTGGGTGGGTGAGTGAGTGTGTGGGTGAGTGAGTGTGTGGGTGAGTGGGTTGGTGGGTGGGTTGGTGGGTGGGTGGGTGGGTGAGTGGGTGGGTGGGTGAGTGGGTGGGTGAGTGGATGGGTGTGGTGGTGAGTGGGTGGGTGAGTTTGTGTGGTGGTGAGTGGGTGGGTGAGTGGGTGGGTGAGTGGGTGGGTGGTTCAGTGGGTGGTTCAGTGGGTGGTTCGGTGAGTGAGTGGGTGGGTGAGTGGGTGGGTGGTTCAGTGGGTGGTTCAGTGGGTGAGTGGGTGGGTGGGTGGGTGAGTGAGTGGGTGATGAGTGGGTGGTGAGTGGGTGGTGAGTGAGTGGGTGAGTGGGTGGGTGAGTTTGTGTGGTGGTGAGTTTTTGTGGTGGTGAGTGGGTGGGTGAGTGAGTGGGTGTGGGGGTGAGTGGGTGAGTGTGTGTAGTGGTGAGTGTGTGTGTGGTGGTGAGTGTGTGTGGTGGTGAGTGGGTTGTTGTGTGGGTGAGTGTGTGGGTGAGTGGGTGGGTGAGTGGGTGGGTGAGTTTGTGTGGTGGTGAGTGGGTGGGTGAGTGAGTGGGTGTGGTGGTGAGTGGGTGAATCAGTGAGTGGGTGGGTGGGTGAGTGTGTGTGGTGGTGAGTGGATGTAGTGGTGAGTGGATGTGGTGGTGGGTGAGTGGGTGAGTGGGTGGGTGGGTGAGTGTGAGTGGGTGGGTGAGTGAGTGGGTGTGGTGGTGGGTGAGTGGGTGGGTGGGTGGGTGAGTGAGTGTGTGGGTGAGTGGGTGGGTGGGTGAGTGGGTGGGTGGGTGGGTGAGTGTGTGTGTGGGTGAGTGAGTGTGTGGGTGGGTGGGTGAGTGGGTGGGTGAGTGGGTAGGTGGGTGAGTGGGTGGGTGGGTGAGTGGGTGGGTGGGTGAGTGGGTTGGTGGGTGAGTGGGTGGGTGAGTGGGTGGGTGGTTCAGTGGGTGGTTCAGTGGGTGAGTGAGTGGGTGGGTGAGTGGGTGGGTGGGTGGTTCAGTGGGTGGTTCAGTGGGTGAGTGGGTGGGTGGGTGAGTGAGTGGGTGGTGAGTGGGTGGTGAGTGAGTGGGTGGGTGAGTTTGTGTGGTGGTGAGTTTGTGTGGTGGTGAGTGGGTGGGTGAGTGAGTGGGTGTGTGGGTGAGTGTGTGTAGTGGTGAGTGTGTGTGGTGGTGAGTGTGTGTGGTGGTGAGTGGGTTGGTGTGTGGGTGAGTGTGTGGGTGAGTGAGTGGGTGGGTGAGTGAGTGGGTTTGGTGGTGAGTGGGTGAATCAGTGGGTGGGTGGGTGAGTGTGTGTGGTGGTGAGTGGATGTGGTGGTGAGTGGATGTGGTGGTGAGTGGGTTGGTGGGTTGGTGAGTGGGTTGGTGGGTGGGTGAGTGGGTGGGTAGGTGGGTGAGTTGGTGGGTGGGTGGTTCAGTGAGTGGGTGTGGTGGTGGGTGTGGTGGTGGGTGGGTGAGTGTGTGGGTGGGTGAGTGGGTGGGTGGGTGAGTGGGTTGGTGGGTGGGTGGTGAGTGTGTGGGTGGGTGGGTGGGTGGGTGAGTGGGTGGGTGGGTGGGTGTGTGAGTGGGTGGGTGGGTGGGTGGGTGAGTGGGTGCGTGGGTGAGTGAGTGGGTGCGTGGGTGAGTGAGTGGGTGGGTGGGTTGGTGGGTGGGTGGGTAAGTGTGTGGGTGGGTGGGTGGGTTGGTGGGAGGGTGAGTGGGTGGGTGTGGTGGTGAATGGGTGGGTGTGGTGGTGAGTGGGTGGGTGTGGTGGATGAGTGGGTGGGTGGGTGGGTGAGTGGGTGGGTGGGTGGGTGAGTGAGTGAGTGAGTGAGTGGGTGGGTGGGTGGGTGAGTGGGTGGGTGGGTGAGTGGGTGGGTGGGTGGGTGGGTGAGTGGGTGGGTGGGTGGGTGAGTGAGTGGGTGAGTGGGTGGGTGGTTCAGTGGGTGGGTGGGTGGTTCAGTGGGTGGGTGTGGTGGTGGGTGGTTGTGGTGGTGGGTGGGTGGGTGAGTGGGTGAGTGGGTGGGTGGGTGAGTGTGTGAGTTGGTGGGTGAGTGAGTGGGTGTGGTGGTGGGTGAGTGGGTGGGTGAGTGAGTGAGTGGGTGGGTGGGTGGGTGAGTGAGTGTGTGGGTGAGTGGGTGGGTGGGTGGGTGAGTGAGTGGGTGGGTGGGTGAGTGAGTGTGTGGGTGAGTGAGTGTGTGGGTGAGTGGGTTGGTGGGTGGGTTGGTGGGTGGGTGGGTGGGTGAGTGGGTGGGTGGGTGAGTGGGTGGGTGAGTGGATGGGTGTGGTGGTGAGTGGGTGGGTGAGTTTGTGTGGTGGTGAGTGGGTGGGTGAGTGGGTGGGTGAGTGGGTGGGTGGTTCAGTGGGTGGTTCAGTGGGTGGTTCGGTGAGTGAGTGGGTGGGTGAGTGGGTGGGTGGTTCAGTGGGTGGTTCAGTGGGTGAGTGGGTGGGTGGGTGGGTGAGTGAGTGGGTGATGAGTGGGTGGTGAGTGGGTGGTGAGTGAGTGGGTGAGTGGGTGGGTGAGTTTGTGTGGTGGTGAGTTTTTGTGGTGGTGAGTGGGTGGGTGAGTGAGTGGGTGTGGGGGTGAGTGGGTGAGTGTGTGTAGTGGTGAGTGTGTGTGTGGTGGTGAGTGTGTGTGGTGGTGAGTGGGTTGTTGTGTGGGTGAGTGTGTGGGTGAGTGGGTGGGTGAGTGGGTGGGTGAGTTTGTGTGGTGGTGAGTGGGTGAATCAGTGAGTGGGTGGGTGGGTGAGTGTGTGTGGTGGTGAGTGGATGTAGTGGTGAGTGGATGTGGTGGTGGGTGAGTGGGTGAGTGGGTGGGTGGGTGAGTGTGAGTGGGTGGGTGAGTGAGTGGGTGTGGTGGTGGGTGAGTGGGTGGGTGGGTGAGTGAGTGTGTGGGTGAGTGGGTGGGTGGGTGGGTGGGTGGGTGGGTGAGTGGGTGGGTGGGTGGGTGAGTGTGTGTGTGGGTGAGTGAGTGTGTGGGTGGGTGGGTGAGTGGGTGGGTGAGTGGGTAGGTGGGTGAGTGGGTGGGTGGGTGAGTGGGTGGGTGGGTGAGTGGGTTGGTGGGTGAGTGGGTGGGTGAGTGGGTGGGTGAGTGGATGGGTGTGGTGGTGAGTGGGTGGGTGTGGTGGTGAGTGAGTGGGTGAGTTTGTGTGGTGGTGAGTGGGTGGGTGAGTGGTTGGGTGGTTCAGTGGGTGGTTCAGTGGGTGAGTGAGTGGGTGGGTGAGTGGGTGGGTGGGTGGTTCAGTGGGTGGTTCAGTGGGTGAGTGGGTGGGTGGGTGAGTGAGTGGGTGGTGAGTGGGTGGTGAGTGAGTGGGTGAGTTTGTGTGGTGGTGAGTTTGTGTGGTGGTGAGTGGGTGGGTGAGTGAGTGGGTGTGTGGGTGAGTGTGTGTAGTGGTGAGTGTGTGTGGTGGTGAGTGTGTGTGGTGGTGAGTGGGTTGGTGTGTGGGTGAGTGTGTGGGTGAGTGAGTGGGTGGGTGAGTGAGTGGGTTTGGTGGTGAGTGGGTGAATCAGTGGGTGGGTGGGTGAGTGTGTGTGGTGGTGAGTGGATGTGGTGGTGAGTGGATGTGGTGGTGAGTGGGTTGGTGGGTTGGTGAGTGGGTTGGTGGGTGGGTGAGTGGGTGGGTAGAGGGGTGAGTGAGAAGATGGATGGGTGGTTGAGTGTATTAGTGGGTGAGTGGGTCATGAGTGAATGGTGGTGGTGTGGGAGGGGAAGTGACAACAGTACAGTCGTTTAACACATTGCTTTCGTGACCACGGGAAGAGAGAGAGAGATGCAGACTCCAAATATACAGCAGCAGGCGTCAGGGTGCGGGATTGAACCCATGTCCTCCTGTATACCAGGCGAGGTAGTTAACGTCTCCCATCCACCGCGGCGATGATGATGAGAGAGGGAGAGAGACACAAATTCTAAATATAAAGCAGGCCTAAGGTCCTGGGTTGAACCCACGCCCTCCTGTATACCAGGCGAGGTAGTTAACATCTCACAGGGTCCGGGATCGAACCCACGGCCTCCTGTATACCAGGCGAGGTAGTTAACATCTCCTAGCCACCGTGATGATGATGATGCGAGAGATGCAGATTCCAAATATACAGCAGGCGTCAGGGTCAGGATCTAACCCACGAACTTCCTGTATACCAGGCAAGGTAGTTAACATCTACCCAATCACTGTGACGTTAAGGTCTGGGATCGAACCCACGACCTCCTGCGCAACAGGCGAGGTAGTCAACATCTCACAGGGTACGGGATCGAATCCACGCCCTCCTGTATACCAGGCAAGGTAATTGACATCTACCCAATCACCGTGACGTTAAGGTCTGGGATCGAACCCACGACCTCCTGTGCACTAGGCGAGGTAGTCAACATCTCGCTGGGTCCCGGATCGAACCCACGACCTCCTGCGTACCAGGCGAGGTCGTTAACATCTACCTAATCACCGTGACGTTAAGGTTTGGGATCAAACCCACGACCTCCTGCGTACCAGGCGAGGTAATTGACATCTACCCAATCACCGTGGCGTTAAGGTCTGGGATCGAACTCACAAACCTCCTGTATGCCAGGCGAGGTAATTGACATCTACCCAATCACCGTGACGTTAAGGTCCGGGATTGAACCCATGGCCTCCTGTATACCAGGCGAGGTAATCAACATCTCCTAGCCACCGTGATGATGATGATGCGAGAGATGCAGATTCCAAATATACAGCAGGCGTCAGGGTCAGGATCTAACCCACGAACTCCCTGTATACCAGGCAAGGTAGTTAACATCTACCCAATCACCGTGACGTTAAGGTCTGGGATCAAACCCACGACCTCCTGTGCACCAGGCGAGGTAATCAACATCTCACATGCTCCGGGATTGAACCCATGGCCTCCTGTATACCAGGCGAGGCAATCAACATCTCCTAGGCCACCCTCTACCTGGGCTCTTGCAGGGCGCCGTGCAGGGCGGAGTGCAGGGCGTCTCTGTCCAGGGAGGCCACCCGCAGGCAGACGGCGAATCCGCGACTCTGTGCCAGGCGGCAGTTGCGGTGCTGGTCGCCGAACAGAGGGATCATGACGGCAGGGACACCGTGGTAGATGGCCTCGTACACACTGTTCATGCCTCCGTGAGAAACCAGCAGACGGGCTCCACTGTGGCCTGCATGTGCGTGGAGTGGGTGGGTGGGTGAGTGGGTGGGTGGGTTGGTGAGTGGGTGGGTGGGTGGGTGAGTGGGTGGGTGGGTGATTGGGTGGGTGGGTAGGTGGCTGAGTGGGTGGGTGGGTTATTGGGTGGGTGAGTGGGTGGGTGAGTGGATGGGTGGGTGAGTGGGTGGGTGAGTGGGTGGGTGAATGGGTTGGTTATTGGGTGGGTGAGTGGGTGTGTGGCTGAGTGGGTGGGTGAGTGGATGGGCGGGTGAGTGGGTGGGTGAGTGGGTTGGTTATTGGGTGGGTGGGTGGGTGGGAAAGTGGGTGGGTGGGTGAGTGGGTTGGTGGGTGGGTGAGCGAGCGGGCGGGCGGGCGGGTGGGTGAGTGGGCGGGTGGGTGGGTGGGTGAGTGGGTGGGTGAGTGGGTTGGTTATTGGGTTGGTTATTGGGTGGGTGAGTGGGTGGGTGGGTGGGTTGAGTGGGTGAGTGGGTGGGTGAGTGGGTGGGTGAGTGGGTGGGTGAGTGGGTGGGTGAGTGGGTGGGTGAGTGGGTGTGTGAGTGGGTGGTTTATTTGGTGGGTGGGTGGTTTATTTGGTGGGTGGGTGGGTGAGTGGGTGGGTGGGTGGGTGAGTGAGTGGGTGGGTGGGTGGGTGGGTGGGTGAGTGGGTGGGTGAGTGGGTGGGTGGGTGAGTGGGTGGGTGGGTGGATGAGTGGGTGGGTGGGTGGATGAGTGGGTGGGTGGGTGAGTGGGTGGGTGAGTGGGTGTGTGAGTGGGTGGTTTATTTGGTATGTGAGTGGGTGGGTGGGTGGGTGGGTGAGTGGGTGGGTGGGTGAGTGGATTGGTGGGTAATTGGATGAGTGGGTATGTGAGTGGGTAGGTGAGTGGGTGGGTGAGTAGGTGTGTGGGTGGGTGGGTGAGTGGGTGTGTGAGTGGGTGGGTGAGTGAGTGGGTGTGTGAGTGGGTGGGTGGGTGAGTGGGTGGGTGGGTGAGTGGGTGTGTGAGTGGGTGGGTGGGTGAGTGGGTGGGTGAGTGGGTGGGTGGGTGAGTGAGTGTGTGAGTGAGTGGGTGGGTGGGTGGGTGGATGAGTGGGTGGGTGGGTGAGTGGGTGAGTGAGTGGGTGGGTGGGTGGGTGAGTGGGTAGGTGAGTGGGTGTGTGAGTGGGTGGGTGAGTGGGTGGTTTATTTGGTGGGTGAGTGGGTGAGTGAATCCGTGATTGGGCGTGTGGGTCGGTTGACTTTTTACCCACCCAGCAAACCCGCTTACTCATTAATTCACTTCACCATTCACTCATTCAGGAATAAACAAATTAATCCCTCACCCATGAGCTCCTTGTGAGGCAAGCCAGTGATTGAGTCGACCAATTCCTGAGTGAATGATTGAGTGGCTGACCAAGTGAACTAAGGAACGAATAAACGAAGGAATCACTGAATCAGTGAACGAACGACTCGCCCGCGGAGATTGTTGTGAGGCAAGCAGTGAATAACAGACTACTGGTTGTCTCAATGGGTGAACGAATTACGAATGAGTAAATAAATGAAGGAATGAATAATGGAATGAATGCACGAAGAAAGAACGAAACAATCGCCCACGAGGTATTTGTGAGGCAGCCAGTGAATATAACTCGAGCAATGACTGAGTGATTGAACGAATTAGGGAACGAATGAATGAGTGAATGATTCAATGAGAAAACGAATGAATGAATAAACGACAGAGTGGCCGAACGACTCGCCAACAAGGTCATTGTCAGACAGCCGGTGAACAAGTCGACTGATTCCTGAGTAACTGAATGTCGGAGTGAATAAATGATTGAGTGAATGAGTGAAGGAATGAGTGAATGAACGACTCGCCCACGAGTCCCTTGTGGGACAGCCAGTGAATAAGTCGACCGATTCCCAAGTAACCGAGCGACGGATTGAATAACCGACCGAGTTAATGAATGAGTGTTGAGTTAGTGAATGAGTGAATGAACCAACGACTCGCTCACGAGGTCGATGTGAGGAAGCCAGTGAATGGGTCGACTGATTCCCAAGTAACCGAGTGACGGATTGAATAACCGACCGAGTGAATGAATAAGTGTTGAGTTAGTGAATGAGCGAGTGAATGAGTGAGTGAATGAGTGAGTGAATGAGTGAACGAACCAACGACTCACCCACGAGGTCCTTGTGAGACAGCCAGTGAATGAGTCGACCGATTCCCAAGTAACCGAGCAACGGATTGAATAACCGACCGAGTAAATGAATGAGTGAATGAGTGAGTGAATGCGTGAGTGAATGAGCGAGTGAATGAGTGAATGAGTGAATGAATGAGTAAGTGAATGAGTGAACGAACCAACGACTCGCTCACGAGATCGATGTGAGGCAGCCTGTGAATTAGTCAACTGATTCCCGAGTAACCGAGTGACGGATTGCAAAACCGACCGAGTGAATGAGTGAATGAGTGAGTGAATGAGTGAGTGAACGAACCAACGACTCACCCACGAGGTCCTTGTGAGACAGCCTGTGAATAAGTCGACCGATTCACAGGTTCCGAGCGACGGATTGAAAAACCGACCGAGTGATTTGAGTGAGTGAATGAGTGAGTGAATGAGTGAGTGAATGAGTGAGTGAATGAGTGAGTGAATGAATGAGTGAATAAGTGAGTGAATGAGTGAACGAACTAACGACTCACCCACGAGGTCCTTGCGAGGCAGCCAGTGAATGAGTCGACCGATTCACAGGTTCCGAGCGACGGATTGAAAAACCGACCGAGTGAATGAGTGAGTGAATGAGTGAGTGAATGAGTGAGTGTTGAGTGAGTGAATGAGTGAGTGAATGAGTGAGTGAATGAGTGAGTGAATGAGTGAACGAACCAACGACTCACCCACGAGGTCCTTGTGATACAGACTGTGAATAAGTCGACCGATTCCCGAGTAACCGAGCAACGGATTGAATAACCGACCGAGTAAATGAATGAGTGAATGAGTGAGTGAATGCGTGAGTGAATGAGCGAGTGAATGAGTGAATGAGTGAATGAATGAGTAAGTGAATGAGTGAACGAACCAACGACTCGCTCACGAGATCGATGTGAGGCAGCCTGTGAATTAGTCAACTGATTCCCGAGTAACCGAGTGACGGATTGCAAAACCGACTGAGTGAATGAGTGAATGAGTGAGTGAATGAGTGAGTGAACGAACCAACGACTCACCCACGAGGTCCTTGTGAGACAGCCTGTGAATAAGTCGACCGATTCACAGGTTCCGAGCGACGGATTGAAAAACCGACCGAGTGATTTGAGTGAGTGAATGAGTGAGTGAATGAGTGAGTGAATGAGTGAGTGAATGAGTGAGTGAATGAATGAGTGAATAAGTGAGTGAATGAGTGAACGAACTAACGACTCACCCACGAGGTCCTTGCGAGGCAGCCAGTGAATGAGTCGACCGATTCACAGGTTCCGAGCGACGGATTGAAAAACCGACCGAGTGAATGAGTGAGTGAATGAGTGAGTGAATGAGTGAGTGTTGAGTGAGTGAATGAGTGAGTGAATGAGTGAGTGAATGAGTGAGTGAATGAGTGAACGAATCAACGACTCACCCACGAGGTCCTTGTGATACAGACTGTGAATAAGTCGACCGATTCCCGAGTAACCGAGTGACGGATTGAAAAACCGACCGAGTAAATGAGTGAGTTAATAAGTGAGTGAACGAGTGAGTGAGTGAGTGAGTGAATGAATGAGTGAGTGAGTGAGTGAGTGAATGAGTGAATGAGTGAGTGAGTGAGTGAGTGAGTGAGTGAGTGAAGGAGTGAATGAACCAACGACTCACCCACGAGATCGATGTGAGGCAGCCAGTGAATGAGTCGACTGATTCCCAAGTAACCGAGTGATGGATTGAATAACCGACCGAGTGAATGAGTGAGTGAATGAGTGAGTGAATGAGTGAGTGAATGAGTGAACGAACCAACGACTCACCCACGAGGTCCTTGTGAGACAGCCAGTGAATGAGTCGACCGATTCCCGAGTAACCGAGCGACGGATTGAATAACCGACCGAGTGAATGAGTGAGTGAATGAGTGAATGAGTGAGTGAATGAGTGAACGAACCAACGACTCACCCACAAGGTCCTTGTGATACAGCCTGTGAATAAGTCGACCGATTCACAGGTTCCGAGTAACGGATTGAAAAACCGACCGAGTGATTTGAGTGAGTGAATGAGTGAGTGAATGAGTGAGTGAATGAGTGAGTGAATGAATGAGTGAATAAGTGAGTGAATGAGTGAACGAACTAACGACTCACCCACGAGGTCCTTGCGAGGCAGCCAGTGAATGAGTCGACCGATTCACAGGTTCCGAGCAACGGATTCAAAAACCGACCAAGTGAATGAGTGAGTGAATGAGTGAGTGAATGAGTGAGTGAATGAGTGAGTGAATGAGTGAGTGAATGAGTGAGTGAATGAGTGAACGAACCAACGACTCACCCACGAGGTCCTTGTGATACAGACTGTGAATAAGTCGACTGATTCCCGAGTAACCGAGTGACGGATTGAAAAACCGACCGAGTAAATGAGTGAGCTAATAAGTGAGTGAACGAGTGAGTGAGTGAGTGAGTGAATGAGTGAGTGAGTGAAGGAGTGAATGAACCAACGACTCACCCACGAGATCGATGTGAGGCAGCCAGTGAATGAGTCGACTGATTCCCAAGTAACCGAGTGACGGATTGAATAACCGACCGAGTGAATGAGTGAGTGAATGAGTGAGTGAATGAGTGAGTGAATGAGTGAACGAACCAACGACTCACCCACGAGGTCCTTGTGAGACAGCCAGTGAATGAGTCGACCGATTCCCGAGTAACCGAGCGACGGATTGAATAACCGACCGAGTGAATGAGTGAGTGAATGAGTGAATGAGTGAGTGAATGAGTGAACGAACCAACGACTCACCCACAAGGTCCTTGTGATACAGCCTGTGAATAAGTCGACCGATTCACAGGTTCCGAGTAACGGATTGAAAAACCGACCGAGTGATTTGAGTGAGTGAATGAGTGAGTGAATGAGTGAGTGAGTGAATGAGTGAACGAACCAACGACTCACCCACGAGGTCCTTGTGAGACAGCCAGTGAATGAGTCGACTGATTCCCGAGTAACCGAGCGACGGATTGAATAACCGACCGAGTGAATGAATGAGTGTTGAGTTAGTGAATGAGTGAATGAATGAGTGAACGAACGAACGAAGAGACTCGCCCATGAGGTCGTTGTGAGGCAGCCAATCAGCGACGTGCACGTTGCGTCCCCTGGGCCAGGCGAGGTCGGCGTGGCGCCAGAGGACGCAGAGGGGAGCCAGGCGGGAGAGGGCGGCGCTCATCTCGCCCAGCAGACGCTCGTCGGACACCGACGAGACCATGGAGCCCAGCGAGACGAGGACGAAGCCGCGGGAGCACGGCCCAGACAGCAGAGAGTCTAGGGTCTACGTGGAGATACATAGAGACACATAGAGACACATAGAGAACCATACAGACGCATAGAGACTCACAGAGACTCAGAGATGCGTAGAGACCCACACAGATGCATAGAGACACGTTAGAGACACTTAAAGACTCATGAAGACCATGGAGCCCAGGTAGACGAGGATGAAGCCGACGGAACACGGCCCAGACAGCAGAGAGTCCAGGGTCTACGTGGAGACACGTAGAGACACGTTAAGACACATAGACACTCACAGAGACTCCTGGAGACACCTAGAGATAGGCAGAGACACATGAAGACACGTAGAGACTCATGAAGACCATAGAGACACAGAGAGACTCATAGAGACCAATAGAGACACATAGAGACTCATAGAGACTTGTAGATACACGTAGAGACTCATGAAGACCATGGAGCCCAGGGAGACCAGGACGAAGCCGCGGGAGCATGGCCCAGACAGCAGAGAGTCTAGGGTCTACGTGGAGATACGTAGAGACACGTAAAGACTCATGAAGACACATGAGACACATGAAGACACGTAGAGACCCACACAGACTCATCGAGACTCATAGAGACACGTTAGAGACATGTAGAGACTCATGAAGACACATAGAGACCCATACAGACGCATAGAGACTCATAGAGACACGTTAGAGACACGTATAGACTCATGAGACTCATGAAGACCATAGAGACACAGAGATACTCATAGAGATAAATAGAGACACATGAAGACACATAGAGACACGTTAGAGACACATAGAAACACGTAGAGACTCATGAAGACACATGAAGACACGTAGAGACACATGAAGACACATGAAGACACGTAGAGACACATGAAGACACGTAGAGACTCATGAAGACACATAGAGACACATAGAGACTCATAGAGACACGTTAGAGACACAAAGAGACTCGTAGAGACACGTAAAGACTCATGAAGACACATGAACACTCAAAGAGACTTGGAGATACGTAGAGACACATAGAGACCCATACAGACGCATAGTGATTCATGAAGACCATAAAGACACAGAGACACTCAGAGACACGTAGAGACACAAAGAGACTTGTAGAGACACGTAGAGACTCGTAGGGACACATAGAGACTCATAGAGACATGAAGACACGTAGAAATTCATAGAGACCATGGAGCCCAGCGAGACGAGGACGAAGCCGCGGGAGCACGGCCCAGACAGCAGAGAGTCTAGGGTCTACGTGGAGACACATAGAGACCCATACAGACTCATAGAGACTCGTAGAGACACGTTAGATACACGTAGAGACCCATACAGACGCATAGAGACTCATAGAGACTCAGAGATGCGTAGAGACCCACACAGATGCATAGAGACACATAGAGACACGTAGAAACACGTAGGGACACATGAATACCATGGAGCCCAGCGAGAAGAGGACGAAGCCGCGGGAGCACGGCCCAGATTGCAGAGAGTCTAGGGTCTACGTGGAGACACATAGAGACCCATACAGACTCATAGAGACTCACAGAGACACGGAGATACGTAGAGATAGTTAGAGACTCGTAGCGACACATAGAGACTCATAAAGACCCATACAGACTCATAGAGACTCACAGAGACTCAGAGATACGTAGAGAAAGTTAGAGACTCGTAGCGACACATAGAGACTCATAAAGACCAGAACGAAGCCGCGGGAGCACGACCCAGATAGCAGAGAGTCCAGGGTCTACGTAGAGACTCATATAGACACGTAGAGACACAGAGACACATACAGACTCTTAGAGACTCATAGAGACACGTTAGAGAGACGTAGAGACTCATGGAGCCCAAGGAGACCAGCACGAAGCCGCGGGAGCACGGCCCCGACAGCAGAGACTCCAGCGTCTACGTAGAGACCCATAGAGACTCACATAGGCTCATAAAGACCATAGAGACAGAGAGACTCATAGAGACCATGGAGCCCAGCGAGACCAGCACGAAGCCGCGGGAGCATGGCCCAGATATCAGAGTCTACGGTCTACGTGGAGATACATAGAGATCCATACAGACTCATAGAGACTCGTAGAGACACGTATAGACTCATGAGACACATGAAGACACATAGAGACTCATGAAGACCATAGAGACACAGAGAGACTCATAGAGATAAATAGAGACACATGAAGACACATAGAGACACGTTAGAGACACATATAGACTCATAGAGACATGTAAAGACACATGAGACACATGCAGAAACATGAGACTCATAGAGACATAAATAGACTCATGAAGACCATAGAGACTCATACAGACCATAGAGACACATAGAGACTTGTAGAGACACGTAGGGACTAGTAGAGACTCATGAAGACACATGAAGACACGTAGAGACTCATGAAGGCCATGGAGACACAGAGAGACTCATAGAGACCAATAGAGACAGATAGAGACACATAGAGACCCATACAGACTCAGAGACACATAGAGATTCATGAAGACTATGGAGCCCAGCGAGACGAGGACGAAGCCGCGGGAGCACGGCCCAGACAGCAGAGAGTCTAGGGTCTACGTGGAGACACATAGAGACCCATAGAGACTCATAGAGACTCATAGAGACTCACAGAGACTCGGAGATACGTAGAGATAGTTAGAGACTCGTAGGGACACATAGAGACACATAAAGACACATGAGACTCATGAAGACACATAGAAACTCACAGAGACTCATAGAGACACGTAGAGATAGATAGAGACTCGTAGAGACACGTAGAGACTCAAGAAAACCATGGAGCCCAGGGTGCTGGTGGTGGTGATGAGTGAATGAGCAGTCAGAGAGAGTGTCTTGCCATTGGCAGCACTGTCGTTTTAAAACCACAAACTACTTTGTATTTTGCAAGGTGTAAGACACTTCATCATCATCATAACCATCACATAGAGACCCATAGGCGCGCAGACACCCATAGAGACCCATACTGATAGAGACCCATAGAGACCCATACTCACAGAGACCCACGAAGACCCATACTCATAGAGACCCACAGAGACCCACACTCATAGAGATCCACAGAGACCCATACTTATAGAGACCCACAGAGACCCATACTCATAGAGATCCACAGAGACCCATACTCATAGAGACCCACAGAGACCCATACTCATAGAGATCCACAGAGACCCATACTCATAGAGATCCACAGAGACCCATACTCATAGAGATCCACAGAGACCCATACTCATAGAGACCCACAGAGACCCATACTCATAGAGGCCCACAGAGACCCATACTCATAAACACCGACAGAGACACATACTCATAGAAGCCCACAGAGACACATACTCATAGAGATCCACAGAGACCCATACACATAGAGATCCACGAAGACCCATACTCATAGAGATCCACAGAAACCCATACTCATAGAGACCCACAGAGACCCATACTCATAGAGATCCACAGAGACACATACTCATAGAGATCCACAGAGACCCATACTCATAGAGATCCACATAGACCCATACTCATTAGAGACCCACAGAGACCCACACTCATAGAGATCCACAGAAACCCATACTCATAGAGATCCACAGAGACCCACACTCATAGAGATCCACAGAGACCCATACACATAAAGATCCACGAAGACCCATACTCATAGAGACCCACAGAGACCCATACACATAGAGACCCATAGAGACCCATACTCACAGAGACCCACGAAGACCCATACTCATAGAGACCCACAGAGACCCACACTCATAGAGATCCACAGAGACCCATACTTATAGAGACCCACAGAGACCCATACTCATAGAGATCCACAGAGACCCATACTCATAGAGACCCACAGAGACCCATACTCATAGAGATCCACAGAGACCCATACTCATAGAGATCCACAGAGACCCATACTCATAGAGATCCACAGAGACCCATACTCATAGAGACCCACAGAGACCCATACTCATAGAGGTCCACAGAGACCCATACTCATAAACACCGACAGAGACACATACTCATAGAAGCCCACAGAGACACATACTCATAGAGATCCACAGAGACCCATACACATAGAGATCCACGAAGACCCATACTCATAGAGATCCACAGAGACCCATACTCATAGAGACCCACAGAGACCCATACTCATAGAGATCCACAGAGACACATACTCATAGAGATCCACAGAGACCCATACTCATAGAGATCCACAGAGACCCATACTCATAGAGACCCACAGAGACCCACACTCATAGAGATCCACAGAAACCCATACTCATAGAGATCCACAGAGACCCACACTCATAGAGATCCACAGAGACCCATACACATAGAGATCCACGAAGACCCATACTCATAGAGACCCACAGAGAACCATACTCATAGAGACCCACAGAGACCCATACTCATAAACAACGACAGAGACACATACTCATAGAAGCCCACAGAGACACATATTCATAGAGATCCACAGAGACCCATACACATAGAGATCCACAGAGACCAATACTCATAGAGAACCAGAGTCCCATACTCAGAGACCCACAGAGACCCATACTCATAAACACCCACAGAGACACATACTCATAGAGAACCACAGAGACCCATACTCATAGAGACCCAAAGAAATCCCCTTAATCAGAGAGACCCACAGAGATACCCATACTCATATAGACCCACAGACACCCATACTCATAAACACCGACAGAGACCCATACTCATAGAGATCCACATAGACCAATACTCATAGATATCTACAGAGACCCATACTCATAGAGACCCACAGAGGCCCATACTCATAGAGACCCACAGAGACCCATACTCATAGAGACCCAAAGAGATCCATACTCATAGAGATCCACAGAGACCCATACTTATAGAGACCCACAGAGACCCATACTCATAGAGATCCACAGAGACCCATACTCATAGAGACCCACAGAGACCCATACTCATAGAGATCCACAGAGACCCATACTCATAGAGATCCACAGAGACCCATACTCATAGAGATCCACAGAGACCCATACTCATAGAGACCCACAGAGACCCATACTCATAGAGGCCCACAGAGACCCATACTCATAAACACCGACAGAGACACATACTCATAGAAGCCCACAGAGACACATACTCATAGAGATCCACATAGACCCATACTCATTAGAGACCCACAGAGACCCACACTCATAGAGATCCACAGAGACCCATACTTATAGAGACCCACAGAGACCCATACTCATAGAGATCCACAGAGACCCATACTCATAGAGACCCACAGAGACCCATACTCATAGAGATCCACAGAGACCCATACTCATAGAGATCCACAGAGACCCATACTCATAGAGATCCACAGAGACCCATACTCATAGAGACCCACAGAGACCCATACTCATAGAGGCCCACAGAGACCCATACTCATAAACACCGACAGAGACACATACTCATAGAAGCCCACAGAGACACATACTCATAGAGATCCACAGAGACCCATACTCATAGAGACCCACAGAGACCCATACTCATAGAGATCCACAGAGACACATACTCATAGAGATCCACAGAGACCCATACTCATAGAGATCCACATAAACCCATACTCATTAGAGACCCACAGAGACCCACACTCATAGAGATCCACAGAAACCCATACTCATAGAGATCCACAGAGACCCACACTCATAGAGATCCACAGAGACCCATACACATAGAGATCCACGAAGACCCATACTCATAGAGACCCACAGAGACCCATACACATAGAGACCCATAGAGACCCATACTCACAGAGACCCACGAAGACCCATACTCATAGAGACCCACAGAGACCCACACTCATAGAGATCCACAGAGACCCATACTTATAGAGACCCACAGAGACCCATACTCATAGAGATCCACAGAGACCCATACTCATAGAGACCCACAGAGACCCATACTCATAGAGATCCACAGAGACCCATACTCATAGAGATCCACAGAGACCCATACTCATAGAGATCCACAGAGACCCATACTCATAGAGACCCACAGAGACCCATACTCATAGAGGTCCACAGAGACCCATACTCATAAACACCGACAGAGACACATACTCATAGAAGCCCACAGAGACACATACTCATAGAGATCCACAGAGACCCATACACATAGAGATCCACGAAGACCCATACTCATAGAGATCCACAGAGACCCATACTCATAGAGACCCACAGAGACCCATACTCATAGAGATCCACAGAGACACATACTCATAGAGATCCACAGAGACCCATACTCATAGAGATCCACAGAGACCCATACTCATAGAGACCCACAGAGACCCACACTCATAGAGATCCACAGAAACCCATACTCATAGAGATCCACAGAGACCCACACTCATAGAGATCCACAGAGACCCATACACATAGAGATCCACGAAGACCCATACTCATAGAGACCCACAGAGACCCATACTCATAGAGATCCACAGAGACCCATACTCATAGAGATCCACAGAGAACCATACTCATAGAGACCCACAGAGACCCATACTCATAAACAACGACAGAGACACATACTCATAGAAGCCCACAGAGACACATATTCATAGAGATCCACAGAGACCCATACACATAGAGATCCACAGAGACCAATACTCATAGAGAACCAGAGTCCCATACTCAGAGACCCACAGAGACCCATACTCATAAACACCCACAGAGACACATACTCATAGAGAACCACAGAGACCCATACTCATAGAGACCCAAAGAAATCCCCTTAATCAGAGAGACCCACAGAGATACCCATACTCATATAGACCCACAGACACCCATACTCATGAACACCGACAGAGACCCATACTCATAGAGATCCACATAGACCAATACTCATAGATATCTACAGAGACCCATACTCATAGAGACCCACAGAGGCCCATACTCATAGAGACCCACAGAGACCCATACTCATAGAGACCCAAAGAGATCCATACTCATAGAGATCCACAGAGACCCATACTTATAGAGACCCACAGAGACCCATACTCATAGAGATCCACAGAGACCCATACTCATAGAGACCCACGAAGACCCATACTCATAGAGACCCACAGAGACCCACACTCATAGAGATCCACAGAGACCCATACTTATAGAGACCCACAGAGACCCATACTCATAGAGATCCACAGAGACCCATA
Organism: Lampetra fluviatilis; assembly: GCF_964198595.1. NCBI lineage: Eukaryota > Metazoa > Chordata > Hyperoartia > Petromyzontiformes > Petromyzontidae > Lampetra > Lampetra fluviatilis. The sequence continues at coordinate 772,527 of NC_136349.1, read as the reverse complement.
CTCATAGAGACCCACAGAGACCCATACTCATAGAGATCCACAGAGACCCATACTCATAGAGATCCACAGAGACCCATACTCATAGAGATCCACAGAGACCCATACTCATAGAGACCCACAGAGACCCATACTCATAGAGGTCCACAGAGACCCATACTCATAAACACCGACAGAGACACATACTCATAGAAGCCCACAGAGACACATACTCATAGAGATCCACAGAGACCCATACACATAGAGATCCACGAAGACCCATACTCATAGAGATCCACAGAGACCCATACTCATAGAGACCCACAGAGACCCATACTCATAGAGATCCACAGAGACACATACTCATAGAGATCCACAGAGACCCATACTCATAGAGATCCACAGAGACCCATACTCATAGAGACCCACAGAGACCCACACTCATAGAGATCCACAGAAACCCATACTCATAGAGATCCACAGAGACCCACACTCATAGAGATCCACAGAGACCCATACACATAGAGATCCACGAAGACCCATACTCATAGAGACCCACAGAGAACCATACTCATAGAGACCCACAGAGACCCATACTCATAAACAACGACAGAGACACATACTCATAGAAGCCCACAGAGACACATATTCATAGAGATCCACAGAGACCCATACACATAGAGATCCACAGAGACCAATACTCATAGAGAACCAGAGTCCCATACTCAGAGACCCACAGAGACCCATACTCATAAACACCCACAGAGACACATACTCATAGAGAACCACAGAGACCCATACTCATAGAGACCCAAAGAAATCCCCTTAATCAGAGAGACCCACAGAGATACCCATACTCATATAGACCCACAGACACCCATACTCATAAACACCGACAGAGACCCATACTCATAGAGATCCACATAGACCAATACTCATAGATATCTACAGAGACCCATACTCATAGAGACCCACAGAGGCCCATACTCATAGAGACCCACAGAGACCCATACTCATAGAGACCCAAAGAGATCCATACTCATAGAGATCCACAGAGACCCATACTTATAGAGACCCACAGAGACCCATACTCATAGAGATCCACAGAGACCCATACTCATAGAGACCCACAGAGACCCATACTCATAGAGATCCACAGAGACCCATACTCATAGAGATCCACAGAGACCCATACTCATAGAGATCCACAGAGACCCATACTCATAGAGACCCACAGAGACCCATACTCATAGAGGCCCACAGAGACCCATACTCATAAACACCGACAGAGACACATACTCATAGAAGCCCACAGAGACACATACTCATAGAGATCCACATAGACCCATACTCATTAGAGACCCACAGAGACCCACACTCATAGAGATCCACAGAGACCCATACTTATAGAGACCCACAGAGACCCATACTCATAGAGATCCACAGAGACCCATACTCATAGAGACCCACAGAGACCCATACTCATAGAGATCCACAGAGACCCATACTCATAGAGATCCACAGAGACCCATACTCATAGAGATCCACAGAGACCCATACTCATAGAGACCCACAGAGACCCATACTCATAGAGGCCCACAGAGACCCATACTCATAAACACCGACAGAGACACATACTCATAGAAGCCCACAGAGACACATACTCATAGAGATCCACAGAGACCCATACTCATAGAGACCCACAGAGACCCATACTCATAGAGATCCACAGAGACACATACTCATAGAGATCCACAGAGACCCATACTCATAGAGATCCACATAAACCCATACTCATTAGAGACCCACAGAGACCCACACTCATAGAGATCCACAGAAACCCATACTCATAGAGATCCACAGAGACCCACACTCATAGAGATCCACAGAGACCCATACACATAGAGATCCACGAAGACCCATACTCATAGAGACCCACAGAGACCCATACACATAGAGACCCATAGAGACCCATACTCACAGAGACCCACGAAGACCCATACTCATAGAGACCCACAGAGACCCACACTCATAGAGATCCACAGAGACCCATACTTATAGAGACCCACAGAGACCCATACTCATAGAGATCCACAGAGACCCATACTCATAGAGACCCACAGAGACCCATACTCATAGAGATCCACAGAGACCCATACTCATAGAGATCCACAGAGACCCATACTCATAGAGATCCACAGAGACCCATACTCATAGAGACCCACAGAGACCCATACTCATAGAGGTCCACAGAGACCCATACTCATAAACACCGACAGAGACACATACTCATAGAAGCCCACAGAGACACATACTCATAGAGATCCACAGAGACCCATACACATAGAGATCCACGAAGACCCATACTCATAGAGATCCACAGAGACCCATACTCATAGAGACCCACAGAGACCCATACTCATAGAGATCCACAGAGACACATACTCATAGAGATCCACAGAGACCCATACTCATAGAGATCCACAGAGACCCATACTCATAGAGACCCACAGAGACCCACACTCATAGAGATCCACAGAAACCCATACTCATAGAGATCCACAGAGACCCACACTCATAGAGATCCACAGAGACCCATACACATAGAGATCCACGAAGACCCATACTCATAGAGACCCACAGAGACCCATACTCATAGAGATCCACAGAGACCCATACTCATAGAGATCCACAGAGAACCATACTCATAGAGACCCACAGAGACCCATACTCATAAACAACGACAGAGACACATACTCATAGAAGCCCACAGAGACACATATTCATAGAGATCCACAGAGACCCATACACATAGAGATCCACAGAGACCAATACTCATAGACAACCAGAGTCCCATACTCAGAGACCCACAGAGACCCATACTCATAAACACCCACAGAGACACATACTCATAGAGAACCACAGAGACCCATACTCATAGAGACCCAAAGAAATCCCCTTAATCAGAGAGACCCACAGAGATACCCATACTCATATAGACCCACAGACACCCATACTCATGAACACCGACAGAGACCCATACTCATAGAGATCCACATAGACCAATACTCATAGATATCTACAGAGACCCATACTCATAGAGACCCACAGAGGCCCATACTCATAGAGACCCACAGAGACCCATACTCATAGAGACCCAAAGAGATCCATACTCATAGAGATCCACAGAGACCCATACTTATAGAGACCCACAGAGACCCATACTCATAGAGATCCACAGAGACCCATACTCATAGAGACCCACAGAGACCCATACTCATAGAGATCCACAGAGACCCATACTCATAGAGATCCACAGAGACCCATACTCATAGAGATCCACAGAGACCCATACTCATAGAGACCCACAGAGACCCATACTCATAGAGGCCCACAGAGACCCATACTCATAAACACCGACAGAGACACATACTCATAGAAGCCCACAGAGACACATACTCATAGAGATCCACAGAGACCCATACACATAGAGATCCACGAAGACCCATACTCATAGAGATCCACAGAGACCCATACTCATAGAGACCCACAGAGACCCATACTCATAGAGATCCACAGAGACACATACTCATAGAGATCCACAGAGACCCATACTCATAGAGATCCACAGAGACCCATACTCATAGAGACCCACAGAGACCCACACTCATAGAGATCCACAGAAACCCATACTCATAGAGATCCACAGAGACCCACACTCATAGAGATCCACAGAGACCCATACACATAGAGATCCACGAAGACCCATACTCATAGAGACCCACAGAGACCCATACACATAGAGACCCATAGAGACCCATACTCACAGAGACCCACGAAGACCCATACTCATAGAGACCCACAGAGACCCATACTCATAGAGATCCACAGAGACCCATACTCATAGAGACCCACAGAGACCCATACTCATAGAGATCCACAGAGACCCATACTCATAGAGATCCACAGAGACCCATACTCATAGAGATCCACAGAGACCCATACTCATAGAGACCCACAGAGACCCATACTCATAGAGGCCCACAGAGACCCATACTCATAAACACCGACAGAGACACATACTCATAGAAGCCCACAGAGACACATACTCATAGAGATCCACAGAGACCCATACACATAGAGATCCACGAAGACCCATACTCATAGAGATCCACAGAGACCCATACTCATAGAGACCCACAGAGACCCATACTCATAGAGATCCACAGAGACACATACTCATAGAGATCCACAGAGACCCATACTCATAGAGATCCACAGAGACCCATACTCATAGAGACCCACAGAGACCCACACTCATAGAGATCCACAGAAACCCATACTCATAGAGATCCACAGAGACCCACACTCATAGAGATCCACAGAGACCCATACACATAGAGATCCACGAAGACCCATACTCATAGAGACCCACAGAGACCCATACTCATAGAGATCCACAGAGACCCATACTCATAGAGATCCACAGAGAACCATACTCATAGAGACCCACAGAGACCCATACTCATAAACACCGACAGAGACACATACTCATAGAAGCCCACAGAGACACATATTCATAGAGATCCACAGAGACCCATACACATAGAGATCCACAGAGACCAATACTCATAGAGAACCAGAGTGCCATACTCAGAGACCCACAGAGACCCATACTCATAAACACCCACAGAGACACATACTCATAGAGAACCACAGAGACCCATACTCATAGAGACCCAAAGAAATCCCCTTAATCAGAGAGACCCACAGAGATACCCATACTCATATAGACCCACAGACACCCATACTCATAAACACCGACAGAGACCCATACTCATAGAGATCCACATAGACCAATACTCATAGATATCTACAGAGACCCATACTCATAGAGACCCACAGAGGCCCATACTCATAGAGACCCACAGAGACCCATACTCATAGAGACCCAAAGAGATCCCCTTAATCAGAGAGACCTACAGAGACCCACACTCATAGAGACCCACAGAGACTCATACTCATAGACACCCACAGAGACCCACGGAGAGCCAGAGACCCACACCCATCGAGACCCATACTAAAACTAAACTATATTTACGTCTTTTTATATTCTTAGGTTTTTTCGGTAAAGTCTCGTAGGTAATTTTTTTTTAATTAATAAAAGTAAGATAAAAATCACGACGTTTCGGAGGCAACACAAGCTTCCGTCTTCAGGTGGAACCGTCACAGCACGATCGCTGTATCAAGTGAGAGAAATTCCAAGAGACCCGTCCCTGCACATACACTGGTTGAGGGTGGGAGGAGCCAAGGCAGGCACCTGGATCGGAGTTTTGTATTATTATTATTGTGACGTTGGTGCGGCTGAAGCCGCTGATAGGAATGAGCCTTTGTTGTGTAGACTGGTGGAACTGGGAGGTTCCAAGAGTTGTTATGGTGCGGCTGCTGTAAAGGTGCGGCTGCTGTAAATGGGACTGAGCCTTTGTTACGTAGATGAAACAGTCCTTTGCTATGTTGATGAATTTCTCTTACTTGATACAGCAATCGTGCTGTGACGGTTCCACTTGAAGACGGAGGCTTGTGTTGCCTCCGAAACGTCGTGATTTTTATTAAATTTTTATTTTACTTTTTATTAATTAATTTTTTTTTACCTACGTGACTTTACCGAAAAAAACTAAGAATATGAATCCTTGCAGTCACGAAAGCTTCAAATCTAGAATTATATTTATGTCAACAGGTATAAGGCTCCGCTAAGCTGCTGCATAGCTCTCTGTTCAGACAAGGGACCTGGCCATTACAAACGAAAGCAGCTCCACCATCATTATCATCACCGTGAGGAAATTGATATCAGCAGCCAAATGCTCTAGACGCGTAGAGACGTTGAATGTAAATGTGGAGACAAAATCAACGAGTGAATCAACGAGACCTGTTCTTCACCTGAGGACGGCTGTTTGCGTTGTGGCCGAAACGTCGTGAGAATTGTATTTTATCATGTTTTATTTTTATTATTTTGTTACATCCCTTCTACGTGACTTTACCGAAAGAACCAAGAAGATGAATCCCTGCAGTCACGAAAGCTTTAAATCGAAAATCAACACAGTGACCACCACGGAGAGAGAGACTCCAAATATACAGCAGCAGGAGGCATTGTTAGGGTGCCCGATCGAACCCACGACCTCCTCCATACCAAGTGAGGGATTTAACATCTCGGGAGATCTGGGATTGAACCGACATCGTCCCGCATACCGGGCGAGGTCGATAACATCTCCCTAGCCACCACCGTGCCCTTACAGGCATCGTCGGGGTCTGGGATCGAACTTGCCAACCCTTCTGCGTCACGGGCGAGGTAGTCAACATCTCCCAAAGTCTGGGATCGAACCCACGACCTCCCGCATACAGGACGAGGTAGTCAACATCTCCCAAAGTCTGGGATCGAACCCACGACCTCCCGCATACAGGACGAGGTAGTCAACATCTCCCAAAGTCTGGGATCGAACCCACGACCTCCCGCATACAGGACGAGGTAGTCAACATCTTCCAGTTCCGGATAAAACCCGCGACCTGCTGCGTACCAGGCGATTGAGTCAACATGTTCTAGACACAGTGATCGAACCCTCAACTTCCTGCGTACCGGGAGAGGTAGTCAACATCTCCCAGAGTCCAGGACGAACTTACGACTTTCTGTGTACCGGGAGACGTAGTCAACAACTTCCAGAGTCCAAGATCGAACCCACGACCTCCCGCATACCGGGCGACGTAGTCAACATGTCCCAGCGTCTGGGATCGACCCCACGACCTCGCACGTACCGAGTGAGGTAGTCAACATCTTCCAGAGTGCAGGATCGAACCCACGACCTCCCGCGTACAGGACGAGGTAGTCAACATCTTCCAGAGTCTGGGATCGAACCTGTGACCTGCCGCGTACCGGCCGATTGAGTCAACATGTTCCAGCGTCAGTGATCGAACTCTCGACTTCCCGCGTACCGGGAGAGGTAGTCAACATCTCCCAGAGTCCAGGACGAACCTACGACTTTCTGTGTACCGGGAGAGGTAGTCAACAACTTCCAGAGTCCAGGATGAACCCACGACCTCCCGCCTACCGGGAGAGGTAGTCAACATGTCCCAGCATCTGGGATCGACCCCACGACCTCGCACATACCGAGTGAGGTAGTCAACATCTTTCAGAGCGCAGGATCGAACCCACGACCTCCTGCGTACAGGACGAGGTAGTCAACATGTTCTAGCGTCAGTGATCGAACCTACGACTTCCTGTGTACCGGGAGAGGTAGTCAACAACTTCCAGATTCCAAGATCGAACCCACGACCTCACGCATACCGGGCGACGTAGTCAACATTTCCCAGCGTCTGGGATCGACCCCACGACCTCGCACGTACCAGGCGAGGTAGTCAACATCTTTCAGAGTGCAGGATCGAACCCACGACGTCCCGCCTACCGGGATAGGTAGTCAACACCTTCCAGAGTCTGGATCGACCCCGCGACCTCGCACGTACAGGACGATGTAGTCAACATCTTCCAGTCCCGGATAAAACCCGCGACCTGCCGCATACCGGGCGATTGAGTCAACATGTTCTAGCGTCAGTGATCGAACCCACGACTTTCTGCGTACCAGGAGAGGTAGTCAACATCTTACAGAGTCTGGGATCGAACCTGTGACCTCGCACGTACCGGGAGAGGTAGTCAACATCTCCCAGAGTCCAGGACAAACCCACGACCTCCCGCGTACTGGAAGAGGTAGTCAACATCTCCCAGAGTCCGAGATCGAACCCACGCCCTCCCGCCTACCGGGAGAGGTAGTCAACATCTTCCAGCATCTGGGATCGACCCCACGACCTCCCGCCTACCGGGCGACGTAGTCAACGTGTCCCAGCATCTGGGATCGACCCCACGACCTCGCACGTACCGGGCAAGGTAGTCAACATCCCTCACTCACCGGGGGCAGAGGCCGCGGTGGCCTGGCTAGGAGGCCACCCACACAGACGGCGTAGGGAGGGAGAGGCCGGGCAGACTCGAGGGCGAAGTCGACGTTGAAGAACCACATCTCAGGCTGGGTGGACAGCTCCCACAGGGTCGGAGCAAGGCCACCCGCTCCTCCCAGATGTCTGGGAAACAACCACACAGAGATACACGCCATGTGTGTGAGGCTGTGTGTGAGGCTGTGTGAGTATGTCTGAGTGAGTCTGCGTGAGTGAGTGAGTCTGTGTGAGTGAGTCTGTGTGAGTGAGTCTGTGTGAGTATGTATGAGTGAGTCTGAGTGAGTGAGTGAGTCTGAGTGAGTGAGTGAGTCTGAGTGAGTGAGTGAGTCTGAGTGAGTGAGTGAGTCTGAGTGAGTGAGTCTGTGTGAGTGTGTCTGAGTGAGTGAGTGAGTCTGAGTGAGTGCGTCTGAGTGAGTGAGTCTGTGTGTCTCTCTGTGAGTAATAAGAGCCACATCTCAGGCTGGGTGAGTCTGTGAGTGAGTCTGTGTGAGTGTGTCGAGTGAGTGAGTGAGTCTGAGTGAGTGAGTCTGAGTGAGTGAGTCTGAGTGAGTCTGTGTGAGTGAGTCTGAGTGAATCTGTGTGAGTGAGTCTGAGTGAGTGAGTATGAGTGTGTCTGTGTGAGTGAGTGAGTCTGAGTGAGCCTGAGTGAGTTTGAGTGAATCTGAGTGAGTGAGTCTGAGTGTCTCTCTGTGAGTAATAAGAGCCACATCTCAGGCTGGGTGGACAGCTCCCACAGGGTCGGGGCATGGCCACCCACGCTACCCAGGTATGGTGATGAGTCCATGACTCTCTGTGTGGTGATGACTCTATGGGTCTCTGTGTGGTAATTAGTCTATGGGTCTCTGTGTGGTGATGAGTCCATGACTCTCTGTGCGGTGATGACTCTATGGGTCTCCGTGTGGTGATGAGTCTTGCCTTTCTGCGTGGTGATAATTATATGACTCTCTGTGTGATAATGACTCTATGGGTCTCTGTGTGGTGGTGATGAATCTATGGGTCTCTGTGTGGTGATGAGTCTATGGGTCTCTGTGTGGTGGTGATGAGTCCATGACTCTTTGTTTGGTGATGACTCTATGGGTCTCTGTGTGGTGATTAGTCTATGTGTCTCTGTGTGATAATGACTCTATGGGTCTCCGTGTGATGATGAGTCTTGCCTCTCTGTGTTGGTGATGAGTTTATTGGTCTCTGTGTGGTGGTAATGACTCTATGGGTCTCTGTGTGGTGGTGATGAGTCGATGGGTCTCTGTGGGGTGATGAGTCTATGGGTCTCTGTGTGGTGATGAGTCTATGGGTCTCTGTGTGCTCAGACTATTCATCATCTGCACACTTACTTCCGTATGACCGCGTCGAACTGCTCCATCTGGTAGCCTCCACCGCAGCCGCCCTCACCACCACCCTCACCGCCACCCTCACCGCCACCCTCACCGCCACCCTCACCGCCACCCTCACCGCCACCCTCACCGCCACCCTCGCCACCGCCACTGCCCATGGCGTCGTCTCTCAGTCCGTCGACGAACCCGCCAGCCCCTCCTCCACCGCCATCTCCTCCCCCTCCTTCCCCAGGGTCATCGCCCGGAGCGTCGGGCAAGCCGGGCGGCTGGCCCCGCCGCGGGAACCCGTCCGGCTGCACGGCCACGGAGCGAGCGCCGAGGGCTCGCGCCAACACGAACGAGCACGGGTTGAAGGCGTCAAGAACGGCCACGTGGGGGCGCACGCGAGCCATGGCCGCCATGGCCCCCGCGTCAGAGAGGATGACGTCACACTGGCGCGCCATGTGACCGTAGAAGGCGCGGAAACCGGCCACGTGGTTCCTGCGACGGTGCGACGGACAGAGGGGGAGGGGTGGTGGTGGGGTTAATGTCGACTGTGTGTGTATGTGTGTGTGTCTGTATGTTTGTGTAAGTCTGTGTGTGTGCCTCTGTGTGTGTGTGTGTCTGTGGGTGTCTGTGCGTGTGACTGTGTGTGGATGTGTGTGTCTGTATGTATAACATCGCCACGGGGGAGACAAAGGCGGTCGGGCGTGGTGCTGGCCACCCACCCCCTCGTGTACCTTTCCGGCCTTCATAGGTGCTCGCTAACAGCACTTGCCCCTACAGTCTGTTAAGGCTACACGGGGATCGTTGTATGTATAAGTCTGTGTATGTCTGTGTGTGTGTCTCTGTGTGTGTGTCTGTGGGTGTCTGTGTGTGTGTGTATATGTGTGTGTCTGTATGTATGTATGTGTAAGTCTATGTGTGTCTGTGTGTATGTCTCTGTGTGTGCGTGTGTGTCTGTGGGTGTCTGTGTGTGTGTCTGTGTGTATGTGTGTGTTTGTATGTGTATGTGTGTATCTGTATGTATGTGTAGGTCTGTGTTTGTGTCATTGTGCGTGTGTTTCTGTGGGTGTCTGTGTGTGTCTGTGTGTGTGTGTATGTGTGTGTCTGTATGTATCTTCGCCGGTTGGAAACATTTAGGCTGGCCTGCCTACGATCCATCCTGGGTTTAACCAGGCTGGATTGTGTGAGGAGCTCACAAATCCTTGAAAGAGCTGGGCAAAGTCCCATCGGTGAGCTCCTCCGGCAGGCAAGGCTGCGTTGGCTGGGTCATGTAGCCCGCATGCCTAAACAGCTTTTGTTCGGGCGGATCGAGGGGGCTAAACGGACGCGGCACAGGCTAGAGAAGAGATGGAGTGATGTGGTACAGGAGGACGTGGAGCTGAGTGGACTTGCCAATGACTGGTACCAGCGATGTCAAGATCGGCTTCTGTGGAGGAGGCTAGTGAAGGACGCTACTGGGTAGTTGGAGGCAGTCGCCCTCCAACAACAACGGAGGGCACAGCAAGTTGGTACAGTAGGGGGCACAGGTGGTGCATCAGTCAGTCATCTCGGTCATCTCGGTCAGTCGACCCGTGGCACCTGGGTCTGCCCCGTGACCTCCTGCCAGCGGGCGTTCAACACTTCACGTGGCCTCAAGGTGAACATAGCCTGGCTCAAGCGCCGTGGTGACGTCACCGCCATTTAGTGGCGAATGGCGTTTGTTGTTGTGTGTGTCTGTGTGACTCTATGTGGGTCTGTGGGTCTCCGTGTGAGTCTGACCCACTCAATCACCCACCAACACGCCCTCCCACTCACCTACCCACTCACCATTTCGTCCACTCACTGACTCAACCACCCACCCACTCACTCATCCACCCATATAACCATCCACTCACCCACTCAGACACTCACCCATTCACTCACCCACTCACTCACCCACTCACCCACCCACTTAATGACCCACGCACGCACCCACTCACCCAGCCACCCAACCAACCACCCACACAATTACCCACCCACCCACTCACCCATACATTCACCCACTCACCTATCAATTTACATACTCACCCATCTATTCAACCACCCACCCACTTACCCACCCACCTGCTCACTCATTCACCCATCTACCCACACTCACTCACCCACCCACTCACTCACCGAGCAAGCCCACTCACCGTCCCTTAAAAAATTCCTTCATGCTGGTGTGGAACCAGGCGTGGTACTCGTCCGAGTAGTCCTCTCCCATGGACCACGGGAGTACTCGATAGGTGCGGTTCCCAGCGAGCTGGTCAAGACCTGATCGGTGAAGTATGAAATGATTATGGTACAGGTCAAATTATTGTAAAGGTACGTGAACAGGAGCTGATGCATTTTTAAATAGTCATCGAGATTGACCGATTCATATATTGATGACTACTGCTTGTGCTTGTGCCAAAGAAGTTCATACTTACTACACTACACTACTATACACTACACTATACACTACACTATACACTACACTATACACTACACTATACACTACACTACACATTATACACTATACTACACACTATACTACTATACATTACACTATACACTACACTACACACTACACTACTATACACTACACTACTATACACGACACTACTATACACGACACTACTATACACTACACCACTATACACGACACTACTATATACTACACTATACACGACACTACTAAACACTACACTACTATACACTACACTACTATACACTACACTATTATACACTACACTACTATACACTACACTACTATATAATACACTATACACAACTATACACAACTATACACTAGACTACTACACACTACACTACTATACACTAGACTACTACACACTACACTACTGTACACTAGACTACTATACACTACACTACTATACACTACTATACACTACACCACTATATAATACACTATACACAACTATACACTACACTAAACACTAGACTACTACACACTACACTACTATACACTAGACTACTACACACTACACTACTATACACGAGACTACTATACACTACTTTACACAAACACGCTACACTACACTACCATAGAGTACACTATATACAACACAATATACTACACTTTACACTACACTATACAATACACTACTATATAATACACTATACACTACATTACTATCCATTACATTCTCCATTACACTATTATACACAAACACTCTACACTACACTATACACAATTATACACTACACTCTACACTACACTAACAAACACTATACGAAACAAGACACTATATGCGACACTATACACTCCAATTTACACCAAACTATGCACTACACTACAATACAGCACCCGACTATACACTACATTATATACTACACTATATACTACACTATATACTACATTTTACACTACACTATACAATACACTAACATACACTACACGAAACAATATACTATATACTACACTATACACTCCAATATACACCACATTATGCACTACACTACTATACACTACATTACTATACACTACATTATACACTACACTACTATACACTACACTACTATACACTACACCACTATATAATACACTATACACAACTATACACTACACTATACACTAGACTACTACACACTACACTATTATACACTAGACTACTACACTATACACTACACCACTATACACGACACTTTACACGACACTACTATTAACTACAATGTACACTACTGTACAATACACTATACATGATACGATCAATTACACCACTATATTACATTGAAAACTTATCTTTTACGTACGGTGCGAAATTAGTTCAAACACATACCTATATAGATAACGTGGGTAATTTATATTACAAATATCGTCATGTTTGGAAGTGTTATTTTAATCAGGTTAATTTTGACTGAATGTAATCACGTTTCAATTTAAATCAAGTTTGTAAAATAGATGTTATCGCTTGTTAAATCGGATGTGTAATTTCAGTTGTGGTGATGAGTCTATGGGTCTCTGTGTGGTGGGGAGTCTATGGGTCTCTGTGTGGTGGTGCGTCTATGGGTCTCTATTTTATGAGTCTGTGGGTTTTTTAATTTTGTTTTATATTTTTATTATTTTATTGTTTCCCTTCTACGTTACTTTACCGAAAGAACCAAGAATATGAGTTTGTGGGTCTCTGTGTGGTGGTGAGTCTATGGGACTCTATTTGGTGAGTCTGTGGGTCTCTGTGTGATGGGGAGTCTATGGATCTCTATGTGGTGATGACTCTATGGGTCTCTGTGTCCTGATGAGTCAATATAACACTGTGTGGTGATGAGTCTATGGGTCTCTGTGTGGTGTTGCGTCTATGGGTTTCTGTGAGATGAGTGTATGGGTATCTGTGTGCTAATGAGTCTATGGGTCTCTGTGTGGTGATGAGTCTATGGGTCTCTGTGTGATGAGTCTATGGGTCTCTGTGTGGTGACGAGTCTCTGTAGTGGTGATGAGTATATGGGTCTCTGTGTGATGAGTCTATGGGTCTCTTTGTGGTGACGGGTCTCTGTGCGGTGGTGATGAGTCTATGGGTCTCTGTGTGGTGATGAGTCTATGGGTCTCTGTGTGTTAACGAGTCTCTGTAGTGGTGATGAGTCTATGGGCATCTGTGTGATGCGTCTATGGGTCTCTGTGTGGTGGTGATGAGTCTCTGTGTGTAGTCATCTACCTAGGACACTGGGGGTTCCAGTCTGTACGAACATCGTCACGGTGTGCCCTCTGGACGCCAGCGACCTGGAGATTTGATCCATTATCAAATAGTGACTCCCACCTGGAGGATGGAGGGAGGGGGACACGGGGAGGAGGAGGGGGGAGGAGGGAGAAACGTTTTATAAAACTCGTGAAAACGGTCTAAATCTTTCTATTATTTCTTCTTATTTCCTTTTTGTCCTCACGATCTGTGCAGGTGAGGGGCTTCCCTCTCTGTGTTTTGTGTTACTTTTTGGTGCACGTTTTTTTTGCGTGTTTTTTTGTCTTCATTTAGCTGTGGCCTAGCCCGACCAGTCCGACCAAGCCCCATCCCATCTCTGCTGCTCCACACCACCTGGTTCTCCTGTGCTCCTGTGCTGTGTCACTACTCCGTCTGTCTTTGTGGTGTGAATATTCACTTTTTTTATCGAACACATTTTATTTTGTCTTTTTTTTTTAATCTCACAACACAGCAAAAATCTCTCAACCTCCCTCCTCCACTTTTAATTCTAGATTTGAAGCTTTCGTGACTTGCAAGGATTCATACTCTTAGGCTTTTTCGGTAAAGTCACGTAGGTAGAAAAATACAAATAAAATTAATAGAAGAAATTATAGAAACAAAATAATAAATCACGATGTTTCGGAGGCAACACAAGTCCCCGTCATCAGGTGGGACCGTCACAGCTAAAATTACTGCATCACTCTATGGGAACCTCATTTGCAAGTAAAAACATGATAATTGTTTTTTTTTACCCTTCTATCTGGCAACAAAACTGACACCTTTTTACAAGGAGTCATGTTTGCATAGACCGCAATACCTGCAGTCATAATACAAACAAAAGACATAACTCTGATAATACCCATGTGAGACTAGGCTCGAAGGAAAGCTGTCTCGGATGTGGACCAATCAACTTCAAGGACAGTGCACATTATCAGAGTTATGTTTTTTGTTTGTATTATAACTGCAGGTATTGCGGTCTATGCAAACATTGTAAAAATGTGTCAGTTTTGTTGCCAGATAGAAGGGTAAAAAAAAACAATTACTGCATCACTGTTAAGGGGAAATTAAGTGCGGCTGAGGGTAGAGAGAGTAGGTAAGGATAGCCATCCTGCGCACATACATTGCACCATGGCCTCCTATGCCCAAGTAGCCACTGATAGGTCGTGATGGGGCTGCGTGACCCGCTCAGGCCTCTGCCTCAAGCGCTGACATCGCCAGCAGCAGCAACTGGCCCAGGCTCGCCACGAGCAGCAGCAGCAGCAGCGGCGGCGGCTTAATGCTCTTAAGACAGTGGAGATGGTTGTGGACTTCAGGAAGAATACAGCCCCACTCACCCCCATCACCCTGTGCGACTACCCAGTCAACACTGTGGAGTCCTTCCGCTTTCCTGGGCACTATCCTCTCCCAGGACCTCAAGTGGGAACTGAACATCAGCTCCCTCATGAAGAGAGCACAACAGAGGATGTACTTCCTACGGCAGCTGAAGAAATTCGACCTGCCAAAGACAACGATGGTGCACTTCTACACAGCCATCATTGAGTCCATCCTCACCTTCTCCATCACCATCTGGTACGAGAGAGACACGGGGAGGTGGGGAGACACGGGGAGGGAGACACGGGGAGGGAAGGGAGACACGGGGAGGAGGGAGACACGGGGAGGAGGGAGACACGGGGAGGAGGGAGACACGGGGAGGGAGACACGGGGAGGGGAGGGGGAGACACGGGGAGGAGGGAGACACGGGGAGGGGAGGGGGAGACACGGGGAGGAGGGAGACACGGGGAGGGGAGGGGGAAACACGGGGAGGGGAGGGGGAGACACGGGGAGGGGAGGGGGAGACACGGGGAGGGGAGGGGGAGACACGGGGAGGGGAGGGGGAGACACGGGGAGGGGAGGGGGAGACATGGGGAGGGGAGACACGGGGAGGGGAGACACGGGGAGACACGGGGAGGGGAGGGGGAGACACGGGGAGGGGAGACACGGGGAGACACGGGGAGGGGAGGGGGAGACACGGGGAGGGGAGGGGGAGACACGGGGAGGGGAGGGGGAGACACGGGGAGGGGAGGGGGAGACACGGGGAGGGGAGGGGGAGACACGGGGAGGGGAGGAGGAGACACGGGGAGGGGAGGGGGAGACACGGGGAGGGGAGGGGGAGACACGGGGAGGGGAGGGGGAGACACGGGGAGGGGAGGGGGAGACACGGGGAGGGGAGGGGGAGACACGGGGAGGGGAGGGGGAGACACGGGGAGGGGAGGGGGAGACACGGGGAGGGGAGGGGGAGACACGGGGAGGGGAGGGGGAGACACGGGGAGGGGAGGGGGAGACACGGGGAGGGGAGGGGGAGACATGGGGAGGGGAGACACGGGGAGGGGAGACACGGGGAGACACGGGGAGGGGAGGGGGAGACACGGGGAGGGGAGACACGGGGAGACACGGGGAGGGGAGGGGGAGACACGGGGAGGGGAGGGGGAGACACGGGGAGGGGAGGGGGAGACACGGGGAGGGGAGGGGGAGACACGGGGAGGGGAGGGGGAGACACGGGGAGGGGAGGGGGAGACACGGGGAGGGGAGGGGGAGACACGGGGAGGGGAGGGGGAGACACGGGGAGGGGAGGGGGAGACACGGGGAGGGGAGGGGGAGACACGGGGAGGGGAGGGGGAGACACGGGGAGGGGGAGACACGGGGAGGGGGAGACACGGGGAGGGGGAGACACGGGGAGGGGGAGACACGGGGAGGGGGAGACACGGGGAGGGGGAGACACGGGGAGGGGGAGACACGGGGAGGGGGAGACACGGGGAGGGGGAGACACGGGGAGGGGGAGACACGGGGAGGAGGGGGAGGGAGACACGGGGAGGAGGGGGAGGGAGACACGGGGAGGGAGACACGGGGAGGAGGGGGAGGGAGACACGGGGAGGGAGACACGGGGAGGAGGGGAGGGAGACACGGGGAGGGAGACACGGGGAGGAGGGGGAGGGAGACACGGGGAGGAGGGGGAGGGAGACACGGGGAGGGGGAGGAGGGAGACGAACAATAATCAAGACGGTGGTGATGATGATGATGACTGATGAGAGATTTTGTGATAGATCGTCATAAAGATGCTGATGATGATGATGCTGCTGATGATGATAATGCTGCTACTGATGATGATGCTGCTGCTACTGATGATGATGATGCTGCTGCTGATGATGATGCTGCTGCGAGTGATGCTGCTGATGATGATGCTGCTAGTGATGCTGCTGATGATTCTGCTGCTGCTGATGATAATGATGCTGCTGCTACTGATGATGATGATGCTGCTGCTACTGATTATGATGCTGCTGCTACTGATGATGCTGCTGCTGATGCTGCTGATGATGATAATGATGCTGCTGCTGCTGATAATGCTGCTGCTACTGATGATGATGCTGCTGATGATGATGATGCTGCTGCTAGTGATGCTGCTGATGATGATTCTACTGCTGCTGATGATGATGCTGCTGCTGCTGCTGCCCATGACATTGACTGACTATGATGATGATGCTGCTGCTAGTGATGCTGCTGATTATTCTACTGCTGCTGATGATGATGCTGCTGCTGCTGATGATGCTGATGATTCTACTGCTGCTGATGATGATGCTGCTGCTGCTGATGCTGCTGCCCATGACAATGACTGACTATGATGATGATGATGATGGATATTTCATGAAGGCTAAATTTGAGGAATGCATTATCTCAAGGCTAATAAAATCATACGAAACAAAATAAAAAGACGCGGGATCTGAGTTTCCAGACAAGGACGTTCCGTCTGGGTCAGGTCGGCCTCTCTCCTCGCATTCCTTCACGCTCACCCTGAACCTCGTCCTTGCACTCACAGAGACGCTCATCTCGGCCGGTGACATTCCACATTACCGGTCAGAGGACGGGAGGGTTCCGGAGAGACAGAGAGACTTAGAGAGAGACAGAGAGACAGAGAGACTTAGCCTGTGCCGATCCTGTTTAGCCCAATCGATCTGGCCGAACAACAGTTGTTTAGGCATGCGGTGGCTGGGCATGCGGGCTATGTGTTACCCAGCCAACGCAGCCTTGCCTGCCGGAGGAGCTCACCGATGGGACTTTGTCCAGATCTTTCAAGGATTTGTGAGCTCCTCACACAATGCAGCCTGGTTAGACCCAGGATAGATCGTAGGCAGGCCAGCCTGAATGTTTCTAACCGGCAAAAATGCTCCATTAGGAGGGGTCCACGTTTCGCAAGCGTAGAGAAGGGAGGAAATGACCGTGGCCAAGAAGACCCGAAGCTTCGCGTGGAGCGACAGACCAGGTAGCTTCCACACAGCGTTGCGCAGCCGATGAAAAGATAATGGCAATATACTGATTCAAGAGTGAGACATCTGCTGTCTATATACAGACATACACAAAGAAAAACACAAATACACAGAGACACACACAGACACGTGTTCCCTGAATCACTCCGGCGGCATTTATCAACGACGCATCCACATTATTCCTTGCCTCTTCAAGGTCACAAAGACAAAAATCCCCCGTGTGGCCTCTAACAGGGCTGTAGGAGCAAGTTCTGTCGTTACTAGCGAGTAGCAGCAACAGCAGCAGCGCCTATGAAGGCCGGCAACTGTGGCACACACAGACAGAGACACACAGTCAGAGAGACAGACAGAGACACAGACAGAGACACACAGACAGAGAGACAGACAGAGACACACACAGACAGACACAAACAGACACACACACAAACACTCAGACACAGCCACTCACAGACAGACACTCACAGACAGACACACACAGACAGAGACATACAGACAGATACGCAAAGACAAAGACACCTATGTCTCGCCACTAATAGACACCCGCTCACCCACCCACTCAAACCCACTCACACACTCACTCACCCACTCACTCACCCACTAACTCATCCACTCACCCACCCACTCACCCACCCACTCACTCACCCACTAACTCACCCACTCACTCACCCACTAACTCATCCACTCACCCACCCACCCACTCACCCACCCACCCACTCACCCACTCACTCATCCACCCACTCACCCACCCACCCACTCACCCACCCATACAAAGACAAAGACCCCCCCTTATAGCCTTACCCGACTTTTGGGGAAAGTTCTGTTAGCGAGCACCTATGACGGTCAGAACCGCACACAAGGGGGTGGGTGACCAGCACCACGCCCGACCGCCTTTGTCTCCCCAGTGGCGAAGTTTTACGCACCACACAAGGTAGTAATTTGAGGCTGAGTCAACCTAAAAAAGGCCCAGGACCGGTTCAGATAATCGTCACTGGTATTGGCCGTGATCGGGAATTGAACTCAGGTAACCAGGTTCATAGTGCAGTGTGGTGACAACCGCTACACTACGGCTCCCACTACCTAATCATAAACTCACCCACTCATCCACCCACTCTTCCCACTTACCCACTCACTCACCCACTCACTCACCCACCCACTCACCTATCCACTTACTCATCCACCCACTCACCCACTCATTCACCCACTCACCCACCCACTCACCCACCCACTCACCCACTAACTCACCCACTAACTCACCCACCCACTTACTCATCCACCCACTCACCCACTCATTCACCCACTCACCCACCCACT